>NC_133548.1:16413000-16716500 GCF_048773025.1 Camelus bactrianus
GGCCTCAGTGTTCCCGTCTGTAAAATGAGACTCTGGGGTGAGATCCGTGGGTTTCAAGTTGGGCTGGCAGTTCCTCCTCCTGGGTGCGTAAGGAGGTGGAGGAAGGAGGAAAATCTCCCTCCCAGCTTTAGCCAGAAGTAGTTTCCCCTTTCATCTGTTTTGTACGATGATGTCTCACATAAGATTTCAAGGATAAAGTGTCCTTCACTTAAAAAGAATTCAAAATCACTAGAAGGGATGAACTGTTGCTCCCAACATTTATACATTTACGGCGGATTAGACTGTGAGCCTCTCAAGTGCTGGGGCCCTGCCTTGTTCATCTCCTGCCCTCCGGCACCCGGCAGAGTCGGCGCTCTGGAGACATTAGATGCCACTTCCTAACTGTGCCACCTTGAGCCAGCCCCCTTAAACTCTCTGAGCCTCAATGAGCTGATGCAAATCTAAACGGGAATTGTAAACGCACCTCTAGCGTGGGCTGGCTGTGAGTCTCACAGAAAGCTCTTAGCCCGGCCCTGGCACATAATAAATGCTCAATCAAGGTGAGCCTAATGCATGAATGGGTGGCTGGAAAATGCTAGCTAGGCTAGATCCTTTCCCCACAAGGCATCTTGACCTTACAACTTAGCTTTTTCAAGGCAGTCTGCATTTTAAATATTTAATCATTGCCTTGCTAATAATTTTTTTTTCTGAATTGTCTCTTTTTCTATGTAATTTGCAATCATTTCCCCAAAAATGACAGCTCATTGAATGTACAACTGGGTGTGATTGAATTTGTTTATCTTTGCCATGATTGTCATAGAAATAAATTTGCAAATTCTAGGAACGTCCTTTGGAGCTTTGATGAATATGGTTTTGACCCTCCCAGGCCTGAACGGTTACAGGGTCCCCCTTCTTTCTCTCTTTTTCTCCCTCCAACAAGCTACCCACAAACATTGGCCAGCCTGAGTATCTTCAGCATCAGGTCCAAGGGCTTGCCTGCCAAGGTCCCCCTCCACCCCCAGGAATGCTGCTGGCTGGGAGCTGGAAGAAAGGGACGGCAAGCACTCCCTCCCCCACCCTCTGCAGGAAAAGAGGTGGATCCTGGATAGTTGGGCTGGGAGGGGCCCAGGGTCGAGCTTCCTCTAGGTGCTTTGTAGCCCAGTTTTCTAGAAAAGCCACTCCCCGGAACAGGTCCTGCCAGATGAGGATACTTCCGAACCTACATCATCCACCTTCATTTTCTTTATAACTAACAGCAAATAATATAATGTTAATAGCTACCATTCATGGAGGGCTTACTTGGGTAGAAGCTCAGGTTGTGAGATTAGGTTCAGGTTCAAAGCTTGGCTCCTTTGTTTGCCAGCTGTGTGGCTTTGGGCAAGTTACTTTCCCTCTCTGTGCTTCAGACGCCTAATCTTTAACGTGAGAAATGTGTACCGTATGCCAGGCACTGTGATAAGGCTGTTAAAAGTCCCAGGTCACTTAAGCCTCCAAACAACTCCATTAGGTAGGGATGGTTAGGAAGCCTGTTTAACAGAGAGGGAAACTTCTTCCCATAAGTTGCCCAGCAAAAAAAGAACAGGGATTCAAATCTTTCACTTTTCACATCCTTTGGGACCATATACTCATGGAGATAGGTAGGGAATTGTGGGCAGGGAAGAAGTCAGGAGACATGGAGCCATCCAGGCATTGAGCTTTCTGGCTGTGTGACCTTGGCCAAGTGCCTGACTTCTCTGAGCCTCCCTCTTCTATAAAGGGAGATGATACTATCTACCCTACAGGGAAAGTTGTAAACATTGAAGGAGATGACATCTATGAAAGGGCTTTGAAAACCAGAAAGTACATGGCAAATCCAAGTCTTTTTTTTTTTTTCAATCATCTTTATCATCCATGTTCAACTGTTGAGATTACAAGTTTGGAATTCCGGGTCCCCCTGGTACAATTCAGTCATCCAACAAATATTTGTGAAGTTTCAATAGTGAGCCAGGAACTGCTCAGTACCTGGACATCCAAACCTAAGAAGGAACAGAGAACATATATGGCTCATCTTCATTTACATGATTGATGGGGAACAATCAATGCTATCAGAGAATTTTTAAAATTTGACTCATCTTCGGCCACAGCCCTCTCATTTTACAGATGAAAACACTGAAGTTCAGCCTAGGGTGGGCAGGGACCACTTTCCAAGATCTGCCAGCAAGCTGACTTCAGAGTTTAGGGGAGTTTGGGTCTCATTTCCCAAATCAGTTCCTGTTGACCAAACCTCCTGCCTCATTTTCTGCTCTCAGCGCCTCAGTTGGTCACGGATAATACGTCCCCTCTGTGAACGATTAGTCGCCACACCGCTGCTCCCTGAACGTAAAAGTGCATGTGCACACTTTCTGCGCCCTGATGCAGACAACTCCCAAAGAGCGAGCTGGCAACGCACGTGAATGGTCAACCAGGGGCCTCAGGCAGCATCCAGGAGTTGCCCCTGAAAGCCCTAGAGGTGGGTCTCTGGCTAAAGGCTCTTCTGCCCACGGGTAGTGGACAACTCATCCGGGGCACCGGAGCCAGCAGGGAAGTAATGGTGATTAAGATCAAGCTCCTTGCAGTGTCAGAATGTTGCAGGTCTTGGACTTCGGGGCAGCTTAGACCCAGGCTGTCACTGAACCTCCCTGGAGCTCAGTTTCCTCTTTGCAAAATGGAGATAATAACTACCTCTTGGGGTTTCAGAAGGTTAATTGAAATGACACATGTAAAACACTTACAGAGGGCACAGGACAAGTATTAAAGATTATTGGACTTACTTTCCTTGCAGACCAAGTCTCATTGGTACACAAAACATTGAGAGCCTACAGCGTGCTTACAGGGAGGCTAAGAACTTTATCGAGCTCTTACTAAACCCCAGGCACTTTGCTCAACACTGTACCTCTATTTATTCGTCCAAAAAATTCTATAAGGAAGGGTCTGTTATTATCCCCCTTTTACAGAGGGGAAAACTGAGGCTCAGAACAATGAAGTTTCCTGTCCTTGTTGTACTAGCTGGTGAGTGGCAGAGCTGGAATTTGAACCCAGGCAGTCAGTCGTATCCCAGAGCCCAGTTTCCATATCCTGACTCACCACTTCTTGCCCATTATCTGTCGGTTCTTCCCCAGAACCCTGTAGTTATTAGTATCATCCCCATTTGACAGATGAGCAAAGTGAGGTTCAGAGAGGAGGCGTGACTCACCGAGCAGGGCAGCAGCGGAATTAAAAAGAACCCTAGATGTTTTGACTGCAATGGCCTTGACTCTTGTGACAGAGGGCAGGTGACTGGCCTATGAGTTCCCTCTAGCCAAGACGTATTGCCTGCTTTGAAGCTAAGTGACCCTACAGGAGTCACATGGGGCTCTCGGGCCACTGAGTGTGTGCTGGATGTGGTGACAAGAAGGCCAGGTCACTTCATGGTCTTTGATTCTGATGTCCATTCTGTGTTCTGGGTGCAAGTCAGCTGCAGAGAGCAGGGCTGAGAAACCTGGATCCCTGCCGGGCCAACTCCGGGTTCAAGGACAGATCTGCACCTGACTATCACCGTGACCGGGCTGCACAGGCCCTGCTCTGGTTACCTAGGTAGTACAGGACAGCGCCTGCTCCCTTGGTCTCTTCAAATTTCTAATCCTCCCACCACTTCCCTCCAGCTCCATCTGGTTTCAATGTGTTCCCCTCAAAGATACTGAAGCCCTAACCTCCAGTACCTGGGAGTGGGACCTTATTTGGAAATAGTGTCTCTGTAGATGATAAAGTTAAGACGGAGTCATTGGGGTAATGGTCTCATCCAGTATGACTGGGTCCTTATTTAAATGGATAAAGTGTGGACACAGAGACAGACCATGTGAATTTTCACAAAGAGAGAGCCATGGGGTGGTGGGGGCAGAGGTTGGACTGATGCAGTTGCAAGCCGTGGAATGCCGAGGGCTCCTGGCCACCATCAGAAGCCAGCAAAGGGCAAAGAAAGGTTCTACCTGGAATCTCAGAAGGAATGTGTCCCTGCCTACACCTTGATTTCAGACTTCCAACCTCTAAAACTTTGCAGTAATGGCTTTCTGGTCCTTTAAGCCCCCCAGTTCATGGTACTTTGTCATGGTAGCCCTAGCAAATGAATACACCCCGCTTTCACTACCCCTGAGTCCCCATATTCCAAGCATGCACTTCAAGGTGACCAGGCTCAAAAGAAGTGATCAAACATCAAGTTCTCACTGACAAATGTACTCTGCACCTGCCATCCCCAAAACAGTTGCACGAAAGGGTATCTCCAGAAGATTCTCCTCCTCCTTGAAAATGGGTTCCTTATTTAACAGATATTACAGAGCACTTGCTAAGTGCCAGGAGCTCTTCTAAGAACTTTCTGAATGTTTACTACTATCATTATCCCCATTTCACAAATGGGAAAATTGAGGCACAGAACAGCTAAGTAATTTGACAAACATTGCATGGCAAAGTGGCAGAGCTGAGATTCAAACTTGGACAATCAGGCTCTGGGTCCCAAGCTCTAAATTACTTTATCTTGCTGCCTCCAGTAGCTTTCTCTTGGAATGTCAGCTTCCCCATCTGTTAAATGGGAACAACAAACACTGGCAGGAAGAAAACTGCACATTGTTACAAATACTGGGATGCTAGTTCCCATCCTGGAGCTCCAAGGACCTGGAAGATTGATGG
This sequence comes from Camelus bactrianus, assembly GCF_048773025.1. Taxonomy (NCBI): domain Eukaryota; kingdom Metazoa; phylum Chordata; class Mammalia; order Artiodactyla; family Camelidae; genus Camelus; species Camelus bactrianus. Next base: position 16,417,657 of record NC_133548.1, read on the forward strand.
AACCATGATGATTGGCTAGTCCTCTGCTTCAGTGTGTGTGTGTGTCTGTATGTGTGTGTGTGTGTGTCTGTGCTTATGTGTGTACATGCCCATGCCTGTGTGTGCATGTGTGTGTGTGTGTAAGGGGACATGTCTGTGCTTGTCTATATGTGTGTGTCTGTGCCTGTGTCTGTGAATGCGTCTATGTGTGTGTGTTCCTACACGTCCACACTGTTTAATGGCATTTTTTTTTTCAGAGTAAGGCTGATTCACTTACTCAAATTAATGTTCGCATTTTGATTGACTCATTTAATGGGAACAGCTAGTTCGTGTGCCAGTATGTGAACTGACCCTCAAGACCCTTCCATCAACAAAACACGGAGAGGATCTTGTTCCCAAGTTAACAAGCGTTGGACAACGATCAGCTTTTCCCCGACTTCTTGTTTTTCACCATGATGCCTAGTGATTTCCGTCTAGCATTCTGACAAAAGAGGAAGTGTAAGAGCTTGCAAAGGAAGACAGGGAATAAAAACTCCCAGAAGAGAGGAAGAGGGGAGAATTTCATGGTTTAGCAAAAGTGATTTTACCCACTCGACTTTCTTTGCAGCTGCAGAAGCTCACAGGTGACAGCAGGGCGACGGCAGCCAAGTTTGTGCACTGATTTGCAGCAGAACTGGGGTCACGCCACACTGGTCCAGCTGTCCATGTCTCCCCTGGCTTTTCTTCTTCCCAGATTTTTCTTCCTCTGCTACTGCCTGCCTGATCCCTTGCTTTTTATTACAAAATGTAAACCTCTAATAAACCTAGAGACAGGCTTATGCCTGATTGATCCCCAGTTACAGAGGAGCCTGAGCCAATTACAAGGTGGATAAAAGTCCGCACGTGCAGTTTGTAGGAATGCTTCCCCAGCAGAAACAGCTTAACTCCATAAAGCTCCCCCGGCATGTTTGCTTAGTGGCTCCATTTTTAAAGAGGCTGACCTTTTCGACAAGCCTGGGTTCACTCAGACCTTTGCACCGTAGTGGCTCATGACTGAGTGTGCACGAACCAACCACTTCGGGACAGTCTTGCCTGCTATCTAATTCACAGCACCTGGTGCCTGGTAGGGGCTCGAAAAATATCTAGTGAATGAAGGAGTGAATCAAATAATCAATAAATATTAGCTTTAGCAAAACAGAATTTGGAGATGAAATCCTCTAAAGGAAAAAAACCAAATAGCATATTCTTCCTGGCCAAAAAGATATTGTTCTGAATGAATATCTGCGCCTGAGCCCCCTGTCCTCAGAGATACCAGGCTGCATTCTGCGGCAGGATCCTTCAATTCAGATGTTTCCTTCATCTGGTCAGTATTTTAGAGCCCTGCCTACATGCCAGCAACTATGCTGGGTAAATGCTGGGCGTACAATGGTGAATCCGACAGATGCAGCCTCTGCTTCTGTGATACTCACAGATCAGGAGGAGAGCTGTCTGCCTGGGATTTACTAGACATGGGGCTGCCCTGTGAATGCAGAAGTGGCCCCAGTCCCTCCGTATGTTCCAAGGCCAGGAAAGACCCCTGAGGTCCACTTATGGGAATTCAGTGGGTGACCACCCCCGCAACCTTCCTATGAGGCCAAGCTGAGCATTAGGCCTTTATTACTAGAGATAAAAACACACTGCAATCTGTACTTCCCTTTCTATAGCCTGGAACCCCTGCCCACTCAAATAAACTAACAAGAGCTCAAGGGAACACCTAAGCCCAAAGAGGGATCCTCGGAGCCCTGAGTGCACCCAGCACCAGAAGGCAGAGTGGGGGGTGGGGGGTGAACGCGCTGTACATCAGTAGATCGAGGTTCTAGTTGGAGCTTTGCTCGTGACATGCTAGTGGCCTGGACAAGACCCTGCCAATTCTGAGTCACCCAGGTTGGATGAGATCAGCTCTAAGTCCTTTCTATCTCGAACCTTCTGTGTCTGTCTAAATACCTCTATTTCCCTGTCCTCTCTGCCCCTCTCCCTGTCATCCCTTCACTCAGGATCCTGCTTCTGCCTGGACTGTCCTGTGTCCTTCTTAGCAGCGCACTCTCACTCTCAAAGGCAAGTTTCCAAGGGAACCACTGGCCACGCCGAGCCCAGAAGACTCAGCCAACCCCAGGTCTGGGAGGGAACCCCCAGCCTTCACTGCTGGGCTTGGAAGTCAAAGGGCAAAAAGGGCAAAGACATCAGTGCTGCTGGTCCTGGGCACGGGGAGCACCTGGGATGCGGGCTCAGGTGGACCCTGGCCTCTGCACACCTGGCCACCCTGGGGCTTGCCGGAGACCATGAGCCAGGCCCTTTCTTTCTGTCACCCACGGGAGTTTGCTTCTCCCAGGTGTTTTCCCACAAAGCACCCCTACCCTGACACAGACCTCTGGGAACCAGAGTAGAATGCTGATCAAAGGGCAGGCCTGCATTTGTCCTTGCTGCTTCTCAGAGTAAAAGCTGAAGTCCTGACGATGTATATCAGACCCAGCCTGATCTGCTGCACCCACTACCTTGCATCATCTCCCTTCTTCTCCCACCTCACCTATTCTGCCCCAGCTGTACTGGCTCCAATATCTACATGCCTGACAGATTCCCACCTCATGATCTTTGCACTGGCTGTCCCTCCAAATACCTCTGCACCCCTCGTCTTGATCACTGGCTCTGGTGCTCCCAGCAGAGGGAGGCAGCCCAGCTCTTGCTTCTGGGGGCCTCTTTTCCCCACCTGGGCTCAAGTTTCCAGCACAGTAAATGCAAGGACAGAAAAGACAGGACAGGTGAGCTTGCTTAGCCTGTGTTAGGGGGAGGTTCCGTTTGTAAGAGGGGCTTAGAGAGGAATGGGATTTATTTTCTTTAAGGCTTCTTACACCTGCCCTTTCTTCTCAGTATCCTCTAGTTCAGCCCCTGTTTACAGAGGCCCAGGAGAGGCACTGGGGACACCAAGAAGCTTGGATAGTAAGTTAGGCAGGCAGGCACATGCTTTTCGAATGCCTGCTGTATGCAAGGCACCATGCTAGAAGTCACACCAGAGGGCAACTTGGTAAACCCATAGGGACAACCAACAATCATCAGGAACCACTATCAGCTCTTCTCCAAGCTGTGCCCGTGTTAGCTCACTTAATCCTCATGACAGGTCTTATCAGCCACTCCTGCTGGTATACCCCCGTTTCCCAGAAGCTATGGCATCGCAGGGAGGGTTAGTTGTCTAACGGACAGTGTAAGCCTAATCCTGACAGCCCGTTTTTAACTTTGAAAGGCCATGAACATCTCTGAGAACACTGAGAAAGCTGAAGACCCCTCCCCAGAAAAATATGCATACATGGAATTGTTATGGACCACATGTGTCCCCCAGATTCATATGATCAGGTGATGGTATTTGGAGGTAGGGTCTTTGAGAGGTTATTAGGTTTATTATGCAGAACTCTCATGATGGGATTAGTGCCTGTATAAAAAGAGGAAGAGACACCAAAGCATCCTCTCTCCATCACGTGAGGATACAGCAAAAAATAAATAAATAAATAAATAAATAAATAAATAAATAAATAAATAAATAAATAAAAGCAGCCACCTGCAAGTAAGAAAGAAGGTCTTCACCAGACACCAAATCTGTTGGCACCTTGATCTTGAACTTCCCAGCCTCCACAAGTAGAGACATAAATGTATGTTGTTCAAGCCACTCAACCTATGATACTTTGTTACTGAGCAGGTGAAATAATTTTGCATACAATTTCAGGGGCTTTTGAAAGCCTTTGTGATCCATAGACTTAAAAGTCAGAACCCCTGGTTTGGAATCTGATTATAAATGCATAAATTATCACAATTTAGATCTGAGCTTCCTGGCAGCCAAGGCAAAAAGGAGATATTGAATTCTGTAACTCTCATTTATCTTCAGGGTAAAAAAGGCATATTAAGTTCTTTGAAAGAGAAAAATCTCTTTCCTGGCACCACTGCCTGGGAGGAATTTGTCTCTTGGCGGCAAAACTGTAGCTTTTATTTTTCCACTTAGCAGGAGCTGCAGGTTGCCTGGGAATCCCAACCTGCAAAGACGGCAACACCACCTTGAAATGTAAAACACTGCCAGCTTCCTTTCTCCAGCAATAGACTGTCACCCGCCCTGGGTGTAAATACAGCTCCCAGTTTGGAGGCAGGTTGCTAAACCATATGCGCGGGACATATGGAGGAAGTGGGGAGTGCAGCCGCCACCAGGAAACACTTCTGCAGCCAACCTGCTGCTGCACCGCCACCGCTGCTGTTCCCTGTGGTCCCCACGGAACAGCCGGGCCCATCGCGTCTGGACCTGGCTGCTCCCCTGGGGAAGCAAGGAGCAGAGTCCTGGTGACCTTTCCCGGAGCAGACTGGGGTTCTCCCGGGTCCTTCACACGGTGGGCGGGGACTCAAATTCTGCGTGGGGCGGGGCGGCGCCCTCTGCCAATCTGATCATCCTTCAGCCTCTATCCTCCCTCCCCATTTCCTGCTCATCTCCGTGTCTGACTCTTTCTCCTTTTTCTTTTTCTCCTTTTTGTCTATTCCCATTTTTTCTATTTCATTTTTTCCCCCTTCTGCTGGTCTCTCTTTCACCTTCTCTCTGTTTCCCTCTTGTTGATTCTGTTTCTCTGCCCCGTTTTCCTTCCACCTCCTCTTGCTCTTTGTACCTATTTCTCCCTCTATCTCTGTCTCACCATCTTGGTTTTCCTTCGTTCTCCGTCTCTCATTAGCTCTTTGCCTTTGTCTCTCCGTCCGCCTCTCCGTGTGTCTCTCAGTCTCTGTGCCATTGCCTTCTGTTCTGTCTTTCCTGGTACTTTCTCTATGTAGGAACCTGACTTGTTCTTTCTCTCCCTTTCTCTGCGGTTTCTCCACCTAATAATCTCTCTCTCTCTCTCCCCCGACTCCCTCCCTCTCTCAGTATTGGGCTGTCTGCATCTCTGCCTCTTTTTTCCCACGATCAATATTTATTTCCATACCTCTCTCTCTGTCTTTCTTTCCTGATTCTTGGAGAAGGGGGCTGGGACCCAGAGAACCCTGCGCTGTGTAAAGCATAAGGACGGTTAATCAATTCAGAGCCCTGAATCTGTGCCTTACAGATTCCCCTCTTTCCCATAGCCAGTTCACCCCCTAGCCTCTGGGGCACTCCCTCTTTTCCTCCTGTGCCTGACACACACACACATACACGCATACACACACAGTGGCCCTGGAGCTCAGCCTGGCCCACAGGCCTCTCCGTCTGCCTGGCTCCATTCCACTCCTGGCTCTGATGCCTGGTTGCCATGGTTACCTCGGCTCTCCTCAGAGGCCACAGGGGATGGCTGGTGCTAGTGGCTTGGACTAACAGGGACCAGAAATACCTCCTGTGTCCCTCCTCAACAGGCCTCTCTCCTCCTGTCCAAGGGATTCCAGCCTGGAGAACCCACTGTAATTCTCTAAGAGGCCATACTCTTCTCAAAAGGACATTGCTGACAGTTTATTTGAAAAGCAATGTTAGACCCAAGGCTAGGTCATCTCAGCTGAGTTCATGACCAGAATGCCATTAGCCAAGTAGGGGTCAGACCAAGCTCAAAGCTGGGGAATCCTTACTAACACTTTACTAACAATTATTCATTCAATCATTTAATAATTTATTTATTCAAACATTTGGAGGTAGAGGGATGAATAAAGACAGGTCCCTGCCTTTGAGAAAACCCCACAGATGACAGGGACAGAGGATCCTGAAAACAACAACCTCCTTGAATTCAGAGTATTAAAAAGGTTCCCAGAGAAGAGAGTAATGGATGGGCCTTAGAAGGTGACTAAGAGTAAGAGAGGTGACTGGGATGTGAGGCATATGACACAGCTTGTGCAAAGGCACTGGGGTGTGTAGAATGCGATGGTGGGAGCGACAGTGAGCTCCTTGAGGACTGTAGCTTTGATGCCTAATTCAGTGCCTGGCAGAGTAGATATGAAACAAAGGCTGAGTGAGTGAATGAATGAGTGAATGAGCTGCCAGAAGTTCAGTGGAATCTGGACAAATAAGGAGCATGAAGGGGGCCAAGGGAGAAGACCTGGAAAGATATGTTTGACAGGTTTTAATAAAGACCCTTTCATCCATGCTAGAGTTGGGACTTCACACCTTAGCCACCCAGGGGTTTTGTTTGTTCATTCATTCATTTGTTTGCCTTTTAAAGAACCATCACTCTGTTTTGGTTTTGTAAATAAGCTCACTGGGGAACGGGGTGGGGAGGGATAAGCTGGGAGTTTACAGATACTACCTACTATATGTAAAACAGACAAACAACAAGGTCCTACTGGATAGCACAGGGAACTATATTTAATGGCTGTAGTAACCTGTAATGAAAAAGAATATGAGTAAGAATATATATGTGTGTGTGTGTGTGTGTGTGTGTGTGTGTATAACTGAATTACTATGCTGTGCACCAGAGACTAACATATTGTAAATCGACTCTACTTCAATTAAAAATAAATAATTAAAAAAAAAAGAGCCATCACTCTGGCAGCTGTTTTGAAGATGAATGGCAATTTGGACTTGTAAACTTGACACGACCAGAACTGAACTCTCAATCCCCCCTACCCTCGCCCCTAGACCTGCAAGAAGCAAGAAGCACCATGGGTTTCTCTACCCAGCGGATGGCAACTCCATCCTTCCAGTTGCTCAGGCCAAAACCCCTGGCATCATCCTTGACTCAGCTCCTCTCCCCACTACATCTGCTCCATCAGGAAATCCTGTCAGCAGCACTGTCAAAATGTTCCTGGAATCCAACCACTTCTCCCCACCTCCACCGCCACCAACCTCATCCAAGACACCGCCTCCTCTTGCCTGGGCTGCTGCAATACCCCCTAACTTTCTGTTTCCCCCTCCCTTCTTCCTTCTCCACCTCCCACCCACCACCCCAAGTCTTTTCTTGCACAGCAGCCAGAGTGATTCTATCACAATGGAAGTTAGATCATGTCACTCTTCAGCTCCAAACTCTGCTGTGGTTCTTTCATGCTGAGTAAAACCCAAGTCTGTGCAATGGCCTAAGGGCCCTATGAGATCTACCCTTTATCCCATCTTCTCTCCTACATACAACACTGCACCCCTCACTCACTACATTTCTAGCCTCCTCACTTTTCTTCAAATGCTCCAGGCAAATACTTGCCCCAGGGCCTTTGCACTGGCTGTTCCTGTTGCCTGTGTGCTCTTCCCCCAGATACCCTCAATGTCTTCACTGCCACTTTCTTCACATCTTCATTCAAAAGTCGTCTTCTCAATGAGGTCTACCTGATCATTGCAATAGTTTCCTAGGGCTGTGGGGCAAAGTGACAAAGCTGGGTGCCTCAAACCACAGAAATTCATCGTCTCACAGTCTGAAGTCTAGAAGTCTAAAATCAAGGCATCGGAGGTGTTGGTTGATGAAAGGGCTGTGAGGCAGAATCGGTTCCACGCTCTCCTCGAGTGTGCGTGGTTTGCTGGCCATCTTTGCTGTTCCTTGGCTTGTAGATGTCTGCCTCTCTCTTCACATGGCATTCTCCCTATGCGTATGTCTGCGTCCAAATTTCCTCTTTCTGTAACACCCTGGAGGGTCCCATCCTACCCCAGCGTGACCTCATTTTAACTAAACTAATTACAATGAGGTAGTATTCTGAGGTGCTAGGGGACGAATGCACTTCAACAAATGAAATTGGTTGGTTGGGGGGGACATATTCAACCCACAACAGCCACCAAACTTAAAATCGCTCCCCCGTCTCTGATCTCTCTCATCCGGGTCTACATTTCTTTTTGTACAGTATGGTCACCGTCCCACTTGCCGGATAACTTACTTTTTATTACAATCATTACTTCTCCCCTGCAAGAATGTAAGCTCCACGAGGGCAGGACTTGTTTGTTTTGTCATTGAAATACCTCAGGGGAGGGGGGAGAAGATGGAGCTCAGTGGTAGAGCGCGTGGTTAGCATGCACGAGGTCCTGGTTCAATCCCCAGTAACTCCACTAAAAATAAATAAATAAATAAATGTAATTACCTCCCTCCAAAATAAATAAATAAACAAATAAAAAAATAAATAAATAAAAATTAAAATTAAAATTAAAAAAAAAAAAAGAAATACCCTGAGTGCCTAGACCATGCCTGACACATCACAGGGACTCCGTGAGCTTCCCCGGGTGAAGGGCAATGGACAGGAACCTGAGAGACCATGTAGGAGCTGTGGTGGTTCCCACGCCTTTGTAGCCCAGAGTCCACACAGAAGAGCTGACAAGCAGGGGACAAACTGAGAGGATATTATGGAATTAAAATGAACAGGAGTTTGTGGCTTTTAGATGAGTTTTAAAAGGGAGGGATGGAGGTAAAGATAGAAGACATGCCACAATTTTCTAATGTCTGTCTGGCCACTGAGTGTCCTGTGGCAGAGACTGCTGGCTAACTCCCCCAGAACATGCCCAACCTCTGTCTTACCAGCATAGGGGGAAAATCAAGAGAATCAGAGAGGCTGGCAGCTCTGACGTTGCTATGATATTAACTCAACACCAGCCATCCCATACCCCAGACCTTTTCTTGAATACCAGGAAATCCCACTTGTGAGGCTCTTGAGTTTCAGTGTACAGCATCACAGAGCTGGTTTGCCACCTGAGAGCAATTCAGCGTGCCTCAGATGTGACCAGTGTCCCTCCCCCTCCATCGCAGGTGCTACATCACTATGGATGTGAATGACATAAAACCCAACTCAAAGTAGCCTAAGGAGTAAGAACATTTCCTTTTCTCATATAAATAGAAGCCTAGAACTAGAGAACATAATTCATGCTCAGTGATGCCATCCAAGACCCAGGTTTCCTCCATTTTTCTGCTCAGTCATCCTTGCTTGCCTCATGGTGCAAAATGGCTGCAGCAGCTCCAGGTACAATATGCTCAAACAACAATGTCTTCTGACCTGAAGGGGCGTGGGCCCTTTCCTCAGGCTGTTCCATCTTTAAGAGGAGGAAAAACCTTCCAGAATCACCTGATCAGACTTCCCCTTGCATCCCATTGGCCAGAATCACATGCATGTCCTAGCTCCGTGCCTGATGTCTTTGTTTGCTAGGGCTGCCTAGTAAGTACCACAGACTGGGGAACGTACACAACAGAAATGAATTGTCTCACAATTCTGGAGGCTGTAAGTCTGAGATCCAGGTGTCAGCAGGGTTTCTTCTGAGGCCTCTCTCCTTGACTTCTACATGGCCGTCTTCTCTCTGTATCTTCTTCCCATGGTCTTCCCCCTGTGCGTGTCTGTGTCCTGTCTCCTCTCCTTACAAGGAAACCAGCCATATTGGAGTAGGACCCACATTAATGACCTAATTTTACCTTTATTACCTCTTTAAAGACTCTAAATTCAGTTGTATTCTGAGGTACTGGTTAGGTTAGGACTTCAATATGAATTTTGAGAGAACACACTACAGCTCGTAACACCTGGTAGTCGCTCAATAAACGTGGGCTATTGGGATTGGTATTTGCATTTGTATTACACTTGTGGGGTTTTTAAATTGCTTTCTCCACCTCTACGATGGAAAGTGAAGTCTCTGCTCTATCTGACTTAATGTTTAAACAAAATTAAAAGATCATACAAGAGATATTATTTTACAAACAAAAATCCCAGCCCAGGGAAGAGTCATCATTAGTAGGACTCAAGGATAGTTCCCTACAGTGGACAGGGGTGCTTTTGTTCCCTGGCTCCTGCTAGATTTGCTAAGTAAAGCCTGGAGGCCCACTTGGTGGTGGTGTCCTGTTGTCCCTGGCCTTCTGGTCTTGCTTGGACTGATTATAGCTGAGTGGAGCCTCTTTGCAGTGAGGAAATCAGCAGTGCTTGAGGGAGTGGGGGAGGCTGGTGGGATGGACAAGTCTCTGGACAGGGCATCAGGCATGGCAGCTGATGGCAGCTGGGGCTGACAGGTGGAAGGCACCAGAGCAGTTTTGGCCCTTTTGGGGTAGGCTACGTCCTCACTCTGAACTTTTTTTCAGCTATTCCCAGAGGACACCTTCTCTTCCTAATTTGTCTCTGGGAGGCAGAAGGCAAGGAGTGTCAGGGGAGGTGCAGCCAGGATGAACAGAGGGTGGAAGATGCTTTTCATGGCCACACCCCTCAATGCGAAAAGCTTTCATCAATCATCCATCATTCACTCACCCAGGCACTCACCTATTCAATGAGTATTTCCGAGTGCCTTTCAAGGTCAGGCACTATTCTGGGCGCCAGTGATATGAGGGTGAACAAAACAAAGTTCCTGGCCTCACGGAATTTACAATCTAGGGAGGAAAACAGACAATAAATAAACCAACCAGTATTTGTAGACTGTTGTGTCGGCTGCTATAATGAAAAGAGAAGCTGGGTAAGAGAGAGTGGGGTTTGAAACAGGGGTCCAGGAGGGACTTCTGAGACAAGACAGTCAAGCAGAGACCCGTAGGAAGTGGGGAGGGAGCCATATCCCTGGGGATGGGACTCCAGGCTGGGGACCTCTGCACACAGGAGCCCCAGAAGAAGAACGTGCTTGGCGGGTTTGAGAAGCAGCCAGAAGCCAGTGTGGCTGGAGAGGGGTGAGCAAGTGTCCTGCAGACCCCCAGAGGCCATGGAGAAGATTCTGGCTTTCACTTTGAGTGGGAAGGAAAACCACTGGCAAGTGTGAGGAGGGAGCTGCCATGGTGTGATGTGCTGTGGGCAGGACAGGAGGGCTTGTATGGCAGATTCTTGTAAGGATAAGGAAGCCTTCATTCACCTCACACAGGAAGAGCTGCCTGAGATGCTCTAGCATTAGGATAGCTGTTATCCCCATTTCACAGAAGAAACCAAGGCTTTGAGTGGTAACTCATTTGCCCAAGGTCAACCACTAGCAAGTGGTAGAGCCAGGCTGTTACCAGAGCCTGGGCTTGGCATCCCTGTGGGTTGGAGACCCACAGACCCACATCGCAGTCTTGGTCCCGCCACTTTTCCGCTGCGACTCTGGATGACTATGTTTCCAAGGTTCCGTTTCCGCCTCTATAGAAGGGAGGTGGGGCAGATGGCCTCAAAGACGGCACCTGAGACCTTGCCTCCTGGTGTTCCTGGCCTTGCATAATCCTCTCCATTGAGTAAATTGCTTCTTTTTTTTAAATTGAAGTATAATTGATTTACAATATTGTGTTAGTTTCAGGTGTACAGCAAAGTGATTCAGTTATACTTTTATGTATGTATGTGTGTGTGTGTGTGTGTGTGTGTGTGTGTATATATACAAATTTTTTTTTCAAATTCTTTTTCAAATTCTTTTCCATTATAGGTTATTATAAGATATTGAACATAGTTTCCTATGCTGTACAGTAGGTCCTTGTTGTTTATTTATTTTATATATAGTAGTTTGTATCTGCTCATACCAAACTCCTAATTTATTCCTCCCCCCCCCTTTCCCTTTGGTAAGCATAAGCTTGTTTCCTATGTCTGTGAGTCTCTTTCTGTTTGGTAAATAAGTTCATTTATATCATAGTTTAGATCCCACATGTAAGTGATATCATATCATATTTATCTCTGCCTTTCTTACTTCACTTAGTCTGATCATCTCTAGGTCCATCTATGTTGCTGGAAGTGACATTATTTCATTCTTTTTTTATGGCTGAGTAATATTCTACTGTATATATGTATACCACATGTAAATTGCTTCTAACCAATAGAACACAGCAACGTTGACAGATGCCATATCCTTGATTTGGTGAGAAAAGATCGTGGGTTCTATCTTGCAAGGAGACTCTTTCTACTGCCTTCTGGGCTTGCAGACGTTGATGAAGAGAGAGGCCCACTGAGGATGGCCTCTGACCACAGCCCACAAAGAGCTGAATTCTGCTGACAACCATGGAGTGAGATGGGAAATGGACCGTTTCACGGTTGAGACGGGACTGAGACCACAGGAGATAGCTCGATGCACCCTGAAGCAGAGGGTCCAGCTAAGCCCTGCCCAGCTTCCTGACCCACAGAAACTGCAAGACAATAAATGTGTCTTACCTTAAGCTGCTGCAATTTGCAGTAACCCAGCAATAGATCACTAATACAGGGGTTAATACTTGTGGGGACCACTGACAGGTGTTTTGGAGGATCAAACACAATGTTTCATATAAAGTCTGTTGCCTTGAGCTTGGCGCAAAGTGAGTTCTCAATAAATAGTAGTAGCTGTTTTTGCTTTAATAATGTAAGTCCTCCCAGAGGGCAAATGAGAAACCTGAACTCCCTGGATTTCAAGCCTGAGCGACGCCTGGGTTTGCTAAGATCTAGGTCTGCAAAGGCAGGCGTGGCCCTCCTGCTCCAAGGACAGGACTATCCCTGGCTGATTCACTTTGCCCCCCTCCTCTCAGTCACCCTGATGTCCATGACACAGCAGATTCTACACTGGACCGGTTTACACCCAGAGTGACCCCAAGATTTGTGCTCCTGAAATCCATCCTTCTTAGGGGAGAGACCTTCCTCCCTAACCCCAGAGAGGAAGGGGTCGGGGGTGGGAGGAGGGCACAGCCTAGCCAGAGGCTCAGAAGTGAGCTCAGTCAGGCCACTCCTTTGGGGGCCAGCCCCTCCCTGTCAGTGACTACGGGCAGGAAGCAGGCCCTGGGGCACCCGGCCTTGGCTCTGGCATTCCGGCCTTGGAGCCAGAGCTGTCCTGGCCTTGTTCTCTGCGCGGGCCAAACCCCCCACCACGCGCGCACAAGGCAGCAGTCTCCAGCCATGAGTCATCGGCTCCATGTAGGTCCGATGACCTGACCATTTTTCTTGAGGAGGTTAGGGGCCAGGCGTCCGTCCACTGTCCCAGAGCAGGAAGCAGGACACGCCATAGCCAGGCACCTGGACCGTCCTCTGGCCTCCCTCAGGACATCGCCTGGCATGTACGGAGGTTTTGGGACCTCTCTCACTCTGTCTCTGTCTCTCTGGGTAATGTTCTGTCTCTCTCTCCCCCCTCACCTCCATAATGCTTCATCGCTCTCCCTCTGCCCCCCTTATTTCAGGAAGGCCCCCTCCAGAGGCCTCCCACTTCCTGACACCACCTTGCACTTTCCCACCTTTGTGTCTCCTAGGCCAGCTGAACCCACCCCTTGTCCCACTGCCATGTCCACACAGTCAAGTTGCAGCTCAAGAGCTGCCTCCTCCTTGAAGCCCGCCCTCATTACCTCCTCATTCCCTCCGCCTAAACTGATAGCTCACTCCCCTGAAGTCTGAAGAGTCCATCTCTCTCCTTCTACCTGTGTCATGCGATTTGTGGATGGGCCCTCACTCCCCTCTCCTTCTCCTCTACTCCCACCAGGCTCAGCCATCCTCACGGGTGGTGACAAACATCAGACCTGGCTCAGGTCAGAGCTCAGAGCTTCAAGGGAGTAGGGAAGGCGGGAAGAGAGAGGGTACAGTTGTGGGCATAAATATGCCAAATGAATTTCTTGAGCATCTACTATGTGCCAGGCACCGTCCTAGGAGCTGCAGAATTACAAGCCCCCTCAGATTGCTGGGGAAATGGAAGCCAACATAGAAACGGAAGACCTGGGCTGTGGGAGTTGATGCGCTATGTTCCCTACCCTGGATTTGGGGGTCTGAGAAGACTTCCTGAAGGATGTTTTGTCTAGGCTGGGGCCTAAAGGAGAAGTCAGCAAAGTGAAGAGGGAAGGAAGAGTGTTGTGGATAGAAGGAACAGCAAGTGGGAAGGCTCAGAGGCAGGGAGGGAAGCAGGATGGGTAGACGGATGGATGAGCAGGTGCGGTGAATGGATGGCTGAATGGAGGGATGACTGATCGAATGGGGGGGGTGGATGGATGGATCCAGGGATGCACGGAAGATGCAAGAATGCACAACTTGCTGGACCAACTATAGGATCAGATCACCTACCTCAAGCAGGAGGCAAGGGGGAGGGTCATGGGTCAAGCCGTTATCCTCTGTTTGGCCCTTTGATCTGAATCCCAGGCAGATACTAATGACCATTGCCCCACTCCCAGCCACAGAGACCAGACCCTCTGGCCTCAGCCCCTTCCCTCCTCTCCTGGGGATCCTGCAGATAGAGTTATTTATAGCCGATAACCTCCCTGCCCCCGGCACCTCCATGAAGACTCTTGTCTCTCTCTGGCCATTTCCTTCTATTCTTCTGCCCTGATGGTGGGGAGGCAGCAACTCAGGCTCCACGGACGCCTCCCCCCTCCTTTCTTTCCTTCTTATCTGTCCTGGCACATTTCCTGCCCCAAGAGATAGGGAGAGAAAGGCAGACCCTCCTGTGAGTGTTAGTGATAGTGGGATTGAGGATCTCAGAGGCTCCAGGGAGGGGGTGGGGAAGGGACTGGCTCAGGGCCAAAGGGACCACTCCCCCCCCACGCCACCTCCAGTTCCCTCTGCCAGTGTGGGTCATCCAGACATGTGAGGCTGGGATGATAATGATGGTGCATGTTGCAGATGACTAACAGCCTGTGATTTGCCTCTGCCTGGCTCTGCATCCTGGTCCCCAGTTTCCCCATCTGTAAGATAGGGCTGGTGATGGTGCCCATCTCCCAGAGCTGGTGTGAGAATTAAGGAGACAGTGGAAGTCACAGCACAACTGAGGACATTTAACTTCTATCATGAAGGCAGAGGATCTTTTGAGGAGCTCTGTGGGGAGGAGTAAGGGGGTACAGTACAGGGCCTTGAGCAGGTCAGGGGCGGGGGTGGGATAACGGGACATCTCCGAAGCCTGGGATTGCTTGGGAGAGCCTGCCTCTGGCATGCTGCCTCCAGCTTCCAGGAAAGACCTGCACTCCAGGCTCCCAGCCCCCTCCAGCCTCCCACCCCTCACAAGCCCCACAACACACACACACACACACACACACACACACACAAACACACACACACACAGCAGGGATGGTGGGAATTCTCTCCTACTGTCCTCTTGCAGTAGGTGGAAGAAAGATCCACAGAGACCCCCCACCCCACCCCAGTCTTCTCCTTGGAGCCTGATACACCCCTTCCTAGGTGGGTGGCTCAGAGAGAAGGGCTGACATCCCCCTCTGTGACTTTAAAAGACCTTGAAGTGGGGAGAGAGCAGGACTGACATTGAAAGAAGGAGTCCACATTGTGGCTTTCGGGCTGCAGGGGCATTTCTGATTGATTCTAGGCATTTCTTTCCTGGTGGCCTTCTGGTTTTTCATTTATTCATTCAACAAACATTTCCAAGCACCTACTATGTATCAGGCACAGTGCTAGGCCCTGGGGATACAGAAGTGACCTAAAATAGGGAAGAGCCTGACTCTCTTATAAGGAACAGAAAACCAGGAGATCAAGAATAGTAGTAATTACTGACAGGAACGAGAGTTAAAACAGGACCAAGCAGGACGCTGGGACAGGAAATAAAGGAGGGGATGGCTTTCCTAGACAGGGTGGTTGGGACAGCCTCTCTCAAGAGGAGACTTTTAACAGCCCAGGCCACAGTGAAAACTGGGGGAGGAGGCTCCAGGTAGAGGGAACAGTGGGTGGAAAGACATTGTAGGAGAAAAGAGCTCCACACTGAAACAACCCAACTGTAACTCTGTCAAATTTGTTTCTTCTCCAGCTGCTACCTGCTGTCCTGATTCATTTGAGGCTCCTCCTCACTGGGCCCCATAGCTTGTCTGTCACAAAATGTCTGCCTCTGAAATGGTTCTGCCATCACGCTTCCACCGCCATCCCCAGCCTGGACTGCTGAGACACCCCTCACTGCTTCCATCACTCATCTCCCTACCCTCCAGTTTAACCTCCTCCCTGCTCCCAGGGTTTGTTCTAAATCAACCCCCTTATGTAGCTGCCCTGCTCTAAAACCTCCCATGGTTCCCTATTGCCTACCGAACCAAAACCACACTGCTTCTCTGGGCCTCTTTGATGCTTCACATCAGATCAGCCAGGTCGATGTCCTGGCACCACCCCTTGCCTCTCACAAGGAGATTTCCATGCCCATCCCCATCCTTCCTGCCTTTACTCATGCAGTACCCCCTGCCCGGAACACCCGTCCCCAGTGCTCATCCACCTGCACTACTGGGAGAGCCCTTACTCTGCGATCACTCCTCCGTGCATGTCCCTGCACTTCACACGTTCCTCTATTTCCCCACCGTAAAGTGCGGGGAAGCATCTAGGCATCTGTGTCCCCCAGAAGGACTGTGTTTCCCATATCCGAGCCCCCAGCGCCAGCGCAGGCCTGATAGACAGGAGGGAAAGCAGTGTAGCCAACTGGATGGACTCAAGACAAGCTCAGGCAAGGGTCCTGGCTCAACCTTTCCTACCTGGGTGCTCTCAGTTTCCTTATCTGTAAAATGGGGATGATATTAGTGTCTCTTCCATCAACTTATTGAGATGATTAAATGATACGTTTAATTGGGGGGCGGCTGGCCTCCAGGGGATGTTTAGGAAGTGGACTTCAGCTTTTGGATGGTCACAAAGCTGAGGGCAGGCAGGGAGTACCATTCTAGTCAGTAGGTGGGGAAGGCAGGTAACAAGCAAATAGTGGGATAGACATGCCCAGTGAGAATTGTCCTGTAATCTGCATGACATTCACACGTCCTATCGGACATTCATGTAGGGAGGAAAGATGTTTATAGTTACATGAGTCTAGACTTTGACTCTGCTTTACATATAAATATAAAGCATTTTTGCACAGTTTGAATCTAAGCTGAATTTTCCAGGAGTGCAACTAACTAAAGACAAAAACAAGAGAAGTCTATATTTAGATTTCAGAACATGCCAGGAGTTGCTGGCAGTTTTGGACGATGACACTGTTGGAGCATTGGAGTCTCGTCTCTGGACCCCATGTTCCTGTACATCTGTAACAGCCACCTTCCCAGTGGTTCTGCAGGGACCGCAAGCTCCTGACAGCTTCATTACCTCTTCTGGAGCAGCTGCAGGCAAGCACTTACGTGTTCAAACAGATTTTATTTTATACAACATTCTTTATATTTCTCCTTTACATTACAGTTGGGACTTCGTATACGATTATTAAAAAAAAAAGGAGTGTGTAGGTAGGTTATAGTATTCGTGGGGTTCATTTCAGAGCATTAAAAAGGATATTACATATTTTAACATAAATAGAAGGTGTCGGATGTGAGAGGGTTGGGACCCAGTGATGCAGAGCACTTAGAGGGTCGTAGAAATTCAGACATAATTGTCAGGGGCTCAGCACACATTTGGTGAGTGAATGGATGGATGACTGGAGACAAGGTGAAGGAGGCTCTCTGATGCCCCTCATGTTACCACTCACTTGGGCTGCCTGGGCCTGCCTGCTCCCAGTTCCAGAAAATTCCTTGGGGCCAGCTAAGCACAAGGCTTCCTTGGTCCTTGTGGCCAGCTCCTCACTGGGTCAGGATGCTCTGGATTCCTTTAGCCCTGCCCGCAGAGTTCCCAAGGAGAAGCCACCTGGATTTGAAGGCCCCGCCAGGAAAGGACCAGGTGCACTGACCCACCTTCCGGACCTTTGCACTGTCCTGGGATGCAGGTGGGCATTCCTACCCAGGTCTGGTCAGAGGTGAGGGGAAAGGGGGCAGAGTCACTCTCCTTCCCACTGGGAATAAAAATCAGCACATTTGCTTCAGATTTATTGCTTTATTTAGACATGTTCTCTTTATAGGTAATTCATGCTCGCTGTCAAGCACTGTAAGCGGTGTGGGAGTGTGGAATTCTCCCTTGCATCTACTCTGTCTTTCTATCCTGAGGCAGGCTGGCATCGCTAACGTCTGAACACGTGTCCTTCTCCGCATTTTTGCCAAACACCCAATCCATTCACTTAAATTTTGTTTTGCCTTTACAAAACCCATATCATACTGAATCTAATCATCTGCAGTTTGTTTTTACGTTAAATATTGTGTGGTGGAAACTTTCCAAGGCAGCACATACAGAGCAACTGTTTGTCATTGGAGGGACGTACTTCATTTATTTGGCCTTAAAATTTTGTTAAACTTTCTTTTTCTCCTGGAAGGAATACATGCATATGGTAAAAAATAATAAAAAGTAAATTTCTTTATTTTCCCAAACACTCCAAGGTTGCTTTTCATTTTTCTGAACTAAACTTTTAAAAACACACTCCTGTTTCTTTATTCATCCTTTTTAGTGAGGAGCTTCTAAGAAATGTGAGGAAATTAGTGACCAATCCTTAATCTGTGTTGGCTGTGTAATTTTATTATATTTTTATTTTGTTAATGGAGGCCCTGGGGATTGAACCTTGGACCTCATGCATGCTAAGCATGTGCTCTGCCACTGAGCTATACCCTCCACCTGCTCTCTTTGTTTTTTGTTTTCGTTTTCTTTTTCCTTGTATGTGTGTGTGATTTTATTTTTGTATTGGCAAGGTTAATAGCATTTACATTCCATATTACTATGGTAACTATAATTGATTGGAAAGATCAAAGGCTAATAACCAGACTTTTAGTAACAGCTGACACTTATAAAGTCCTTCACCGTATCCTGATATTCAAAGCCCTTCACAGAGAGATGAATTTGTTAAATCCTCGCAACAACCCTAGTAGGTGGCAACTATTACTGCCCCCATTTTACAGATGAGGAAACTGAAGCACATTAAAAGTTGAGGAATTCACCCAAATCATACTCTGTGTGACAGAGTGGGGACCGGAACCCCAGCTGGTACCGGGGTCTGTGTTCCTAACCACCACACTGGTTTGCATTAAAGCCCTCTCCGTGGCTGTTTCAGTCTTACAATTCCCATAGCATGGACGCACCCCTTAGCTCATTGGAGCCTCCCTTTTCCCCACATCACAGATGGAGAAACACAGCCTGAGTTCACCTCACAGTACGTTCCTAAGTGGGATCTACATGTGGGATGAGGACATGGGGGGACAGAGGTTAAGAAATTGGAAGAGAAGGGACCTGAGTGTTCAGGGCAGATGGTAGGTAGCATCATGGAGTGAGGTCTGGGCTGTGACCTGGGGCAGGAATCCAACCTCTTTGGACTTGGAATTCCCCAACATAAGTTCAACATGTCGATCAAGTTGAGCCTGAGTGGCTCTGGCTCTAGAACCCTGCGGCTCTGCCTGAACTCACTTAGCTATGTGACCGTGGGCGGGTCCCTCCTCTTCCCTGAGCCTCTGGCTGGTAGTAGTGAGCCTCTCATACAAAATCTGGGCAAGGAATAAAAGCGACGATGTGGGCAACGCCCTGAGCACACAGTGAGGAGGAGGAGTCAGAACTGGAGCCCAGGACCCTGTCCCCCAGTCTGCGCCTCTCCCTCCCCTAGTACCCCTAGAGGGACCCCTTTTCCCCATTCCAGTGGCTGAGGTGCAGGCGACGGGCAGGAGGATGTGGGAGAAAGCAGTGTCCAGGAGGAGTCACACCTGCTGCCTGGCAGCCGTCCTTCCCACAGAAATTCTACCGAGGTCAGAGGGTGCCGGGCGACTCCTTTGTAGACCCAGAGTGAGCTGTGGGGCTGGCGAAGACATCTGGTTTCTGGATCTGGGGCTCCACACCCTCAGGTCAAGAGAAGGAGGGGTGCAGGCTCAAGGGGGACTCTGTGTATCTCCCCCACCTTGCTCCCCTCCACTCTGGCAACCTCGTCCCAGCTTCTGCACTGCCCAGGTGAGAGTTTGAGATTCAGTGGCTGGCCCAGCACCAAGGGCAGACCCTGAACTGGCGACCATCCAGGAGGAGCCCCCACCCCCAACCTACTTCAGGACCAACTCACATCCCCTCCTCAACCCCCCTCCCCCCGCCCCAGGCCTGTGGCAGCTCTCCACTCATCACCTGAAGTGGGACTGACTATCCTCCACCCCCAAAGGGCATGGCCTTGGGGGGCAGTCTTGATGGGAGAAGCAGGCGGGCTGCATAATGGGGCTCCAGGGAGGGGACGTGTTGAGTGCTGGAGGGGGTGTGGCCTGAGAGCTAATGGTGTTAACAGACCCTAAGGGCAGACAGTGCTGAGCTCTCATCCTGGGGCCCTGGGAGGGGACAAAATGTGGTACCAGATGCTGGTACAGGTGCCCTGTGGGCCCAAACCCCTTCACTTAAACGACACAGTGTCCTAGTGCAGGCAGTGGTTAGCTGTAACATCAATAATCATAATGAACAGAGTAATGGTCACTACCGTCGGCGGATGCTTACCAAGCAGATTCTGAGCAATTTCTCTGCTTGGCCGTAGGCGGCCCAACAACCCTCTGAAGTAAGTACTCTGTTGTTCCCATTTTGTCTCCCATGGAACCAAAGAGGTTAAGTCATTTGCCCAAGGTCACCCAGAATCTAACCCAGGTCAGAAGAAGTCCATAGCCTGCTCAGTCTCAATGGCTACATGACTCTCCAACTTTACTGCTGGTAAAAAGCAGACTCCCGGGCCCTGCCTTGACTCACTAAGTCAGCATGCAAAGGGAGTGAGGCTCTGGAAGCTGTATTTTTGACAAGTGCCCCAGGCGGTTCTGGTTTGGAAAATCCTGCACTAGGCTGCCCAAAGGAACCTACTCAGAGAGAGCTAGAAATTACCCAGATGGCAGCGTCGCTGAGGGAGGGAAGGAGGGCTCCCTGTGATGGACATCTCGGAGGGGATGGACAGGAGGTTGCCCTGGGGCTGCTGGAGGTAGGGAGCCATTACCTCCCCGCTTGCCTTGCCTATGCCCCCCTGTCTGGCAGCCTAGACAGAACTCGAGGTCAAAGGCCTCATCTAAAAGGCTCTGGCGGGTTGATCAATAGGGTCTGGTGGCCCTGGGGTGAAGCCTTGCAGAGGGTGGCAGATGGACACCCCTACACCTCTCCCAGGGGTCAGGCAAGAGCTCTCCCTGGCTGATCTTCCTGGGGCTTCCCTGCCCCCGCTCCGCCCTCCCCTGTGACTCCCAGCTGGTCCCCCAACCGCAGCTGTAATTCCACCTCCTCCTCAAAAGGACACAGCAGGTTCAAAACCCTGGCACTGTCATCCCCACATCAACAGTGACAACCACCCGCCCTACTGGACAGGTGGGGGGCTGTGTGACACCCATCTAACCAAACAGGAGACCGAGGAGGTCCAGAAAGATGGGCAGAGTGTGCACTGCAGAAGGGCACCCACCTCAAGGGGCAGGTGGGGCTGACATCCAGGCTGACCCGTCCCATGCCTGGCATGGGGCTGTGTCCCAGGGTGGGGGTGGGAAGGTGGCACAAGGGCACTGGGTGGGCAGATCCAGTCTGCAGGAGGAGGCTGAGATTTGCCTGGCATCACGCGGTTGCCAGGTCACTGGTCTTCAGACCCCTGCACCCTCTCTGTTCTAAGAGACCAGTCATTTCAATTTCCTTTATCCAGAGAACCCTTATTTCAAAGTATATCTTACGTAAAATAGGAAGTCACAGTAGCACTAGCCAACAAGGTTTGAGTGCTGCCTGTGTGCCAGGCTCCGTGCAGACCACTTCACGTGGGCTGTCTCATTCAATCCTAAAGATGACCTGATGGATAGCTACCCTTGTTATTGCCAGTTTAAAGCTGCAGAGACCAAAGAAGAGATAAATCAGGTACAAATAGCACTGCTGCTCCAGCTCCGGTGGGGCCACCCCAGCCAGACCTCCAGCCTCCAGGGGTTCCTCAGAGCACAGTTTGACAATCTGTGTACAGGCAACCCTGAACACGATATTTGTACCTGAACCAGAAAACACATCAAAACAATGACCCACATCAAGTGTACGCAGGGACAGCGCCTCTTGGAACCTCAGCAGCTTTCTAGAATCCCGTCGTACCCACCTCGTCATCCTCATCCTCAGTACCACCTCATCACGCCCACTTTGCAGTCTTAGTAAAGAATGGAAATGCTTGCCTATTGCTTTATCTGACCAGGCTCCACCCTGACCATTCCTTCTGGCGGTACTACCCTCTCCCAACACCATCTCTTGTGCTTTGAGGCGGGGTTGCCCTGTTCTTATAGGACCCCATCCCTAGATCACGGCTGATTGGTGGATATTTGATCCCAGCTGGGCCAATCAGAGTGCGTCCACCCTCGAATGGAGGAAGTGCTCCTGCCTGGTGAGGGGACCTCCAGATGCCTCTTCAGAGATCTCGTTGGCCATGTTGCCCACCTGTGGAGGATTCAGTCTGCAAGGAGAGGGACACAACACAGCCTGCAGGGGGATCAGAGAGCCCTGTGGTATTTGATTTTCTGCTTCGGGTCCTTGAGCTGCAGCGACATTTCTGCCTTTCTCACTGATTGCTTGTTCATCCCTTCTTATGTTGACCTAGCTAAGCAGACAATTTGAGTTGGCCACTTAATAGCCATCCTTGCCCTTCTTTTTTCCTGGCAGAACCTGCATCTCAATCAGGCTTCCTTAAAGATAGGGAAATGGTCCAGTATGAACTGTGCCCAATGAGATGTAAGGGAGGGTCTGATGGCAGTCGTAGGGGGTACCTAAGAAGCTTTTCCTTATTGTTCAAGGGGACATAGGACAGGTCCTGTGAAGAGTAGTTTGTTGTGGGCAGCTATCAGTTGTACCCTTTTCCCATGTAAGAGGAGTTTTTAGCTGGACATATGGCTGTCCAGCCAAAGATTGCATTTCCCAGTCTCCCTTGTAGCTGCGTGTGGCTATGTAGCCAAGTTCTAACCAATAATATAAGTACAAGTGATGTGTGCAAATTTTGTGGCTGTGCCTGTTAAGAGGAGGGGTGTAGCCTCTTCTCCCTTTCTTCTTCCTTCTTGAGACTAAAATACTTATGTGATAATGAGCCATCTTCATCCTTGTAGATAAGGGCAGCAAGCTAGAGAAATCTAGTCCTCAATTTCACTGGCTGCCATGTTAACCCTGAACTGGTGTTGGAGAATAAAGGGACAGGAAAATAGATTTCTGTGTTGTTTAATTCCCTACTATTTTGGATCTTGTTATAGCAGCTATCCTACCTGATACAGGGTCTTCTTGCTTTAGGTCTTGCTGTGTTGTCTGGAGCTGTGGCAGCCATCTTGTGACCATGAGGGGAAACCCAAGGGGATAACTAAGAAGCCAAATGAGAGTCCTCCTTCCATTGAGCTGCTCAACTTGCTAACTCTGCAACCACTCATTCCAGACATCTTTTTAGGTGAGACAATACATATCTTATTCAAGCTAATTTCGTTGGTCTTTTTTTTCTTTTTTTTTAATCATTTTTAGGAAAGCATGCCAATTGAAGTACTCTAGGAGGTCTGTGGTGGAGTTGCCTAAAGTCATGCCCTGGCCAGGGACAGTGTAAGGCCACAGCCTTGTGGGGAGTTTTGTGACCCAAGTCTACTCTCCCATCAGGAGGTTCTGCCCCTTCCATATAGTTGGAGCAAATCCAGCCTCAAACCTTACACAAATCAGCTATTAAAAGAGTGTTGACAAAACAGAGCCTCCCTGTTTATCCATCAAGCAGGGAAAAGAGAGAGAAAGAGAGAAAGAGGTAAAGATATCTCACCTAAGGTATATGGTGAGGGGAGCATGACTTGTGTCCTCTAACTTGGAATATGAGTCTCTCCTGGGTCCCTACTGCTGGCCATGAAGCTTTACCCTGAGAGCTTTTATTTCTGTCCACAATTTCCATTTCATGGAGCCAGGAGTTCCACGGATCACTCAGGATCTTGGAAGGAAACTGAAATCACATTAGATATGATTTTGAGGAGGATTTAATAAAAGGACTTTACAGAGATGTGCATAGGGCTAGGGGAATGCGGAGGCATCCACAAACCAGCAACAGCTGGAAGGTATGGAGAAAGACGGGCAAGGGCTGGAGTGCAGGAGGGGCCACCCCCAGGAGCTGCCCCTGTAGAGGGATGCAACCAAAACCTTGGTGGGAACACCCTCCTTTCCTCCCACCTTCTGATCTCCTGCCCCCACCTAGAGTAAGGGAGCCTGGGGGATACAGTCCTTAGAGGTCCACATACTGGGGCAGGGAAGGAGGCACAGAGCCTGGATTGGGGGGAGAGGCAGGTATGAGAGAGGAAGGCAGAGGCGCATTTGGTTCAGATCCGCTTGCTCCAGAACTTCCCAGCCTCGTGTTGTTGGGAGAAACGGACAGGAAGGAGGGAAAGCCAAAGCCCCTCGGCCCTGGCGGTTCTGGTCACAGAGGATCCAGGTTCAGAGGCCACTGAGCGGGCAGCTGGTGCCAGGCTGCTTCACAGAAAGAAGGAGACCCCAAGGGTGAGGGAAGCAAAGAGCCAGCTACCCTGCCGGTTGGGCACCAGAGGGCATCTCGGGAAGGGTCCTTGCAAATCAATGGCAAATGATGAAAAGTGCAGGCAGATAAGTAACTTAAAAGACCCAGGCTTGCTGGAAATGTTCTCTGATCTTGGCTCAGCTGCTGGGCAGCCAGGCTTACAAGCTCTATTTTTAATCAGGGCCAGTTGGGTGGAGACAACTGGTTCCTTTGGGTGGCTTTGAAAGGGAGGCTCTGCCTCTGTCTTCCCTGTGGCTGCCTTTGCTCTGTCCCCAGGAGCTCCTCCACTCCAGCCCCAGCATGAGAAAGGTCACCAGAAACCCTTCCCAGGTAGACAGAGGAGGTGGAGATCATGCGTTTGGCCCGCAGAAAGCAGTGGGTTTGAGTTGCAGCTCTGCCAGTTAAATTATGGGGGCATAATTTCATCCTGCAAAACTTCAATTACCTCATCTGTGAAATGGGGTAACAACAGTACCTACCTCACAGGGACATTTTGAGGATTCAGTGTGACTGTGTATGTGCAAAGCTTAGCACATGCAGTACCTGCAGAAGAAGTGCTCAGTGAGCTCCCCATTTTCCTTTATCATCTTTTCTGGCGACCACGAAGGGACTGCCTGAATTCACACCCTAGCTCTACTTAGCTTCTCTGAGCTTCGGTTGCCTCATCTGTAAGATATGCATACTGACTGTGTCGTGTCCACCTCCCATGGTCAACTAGGAGAGTGACGGCGCCAGCCTTGTAGTAAGCACTAAACAGACGGCAGCTGTCATGGTTGTTGTTGCTGTTATTATTATTTTATGAGAAAACTGGGATGAAAGAACAAACAGCCCCAAGTTACTGCTATAGGGTGGGGAGTCTAGACTATATAGTTGGGGAGGATCTGTTGTAGGCTGGACCCCTTCCGAAGCCAGTCCTTCATCTCTCGACATCAGAGTAAGAAATGACATTGGAAGTTGCCTTTCATGGTCATGAAATTCATCCTTGGGGTAGGAAGGGGGGTTGGCCAGTTCAGCACCATGAATAAGAGCTGGAGCCTCAGCCTCACGTGGGCTGCACCTATGGGCTGTGGAACCTGGAACAAATCACCTACCCTCTCTGAGCCTCAGTTTCTTTATCTGTAGGACTCCTCCCATCACAGCTGTTATGGTTAAATGTAAAGGACTTAGCGCTCAGCTCATAATAAAGGCTGATCTATTTAAAAAAAAAAAAGTATTCCTTGGACAGGACTAAGGTCCTGAGTACCCCAGAGGGAAGGAAGCCTAACTGTCCCCTCGAAGGTGGAGAGGGCTGCACATCAACATCACTAGTCATCAGGGAAGCCCAAACCAGAACCCCAGCGACATGTCAGCTCATGCCTATCAGGATGGCTACTGTCAAAAAGACAACAGAGGTTGGCGAGGATGCAGAGAGCAAGGAACTCTTATACGCTTATACCAGCAAGCCAGGAAGAGTTAACAAGGTTGCAGCATTATTCATAATAGCCAACTGATGGACCCAAATGTCCATCAGCTGATGAGTGGAGGTGGGGAGGGTACAGCTCAGTGTTAGAGCACATACACAGCACGCATGAGGTGCTGAGTTCAAACCCCAGTACCTCCATTTTAAAAAAATTAAAGTTTAAGCAACAACAATAACAAAAAAAAAAACCCAATGAGTGTATAACAAAATGTGGAAAAACTGTACAACAGAATTTTATTCAGCAATAAAAATGAATAAAATACATAGTATATGCTACAACATGGGAACCTCAAAAACATTATGCTAACTGAAAGGAGCCAGTCACAAAAGACCATGTACTGTCTAACTGCATTTATATGAGATGTCCAGGATAGGAAAATTTATAGAGGCGAAAAGCAGATTAGTGGATTAGTGGTTGTCTAAGTCTCAGGGGCGTGATTTGGGGAGAGTGACTGCTAATAAGTATAGAGTTTCTTTTTGATGTAATGAACATATTATAAAATTAAATTATTTTGATACTTTCATAACTCATGAACAAAATAAAAACCATTGAACTGTACTCTTTAATTAAGCAGTTTCGTGTTAGAGGAATTGTATCACAAGAAAGCTGTTTCCTAAAATAAATATAAATATAAGAAAGAAAAACCAATAGAACTACCATTTGATCCAGCAATTCCGCTGCTGGGTATATATCTGAAAGAAATGAAACCATTATCTCGAAATATATCTGCACTCCACATTCACTGCAGCATTCTTCACAATAGCCAAGGTACAGAAACAACCTGCCTGTCATGAATGAGTGGATCAAGAAAATGTGATATAATATATAAATATATATATATATATACATATATATATATATATATATATATATATATATACACACACACACACACACAAAATAGAATATTATTCAGCCTTTAAAAAGAAAGAAGTCCTGCCATTTGTAACAACATGGATAAACCTGGAGGGCATTGTGCTAGGTGAAATAAACCAGACAGAGAAAGACAAATACCACATGGTATCACTTACACATAGAAAGTAAAAAAAGAGAGAGAGAGAGAAAAGTTGAACTCATAGAAACAGACAGTAGAAAACTGGTTGCTCGGGTCTGGGGGTGGGGGGAAATAGGGAAAGGCTGATCAAAGGGTACATAACTTTCAGTTATTAAATGAATAAGGTCAGAAGACCTAACATATAACATGATGACTACAGTTGATAACACTATGTTGTATAACTGAAATTTGCTGAGAGAGTAGAACTTAAAGGTTCTCACCAAAAAAAAAAAAAAAGATAAAATGTTGGGGTGAAAAAAAGACACAAGAGAGGTCATGTTCACGCCTGGTGAACAGACCATCCCCAAAACGCTTGGGCAGGGAGGAGTAAGCTCACTCTCTCCCCTCCAAGGACTTAAATTTCCTGGTTGACACCACACATGTGGGGCAGTCTGAGTTGCCACGATGCTCCTCCAGCCACCTGGACACCCCTGGAGAACGGGAGATCAGGTCTGCCTTCCCCTATCTCCCAAATCTGCGTCCTGGACAGGTTTACAAGCGGTGCTCAGTAAGGAAAGTCACACATTTGTGCTTGGTATCTCTGTTTACTGAACGTTTCCACACCTGTTATCACGTCTCTGTCCTATAGGATTGGTCTTACCTTTCCTGTTTTACCAGCTCAAATGGATCAAAAGACTTGCCTAAGGTCACACAGCTGGTGAAGATCAGAGGATGCTCCCACCAAACCCTGGATATTCCTCTAAAATGATAGCTGAAGTGCTTTGTTTTGTTCTGAATCCTTACTGTGTCTCAGATCGTGTGCTGTGCGCGTTACATCCATCACCTCGTTCATTCCTCATAAGAGCTTGGTAAGGTAAGTGCTACTATTGTCTCCATTTTCCAGGTGTGGAAACTGAGATTCCTAATGTAGGACTTGCCCAGGGTCACATAGCCAACAGAGCAGAGCCGGGATATGGAACCAGACCCGTTCTCCAGAGCCTTTCAGACGCTTCAGAGCCCAGACTCTCAACCACCACACTCAGCTGACCAAAATTTCCTTCCCCAGCTCTGAAACTGTAGATACAATGCAAACCCTTTCCTACAAGATGTCAGTATTTCTCGTTCTTCCACCTCACCCCCCGTACCCAGGATAAGGCAAGACAGAAGGACTAGGCAGGGATGGACCCAGAGAGGTGAAATAACACAGTCAGGGTCAACACAACGGGTAAACAACAAATCCAGGACTAGAATTGTCGGATTCCAGAGCCTGTGCTCCCAGCCATCATATGTTATCACCTCCAATCATCTTTAATTAATTTAGTATTTTATTTTATTTTATTTATTTATAGTGAAATACTTATAGTTCATTAATTTCTCTAGTTGTGGTTTCTACACGCTCTATGAGAATTTGTTCTGATCTCCTCTGGAGCAAAGCTGGGTGTCACTCACCTTTTGAGCTGTGGCACCCAGCACAGTGCCTGTCACAGCATTGGTACTAACAGCTGGAGCAATGAATAAGTGAAGAACTGACCCTCCAAATGCATGTTCTGATTTCCTTTGCTGATTTGCAGTGCTCCTTCCTTTACAGCACAACCTCAAAGATCTGGAGTTGCCAGAACACTGAGTTACCAGCACGATGCCTCAGCCAGCGGACGTGGGCTGTGTACAGCAGGTTGGCTAAGCCTGTGGGCTCTGGACCAGCGTGCCTAGGTTCAAATTCTGACTCTACCGCGTAGTGGTTCCGGGACCTCAGGCAAGTTACTTAGCCTCTCCCATCAGCAGGAGGGGTTGCCACAATCCAGGCTGTGGGGATAGGAGTCACCTCCAGCTGGCGGAAGGCATCCAGGGCTCCAGCGATGGGCAAGGCGGATGGGGCGTTTGCAGTTAGTGCCTTAATGCTTCTCCACCAGACTCTCCCTTTGGCCAGCTCTGTAATCCTGCCTGGCCAAACGCATAAAGCCTTGTTAATAATGAATAGGCCCCCGTCTGCCTTGCTTAACACTGAGCTCCAAGCAGATGCACAGCCCTTTATAAATGATCCAGTCCAGCTGATTAGGCCCCACGGGGCCCGTTCCTGCAGCCAGCCTCTTGTTCCCCGTAATGGAATCATAATGTTAATGTGATTTCAATTAGGGCTACGTTACAGAACACAGGTGCTGGAGTGCGCCTGTGGGCCCGGAGGCCTCCCTGGGGACTCATTTTCCTGGGAAAGGTACGTGTGTTTCCAAGGTCTTGGCCAACCTCAGGAAAAAGCAAGTCATCCGGGCTGCAGGGATGCAGTAAGAGCAGAGATGAGAGGAACTCAGAGCCCATGTTCACTATTCTTGGGGCCCCAGACCTGTGTTTCTTATTCAGACTTGACTAGAATGTAGGCCCTTTTACGGGAGAAAAAAATTTGTCTTGGGGGGCCTCTAGGCCCCGATTTGAGATATGCTGGCCCAAGAACCAAAATCTCAGTCTAGGAAAATGTCTCTTGATTGTAAATTATCACTGTAAAAGGGAGACATTGTGTTGACAAATGGCAACAGCATTTTTTTTTTCTTAAAAATAACTCCCATGTAAGGAGGGCTTACCATGTGCCAGACATAATTCTTGGTATTTTATGTGTAGGAACTCATTTCTTAGATGTTAGCATCAAAACGAAAGCATGCAAACATTTTTTGAAAATTATCATAGGATGCATTTCTACTGTACAGAGTGTCTGTAACTGTATATGATGCTGTCAAAGCCATCTTCAATCTGTAAAACAAATATACATATGTCAATATAGACTTATTATCTATGCTTCTAGACTTTATGGATACCCTGTATTTTCACAGATGGGTCTCCTTCACTCCATGGTGAGCACTGGAAGTTAGAGAATTTGCATCTTCTTATTTGTATCTCCAGGGAGTGCTTAGGTGATTATTTATCTCAGTTTCCTCAATGTAACATGGGACCCCACTGGATAGACGTGGATTAAATGAAATAATTCAAGTAAAGCAATTAGCACAGCACCTGACACATAGTCAGCTTTCAATAAATAATGGTCATTATTGTTCACAGCAATATTGTTGTTGTTATTGTTGTTAAGCCTATGGTTTTTTGAATAAGGGATTTACAGAGTGAGGGAGGGATGGCTGAATGAATAGATGATGGATGGATGGATGGGATAATGAGCGAAAGGATGAAAAGATGGAGAATGATGGATGATGAATACAGAATGGACAGATAGCCTTAGGATGGACGGATGGATGGATGAAAGGTCCATCCTCTCCTTTCATAAGTAAGGATAGAAGAAGGAAAGCAAGAGAATGACAGGAACATCAAAGGTCTTAGCGACTGGAGACAAGACTCAAAGTCTACTTGTCACCCAAGCCTTTGACTACAGCCCAGTTCTTAACTAGACCCTGTAACTTAGCCTCCCGCTGGCTGCCTCTAGGCTGACTTGAGGTTGTGTCCCTAGAATAAGTAGAGACTTTCTTTGGAGCATAGAAGGCCCAAGTGCTGGGCCAGAAAACTGCCCTTGGCCAGAAAGTTTCCCTCAGAGCCTTGGGAACCACCCCACCCCCGCCAACCAGTTCACTGACCACGAAGTTGCTCCTTAGAAAAGACGATCCCTGAGCTCCTCTTCCACTGACAAGGAAGATTAAATCATCATGGTGGCCTGAGGAGCTAAGAAACAAGCACCCCAGGGCTGCCCAGCTGTCCCTAGCCTCAGACACACCCCAGAGAAATCTCAGGGAATCGTCCGCACTTAGCTGTCCGTGCTGGATTATAGGGGGAATGGGGAGAAAGGTAAGCACCCAGGAGAGGGCTCAGAGAGGGGCCCAGAACAAGCAGTGATAGGAAAGACTAAAAGATGTGGAGGAGGACAGACCAAAAAGATACAGCATTTGCACAGTTATTGTTCCTAAAAAGAAAAATAGAACCAATGGAAACTACGATGAAAAATATTCAGACAAAACAGGGAAAAATTTTCCTGAAATGAAG
Source organism: Camelus bactrianus (assembly GCF_048773025.1). Taxonomy (NCBI): domain Eukaryota; kingdom Metazoa; phylum Chordata; class Mammalia; order Artiodactyla; family Camelidae; genus Camelus; species Camelus bactrianus. The sequence continues at coordinate 16,448,087 of NC_133548.1, forward strand.
ATTTGAATGTGGAGATACAGAATTGATTCAGGACCATCAGCATCGAGCATGATAGTCTCATGAAGCTACTGAACTTCAAGGCTAAAGAAAGAATCATACAGGCATCAAGGTAAACATCTCAAATCACATCAATGGGGAAGTCAGGCTGGTGGCAGACATGTCTCCAGACAGCACTGTGGGTCAGTGGCACCATCTACAAGTCCCGAAGAAACAAAAATTTGACCCAAGGAATTTATACCCAAATAAATTTCCTTCCAATAGAAAGGCCACAGACAGAAATTCCCAAACATCCAAGAACCTAGGGAATGAGTCCCTCTTAGTCCTTCTTAAAACACACAATCTGCTGGGCAATGAAATCTAGTCAACAAAGGGATTGATCAAAATAAATGGCTCACAAGACATGGAAACAACATAAATGTCCATAAGCAAATGACTGGATAAAGAAGATGTGGTTTATATGTACAATGAAATATTACTCAGCCATAAAAAAGAATGAAATAATGCCATTTGCAGCAACATGGATGGACCTAGAGATTATCATCATAAGTGAACTAAGTCAGATTAAGACAAATATCATTTGATGTCACTTATATGTGGAATCTAAAAATAAAAAAGATACAAACTTTATTTACAAACCAGAAATAGAATCATGGACATAAAAAACAAACTGTGGTTACCAGGGGGAAAGGTGGGGGAGGGATAAATTAGGAGTTTGGGATTAATAGATACACATTACTATATATAAAATAAATAAACAACAAGGACCTACTGTATGTAGAGCACAGGGAACTATATTTAATTTCTTGTGATGAGCTGTAATAGAAAGGAATAGGAAAAATATGTTATATATGTACACATATATATAACTGAACTGCTTTGCTGTACATGAAACTAACATTGTAAATCAACTACATGTCAATAAAAATACAAGAATTAAAAAAAAAAAAAAAAGAAATAGCTCAGAATGGAGAAGTCAGGATAAGCACATCGGTGACAAACACTGAATCCATTTAAATATAGAAACAAGAAATCAACTATAGTTCTATGGAAAAAAGAAAGAAATATCTTTGTGAATTTAGAGGAGTATAGAACACAGGGTAAATGTTGTAAACATCAATAATAAAATGATAATATTAATACAACTATTAAGAATTGGGAGATGGCGCAGACAAGGAGGGAGGAAGAGTGAATGTGTTAATTTCCTCATTTTCTCACAGCGAGAATCAATAGATATTTGTAATGAAGTTGGAAAATGTCATTTAAAAAATAGCATAATTATTCTAAACTCATAATGAACATTTTACATATTATTTTTATTAATTTTAAAAGGCCTTATAGGAACTGTAATTTGTGGTTAAAAAAAAAAGTATTTACCCAAAATTCAGCAATTCATTCTGTTTCAATTTGCTGATCTATTTTTAGGATTTTTATTTGGAAATAATTTTAGATTGAAAAGTTGCTAAGTGTTTCCCATATACCCTTTCTCCAGTTTCCCCTAATGTTAACATCTTGCATACCCATGCCACATTTGTCCCAGCAAAGACACTGACATTGAGACAATACTATTAACTAAAGCACAAACTTTATTCAGATTTCACCAATTCTCCCACTAACTTCCTTCTTCTGTTCCAGGATCCGATCCGGGAGAGCACGTTACATTTGGTTGTCCTGTCTCCTTTGTCTCCTCCCACCTGTGACAGTTTCTCAGTCTTCCCTTGTCTTTCACACACTTGACACGTTTGAAGAGTCCTGGTCAGGCCTGTTGTAGACTGTCCCTCGGTTTGGGTTTGTCTGATGTTTCCTCACGGCTAGATTGAGACTATAGACTTAGACTACAGAGACCAAGATCCCAAAACAGTAAAAATGCCCCTGTCCTATCGTATCAGGAAGTACATGAAATCAACATGACTTATTACTGGTGATATTAACCTTGATCACTCGGTTTCACTGGTTAAGGTGGGATTGGCCACATTCCTCTGTGAAAAGAAACTGTTTTTCCCCTTCCAGACCTTATTGGAAGTGAGTCACTAAGTTCAGCCCTTCCTCAAGGGGAGAGGAATGAATCTCTACTTCCTAGAGGGAGGAATATGAAATTATTTGTGAACATGCATTAAAAATATGGCAGCAATTAATGAATATTTTTGGAGAGATACTTTGGGGACATTCGTCAGTGGATCTTGCCTGCAGTAATTATTACTCTTGTGTTCAAATGATGATTTTCTATTGCCTTCATTCCTTCTACATTTATCATTTGGAATTCTCTGAAAGGAAGATTTGTCCCTTCCATTTATTTATTTAGTCAATCATTTGTTTATAACAGTATGGATTCATGAATATTTATTTTATTCTTTGGGTTATAACCAATACTATCATTATCTGTTTTGTCTTCCAAGATATTCCAGTCTTTGCCCCTTTATCAGGTTGGCTCCAGTATCCACACCCATTTTTTTTTCTCTCACTGAATAAACTATATTTTAGAGCAGTTTTAGGTTTACATAAAAATTGAGTGAAAAATATAGAAAGTTCTGGTATACTCCTTCATCCCTACACACACACACACGTTCCTTCTATTACTAAAATTTAGCATTAGTGGGGTACATTTGTTAGAACTGATGAGTCAATATTGACACACTATTATTAACTGAAGTACATAGTTCACATTAGGGTTCACTCTTTGTGTTGTACATTTTATGGGCTTTGACAAATATATAACAATATGTATCTACCAGTGTAGTATCATGCAGAGCAGTGTCACTGCCCTAAAAATCCCCTGTGCCCTGCCTATTCATCCCTCCCTCCCCCTAGCCCCAGGCAACTACTGATCTTTTTACTGTCTCCAAAGTCTTGCCTCTCCAGAATGTCATGTAGTTGGAATCATATAGTACTTAGTTTTTCCAGGTTGGTTTCTCTCACTTAGCAATACCCATGTAAGCTTCCTGCATGTCTCTTTGTGGCTTGATAGCTCATTTCTATTGTTGAGTAATATTCCATTGTATGGACATACCACAATTTGTTTATCCATCCACCTATCCATTCACCTATCGGAACATCTCGGTTGCTTCCAAGTTTTGGCAGCTGTCGGTAGGGCTGCTGTGAACATTCAAATGCAGGTTTTGTGTGGACATAGTTTTCATATAAATTGGGTGAATGCCTAGGAGCACAATTGCTGGATTGTGGTAAAACTGTTTAGCTTTCTAAGAAACTGCCAAACTGTCTTCCAAAATGGTTGTGAGATTTTGCATTTTCACCAGCAGTGTTATGAGAGTCCCTGCTGCTCCACATCCTCGCCAGCTCTTGGTCGTGTTGGTGTTTTAGATTTTAGCCTTTCTAATAGGTTTGTAGTGAAACCTCATTGTTGCTTTGATTTGCAGTTCCCTACTGATTTATGATGTTATATATCCTCCTGAGTCATTTGACATGTCTCCATCCTATTCTTTTCCCCCTTGGTGAGCACTTTCTTGCTTTCTAACATTACAAGATGCTCCAGGCTCATCTTCTATTTTTTCCTAGAATTTACTGCTAGAATCAGCCATTTCTCTAGGGAGTCTTGGTTCATTTTATTAGAGAATGGTATTTAAATTCTATTTAAATGGAAGGTGTGGACAAGGCAAGCAATGAAGGTGAGTGTTTCCTGATGTGTATTATGCCTGGGAATCACCTGGAGCCTGTCCAAACATATTCCTGTGCCCCACCCCCCAGGGGTTTGATTCAGCAGGTCTTGGATGGAGCAGGCTGTGCTGATGCTGCTGGTCCTCAGACTACACTGAGCTGCACTGATGTAGACAAGTCTTTGAGAAGATGATTGGCTGTGAGGGAGGCAGGAGAGGACAGTGGAGGGAAGTTACTTTGAATTATTTTTGTTGTTCATATCTGTTTGCTTTTTATGTGTACCTAGTCATATGTAAACCAAAAAATAGGGAATTACAAAAAGAAATAGACAAATCAGTAACCTCAGTGGGAGATTTTAATACACCTTCCTCAGTAACTTACAGAGCAAGGTGGCCAAAAAAAATCAATAAATAAGGAGATGATATGAATTACATAATTAACAAGCAATGCATGATATATGCAAAGAAATATATCAAATAATGACAGAATTATTTTCAAAGGCATATGGAATTTGCCAAAAGGATTCTACTGGGCCATAGGACAAGCTTCAGAAAATTTCCAGAGATTGAAATAATACAGAGTATAGTCTGGTCTTTGACTATTCTGAAATCAATTATGAAGACAACCACAAAATTTTCAAATATTTAGAAGTTATGTAATACAGTTCTATTCTATTAAACTTTTGTTTAGAAATAATGTCACATTTACCCCAAAAAAGTTATAAAAATAAAAATAGTACAAAGAACATTCATATACCCTTCACCCAGATCCACTCATTATAAGCATTTAACCCCATTGCTTTATCATCTCTCCCTCCCTCCGCATTCCCCACCCTCCGCTTCCAACGTGCGCACGCATGTGCGCGCACGCACACACACACACACATTTTTTCTAAATTCTCAGCGGAAAATAGCACCAACTTACCAGCTACACGAGTGAGTCCCTTGGAAGTGGATTCTCTAATCACCAATGAGCTGCCCCATCTGATGCTGAATGGAGCAAAGCCAAGCCTTACTCCAAATCGCAGATTTGTGAGTTAAATAAATGTTGTTGTTTTAAGCCAGTGAGTTTTGGGGTGTTTTGCTGTGCAGCCGTAGGAACTGGAATCAATATTGCAAGGCTTGGGAGATGAATGGTCCAGATACACACTAGGGCATTGTGGGTGTTACGAAGCTCCTGCATTTTCAGTGGGAACATCCTGATGTTCTCCTTCTGTCTGGTGCAGGGAAAGAGAAAGCTGAGCATTAACTCATCTAGGGTCAGAATTTTGCAGGTGGGTGCAAAAGACAGATGGAAGCAGGTGATTCAGGAACTGGCAAGAGCGTCATTGAAATAGTGGGCCACCACGGATTCTAAGTTGAATACAGAAGGAAGGGGAGGTAGAAGGTGGTTGCCAGGAAGGGATGGAGGTTAATTTTACACGTCAACTTGACCGGATCCTGGGATGTCCAGGTATTTGACTCCACATTATTTATGGGTGTCTCTGAAGGTGTTTCCGGGTGGAATTAGCATTTGACTTAGGGGATTCAGTAAAGTAGTTTGCCCTCCCCATTGTGGGCAGGCATCATCCAATCCATCGGGGGCTTCACTAGAACAAAGAGGCAAAAGAAGGACCAATTCAGCCTTTCCTGCCTGATTGCTTAGCTTCTCCTGCCCTCAGTGCTCCTGATTCTTAGGCCTTCAAACTGGGACTGAATTACCATTGACTTTTATTTCTTGGGTCTCCAACTAGCAGATGACATATCATGGGACTTCTCAGCCCCCATAAGTGCGTGAGCCAATTTTTTATAATAAATATATTATCTATCTATCTATCTGTCTGTCTATCTATCTATCTATCTGTCTATCTATCTATGTATCCATCTATTTCCTACTGTGTCTGTTTCTCCAGAGAACCCTGACCAACACAAGGAGTCAGGGCATTCAAGACCCCAGTGAGACGGACAGATGGTTGTACCACGAGTAGCTCATCAGAGAAAATGGAGACCAGGAACCCTGGTCTCCGCTGAGCGGCCACATGAGCAGCCCTGGCCATAGGCCAGGCAGTCTGAGGTCGCATGAGAACCTTCTCCTACTGGCTACTGCTGATTGTCTCTCAAATGTCAGTGGTCCCTGACCTCAACACTAGGAACAGACACGATTCTCTGTGCCCCGCAGGGCTCTGCATCCCTCTGTCAAGAGCCCTGATCACACTGAATTCTCTTTGTTTCTTCCCCCTGCCTCCCTGAGGGCTGGCTCTGCATTTTTGCTTTGTTCACCCCTGCATCCCTAGCACCTGGTCTGGCACATTCTCAAGCCCAGAAAATGTTTGCTAAATGAGCCAATGCGTGAGCACAGGGACTTATGGATGGACCTCAGAGTCCAAAGGGACGTTGACAATGGAGGAAATCCAATGCCCTCTCAGCCTCATTATTTCTGCCCCACCTTCCGGAAGGTAAAATGCGAAGCCAGAGAGGTTAGAGGTCTGCCCAGGTCACACCACAGAGCACCCCTGGTGATGAAACTACAGCAGAAACAAGATCAAGGGCAGGGTGGTGGGGGGAAACAGCTGGAAGGAAGCCCCCAAATCCCTGCTCTGCAATGTTTCAGCACCTCGCTGGACTGGGGCAGACCGCTCTCTTCTCCCATCTTCCTCCCTCCACCTGCTGCAGGGAGCAACCCAGCCCAGGGGCCAGGGGTGGCTGCCCCAGAACATTTGGCAGCCTGTTAACTTAATCCTTGCCTGGCTGATGGGGGGAGCTGGCTGTCACCTCATTTCCGAAGCAGCTCCAGACTGCTGGGGAAACAGCTGGATTGGCCCAGCTCTCTCTCTCCCCCTCTCCTGCCCTCCAGCAAATAAAAGGAAAAGGACAATTGAAAGGAAACCCAGAGGTGGGAAGGCAGTTTTCTAAGGGTTGGGGCTTCCCTGGGAGGTGGAGGTGCCCTAAGGAAATCCCGTTAAATGGATGTTTATTTGAAGGGAGAGGGGCTGAGACCTTTGCTGGGGGTGGGGAGGAGGAAGGGAGGGGCGAAGACGCAGGGTCGGTGCTCACAGATGGGCCTGTGTGAGATTCTTGAAGGCTGACCACTGAGTGAGGAGTGGCCAAGATACAAGAGGCAGACAGCAAGGCTGGTGCTGAGGCTGCTGCTGGGGGTGGGGGTTGGAGGTGTTGGGGTGGGGTGGGACTTCTTCACTCACACCTCCAACATCACTTGAATCCTGATGACACCCCGACTCTCTGCTGGTGGCTGGGTAAATAAGGACCAATCAGCCCTGGTCCCTGCCCTCAAGCAATGGGGGAGACCTGGAGTTGGGCGGTGGATGGTGGGCAGTAATGCTGGTGGGGCCAGCGCTGGGGCATCCAGAAGCACAGGGATATGGGAGCACGAGGAGGCCCAGGTACACAGGGCAGATACCCTTCCCAGGGTTGTCCCACCTTTTGAGACCCAGGGTCCTGGGGCAGGGGTCCTCTGCGGCTTGTCCTCACCACCAGGCAACGACCTGGAGGGCAGCCACCTTATCAGTCCCTGAAAACCTAGCTGGACACAGGCAGCCCCACCCGCAGCTTCTTTGCCCAGGTGCAACCTGTCATCCCTGATGGAGCTGGAGACCTTCCTGACAACCCGTCAGACCCTAACATTCTTCCGGAGGGGCTCCCTTCCATCCCTCCCACGCCGTCCCTCATCCAGTCCACAACTCTTCACTGAGACATGGTGGGGTGTTCAAGCTCCAAGCTGAAATGCTTTGTTCATTTTCTCATTCATTCATTCACTCATTCACTTCATAAACCTTCATGGGGCATCACATTTGTGCCAAGCACCACCCTAGCTGCTGGGGATTTACATGAACAAAAACAATTAAAAATTCCTGCACTCATGGGACATTTTGTAGACAGAGATGATAAGGAAATAAGTAGCAGGGAGGGTATAGCTCAGTGGTAGAGTGTGTGCTTAGTATGCACGAGGTTCTGGCTTCAATCTCCAGTACCTCCATTAAAATAAATAAGTAAATAAATAAACTTAAGTAACTTCCACCCCAAACAAACAAACAAAAATTAATTAATTAATTAAAATATTTTTTAAGCGCAATGAGCAGAATACACAGGATGTCAGATCCTGACGGAGTCACGGAGAAAGCAAGGTCAGGGAGGACGTAGGGCAGCTACCACAACAGCCCAGCCGTCCTCCTCATTTAATGCCCAGAGGAGCACCTCTGCCTGGCTCAGAGCTGAATCTATAGCTTCAACCCACACCATCCTCCTGGCTGGCCTGTGAGGTCAGTTCTGGGATTACCCCAACTTTGGGAGGGACCATGTGGAGGCCCCCAGAGAGGGTACCAGACTAGCCAGCAATGACAAGCCAGCTGGAGTGGGTCTTGCCCCGGTCCCCACCCTCGGGGGCTGACTGGGGACCCCAGCCACGCTCCTACTTTGGCTCAGACCCAGGATGCCTTCCAGGATTAGAGGCCTTGCTAAGTGCATGGCTCTTGTCTGGGAAGGGCCCCTGCGCTGACCACATCCTCAGCCCTCTTGGGGGGTCCCACCTGCCCCTGGTCAGCAGCCAGGGAAGCAGTGGAGTCAGAAGGAGAAACTCTGGATGGGAGTCAGGATGCCTGAGTTCCAGCCCTGGTGCAGCCCCCTCACCTCACCTCACCTACCTTGTTAATTCGAGGTCCCTTTCTCTCTCTGTGTGTGTGTCTCTCTCCTAGTCTGTGGAAGGAAGGCGTTGGGCTGAGATAATCCCTGAGGTCCTGCGGGGTCTAGAGCTCAGTTTTCTCACCTGGATGGGATGTTCTAGCACTGATTACACCCTCGGACCAGATATGACAGCCTCTCCAGTGAACGAAGATTCTGGGCAAGCTCGTGAGTCCAGCAGGTGGGGAGGAGGGGAGGCTGACTTGTCACTGACATCCTTTTAAATGATTTAAATATTTGAAATGGTGTGTGTTACCAACTGAAAAACTAAAAAAAAAAAGAAAACTTTAAATGTAAGCCTTTCCACATTTCCTCCTCTTCCAGGAACTGTGGTTTGTTTGGGAAAGTAAAGGCTCCTGAATTATCCTTGGGGTCACTGTGTTGGTGACGAAATCTCAGGGCCTGGCTCGCAGTGGGGGCTCCTACCGACACCCTCTGCATCCGCCCCTGTGAACGTGGATGCGCCAGCCTGCCCCGCACACACACCTGCTGGAGTCAGGCTCCTTGTGCACAGGGGGCCTCCTTGATTCATCTCGGTAACCGCTCCCCTCCACCAGACAAGCAGATACACACGCATACAGACAGACAGACAGACACACACACACGCAGACAGACACACATGCTCCCACCATGCTCTGGGACCCTTTACACATCCCTTAGTCAGTGATTAAGACATATTTGCTAAATAATAAATGAATGCAAACTCTCAGATCCAGGAAACGAGAGAGCCAAGCTGGGCCCTGACTGTCTGCAGCTTCGTCAGCCTTCCCAGCCGCCTACAGTCTGCTCGGAGGGAGAGACCACGCAGAGCTGGGGTGAGGGGCCGGGAGAAACCGCTGAGCTGGCTGGTCTCACTGGGGCCCAGGAGAGCTGGCACTGGTTGGGGGGTATCTAGGGAGGAAGAGAAAATGAAAGGGGGTGCTGTGTACCGGAATGGGCTTCTGGGAGCAATGCTCCGTCTGGCTTGGGAATGGCTCTGACTCCCACTTTCCCACTGTCTCTAATGGCCTCCCCTCCCCCACGTCTGGTCTGAATGAGGGTCCAGACCAGCCGGTCCACAGGTGCTGAGGCTCACAAGCCTTCAGTCATGTCTCCTGTCGTCTGATCTATCCAGTCCAACTGGGCTTTTTCCCTGCTAAACTTGAACTTGACTCTCTCCAGATGCTGTGCAGTTCACAGGGAGCCATCATCAGCCCACACTGTCCTGTCTGGAGTTGTCCTGGGGTGCCTCTTGGGAGTCTGGCTACAGGATCCCTGGAGGAGTGAACTGGTCCCAGTTAAGCTGGGTTTCTGACATGGGGCGGGAGGTAGGGGGCGGTAAACTGAGCGTCACATGTCAGGGCTGGGATAGCTTGTTCAGGGCAAGGCCACGTTCTGGCCCCAGAGAGCATCCCTTGCCTGCACCAGACCCCCACGGGCACTGCTGCCTCGAGAGGGAAACTGCAGGCATCAGGGCTCCAAACCCAGGCCCTGGCTGGAGGGGAGCAGGAGGACAGGGGCAGGGCGGAGGCGGCACATCCAAGAGAGAATTCTTCCCAGCTCTGGAAAGCCCTTTAGGAATTATCTTGCCTAGGGATTTTGTGTATGCTGTTAAAAATTATAAAAATAAAGGAGGGTTGTCTGACAAAATGGCCATCACTAGTCCTTAATTTATGAAAGAAATGGTACTTGTTAGAGCCAAAAATGTAAGAGGAAGGCGGGTAGGATTTCGAGGTAATGGGCAGTTCCTTACATAGAAAATACTAGAAATCTCAATATACAGGGCTTTTTTTTCTTATGTGGTGATAAAAACCTCCTCGTTGACTGGCTGCAGTGTGCAGGATGTTGTTTGGAGCAATGGGGAAATAGTGTGGAAACTGAGGCCCAGAAAGTAGTGACATGTTGGAGACCTCGTGGTGAGTGAAGGGCAGAGCAGCCCTGGGGTCCAGGGCTCTTTCCACAGCACTGATCCCTCCGAGCTGGAAGGGCTCCGAGGGCCTGCACGGGTGGGGCTCTGCTCCCTGCTGGAGGCCTGGTGGGGAGACTGTTCCCAGGACCCTGGGGGACAGGGAGCCCAGAGCCCACCTCTCCTCAGGCCCCCACAGTCCCCCAGGTCCCCGCCAGAGCCAGGCTCCGGGCTGGAGCTTCAAGTTTTGCCTCCTGCCCAACTGCCAGCACTTCCCTCTGGGAACGCTCTGTGCCCTTGGCTGCCAGCATTCCCGGCATGATGAGTCTCTGGTGCCAGGGGGGAGGGGGCCACATGTTCCCCATATGCCACCAGGGTGGGATGTTTACACGGAACAGCTGAGCTGCCCTCGCTTCCTCCTCCTCCCCCAGCAGATTCCCCTGCCTCTCTTCTCTTTGTTTTCCTCAGAGGACCTCCCACTCTGGACCCAGGAGGAGATAAAATGAGAGGTTTTTGCATCTGCAGGGCCTCCAGACTTTCCAAGCATGTCCATCTGCATTGGTTTCAATTAAACAAATATACATACTCTGAAATCAAACAGGTGCATACTCTGCACCAGAATCTGCAGAGACAGGTAAAGGTGAGATCCATGGGGGATGACCAGCCCTCCATCTCTCCATCCATTTCTCCACGCCATCATCCATTCATCCATCCATCCATCCACCCATCTCTCCACTTCTCCATTTATCCCTTCCTCCATCCATCCTTCCCTCCATTCATCTCTCTCTACCCCTTCCTCAGTTGTTCTCTACCTTTCCATCTCTCCATCTATTAATTTCTCTCTTCCTTCATCCCTCCCTTATCCTTCCACTCACATTTCCACCCCTTTATCCTTTCTTCTAGCCAATCATTCATCTTTCCTCTCTCCCTCCATCCCATCACCCATCCATCCATCCATCCACTTATCTATCCCTCCCTCAGTCTATCTCTCCATTCTTCCATCCACTTTCTGCCTTTGCATCCCTTCATCCATCTCTCCATTCCTCCACTCATCCCTTTATCCCTCCCTCCTTCCATTTCTCCCTCCTCCTCCCTCCACCCCTTTATCCTTTATCTAGTCAACAGCCCTCTCTCCATTCCCCCTCCTTTCTCTCTATCTTTCTCCATCTCTCCTTCCATCTGTCCATCTGTCCATCCCTCTCGCCACTTACTGAGAGCTCTCCATAAAGCAGGTACCACCACTGTGCTCCTTCAAGGGCCAGCAGGCTGCACCTTGTGATGTTTCAATAAATGTTTGTTGACTGGGCCTAATGGCGCCCCACCTCGCGGAGCTACACTACCCTGAGGGTTAAGTCTACAGCTAACTCTGATTCTGCTGAGTTTGCAGTCGGGGCTGAGTCTGTACTTGCAAAGCAGGTGGACAGAAGAGATACATTGGATGGACTCTGCTTTCATGAGGACGTACAGTGAGCCAGGAGCCTGACATTTCCTCTCTCATTTTTCCTCCGAGCAGTCCTGTGAGGACTGGCACTCCCCCTTGACAAATATTGCAGTCTCTGCTGTGTCTGAAGACGTGTTGAGTGAGAGGGTTGTGTATCTGTCTTATCCCCTGGAGCTCCTGAAGTGAGGTGAGGGACCTGCTACCTGAGTCACCTTGGTCGCTCCCCCTACTCTACCTCTCTCACCAGCTGAGTATTTTCATGGCCATTTGACAGACAAGACAACTGAGGCCCAGAGAGGCTAACTACTTTGTTCCAGGTTGTATAGCTCGGTAGCGATCAAGCTGAGTCCCAACCCTAGCTGTGTGGGTCCCACCATCACCCCTCGCTGTCTCTCTGACATTGATGCTGAGTAACAGTGCCCAGCACCACGCTGGGACAGCTTGGTCGTCATGGGACAGGGTCTGGGCACCAGGGCACTGGCCAGGAGGGCAGTGCTGACTCCGCACAGAAGGGGGAGAAACAGGGGGCTTCTGGAAGAGAGAGGAGGACAGCCAACTCCCAGGCCTAAAAGGCCCCCAAGAGAGACCCCGGCTTTACCGGGAGCCCTACCCTGGGAATTCCCTATCCAGGACCCCACATAGGAATCATTGTCTCTCCCGAGCTTTGGCTCCCAAGCTACCTGATCAGAGTGACCCGCTTTTGTGGCCACCTTCCCTGGGAGGGTAGGAGGGAGCCAGGAACCCCCAGCTTAACCAACTTCGTGTGCCAGGTTGGAGAACACTGCCACCGTGCCCCTCTGTGGGGTGAATGGGGAGAGAGGAAGGAAGGAGACAGGGTGAGGGGCTGAGAAGAAGCCACAGAGAAAAAGAATTGAGAGAGCCCAGCTTTTAAGTTTCTTCCTGGGGGTCTAGAATCTCGATCTGAGTGGGGGTGCCACCCCATGTTCCTGCCTCTCCGATTTCCCAGCCTCCAGGCCGTTTCCTGTCCCTGGGATCTTGCAGCCTCTGGCAGGTGAAGAGAGAGGAAGCAAGGCTGGCTGGAAACCAGGCTGTTTTCCTTCCTCTGGAGCCTCCTCCCACTTTGCTCCAGGCCAGAGGAAAAAGGCAAAGTCAGCGGAATCCATCCCTCACCCCTACCCCTCCCCATGCCCCAGGGCTGCAAGCAGTTACCAAGTTGGAAAGTACTGGAAAATTAGCACCAGGGATGCCATTCTCCGGGAGGCAGTAAAACCCAGCTCCCTGGGGAATCTCCAAAACTGCCCCCCTACCCCGCTGCGCTGGGGGTCAGGGCGGGGCAGAGGGAACTGACTGTTCAGCCGAACCCTTTGTATCTCCTGTGACTTTCACATTAATCCTGTGGGTGGGAGTCACTACCCACCTTTTATAGATGGAATCACTGAGGCTCTGTGAGATTGCAGCTGGGAAGTGCTGTGGTTGGGATCTGAGCTTGAACTTGTGTTCCTCTGTAAGCCTGCCCACCCAATTGAGGGTGAGTGCAAGTTGTTTTCTGTCAGGCTGGTTCTGGGCCACCTAGAAAGAAAGCCCTTTGCCCAGGAGGCTTGAGTGAGTCTCCTGGACCACCTTTGAGATCTCATGTCATATAAGGGCTCTCACCCAAAGTGATGGTTTTGTGTGGGCAACTATTATGCCTTGAACAGAACTAAACAGGGTCAGCCCCTCCCTCCCAGGCCTTGTCACAAGGGAGAGAACTCAGGGCCCAGGGTCACTGACCGGTGGCTGCAGAATGACCAACCAAGGGGATGCCGGGTCCAGATGATACACCCTGGGAAGGGCAGGCAAGATGCAGAGTGCCGGGAAGTGGATGCTAGATTCCGGAGATCGGGCTGGTAAAGGCTGCCTTTGTAGCCATGCAACGGATTCAGGCTGGCTTTGGGGCAGATGTGATTGGAGTTTGAGGCTGGGGAAGCTCTCTCTGGGAGCTCCCACAAGCTCCAGGCCCCATCGCAACCCTTTCAGGCCTGTCTGCCTGAGGAAATGGGGAGACAGGAGGCTTGATGGTTCCTGTATCCTTCACTGAGAAGGTATCCCTCATGCTAATCCAAGTTAGCTATAACTCCTGACGAATTTACACATCTGTGTGTTTGCTTTCAGCTGGGTCTGCAACCCAGTCTTCTGTGGAACTCCCGGAACAATTCTACCTGCATGTTTGTGAGCCCCCTTCCTATATGCCCAGTTACAGGGAAATACAAAACCCTTCCCCCTTCTGTCTGTTTGGAGGCAGAAAGCGCCCTCCAGCCATGGAATTCCATCAGCTGACTGTTCCACAGCCAGACTCCAGGTAGGGAGGGGCCTGAGAGGGGACGCCAGGGAGGGGGAGAGGAGCAGGGGAAAGCAGCCCCAGATCCACCCCAGCTGTTCAAACATCCAGGCCCCCTTCCCTCTTCCTCCCAGAGTCCCTGGTCAGCACTCAGTCCTGGCTCACGGCCACCCTGGGTCCCAGCAGTAAACACCTTGCAGAGATTTCCTCCCACAGACAGGAGGCTTCTCTCTAAACCTCTGAGCCCAGAAGGCCACCAGCTCTGGGGGAGCCTCCAGGGCTGGGTGGCTGCCACAGGGAATTGGAACAGAGGACCCTGCTGAGCTCAGCGACAGGCACAGGAAGGAGCAGGGGAGGAGGTGAGAGACCTCGGGGGTTGGTTGCACCCAGGTATCCCTGCCTTGTGTCCCTTCGCCTGTGTGACATCCATGTGACACCACAGGTCTCACCATCAGTGACTTACCCATTTCAGCACGTGCAACTCCTCTCCAGACACCCTTTGCTGCAGCCAACACCGACCCCTCTGTCTCTCTTCTCCTATGTTCCCACCTCTAGCCATTGTCCACATTGTCTGCTCCTTCTGTCTCTTCTCCGAGCATCTAAATTCTGTCTACTTTCAAGGCCCCCAGTAAAGTGCTTCCAGGTGGAAAGCATCCAGGTGGAGGTGGAGACTCCATCCTCTGGCCCCATGGTGCCTCGCCTCCTGTGGCACTGGTCATTTTCCGACTTACGTGATAGAAATCTGGGTGAGGTCATGTCTGCCTTCCTGCATCTCTTGAGGCCAAGCGTAAGCTGTCTTACCATGTGGTCCTCAAGGGGTGCCTAATCCTGTGCCTTGGGGAGGAGCAAAAGGAACTGATATTTACTAAGCTAGTAACTTTGTACTTGCTAGTATTTTTTTTTATTGAAGTACAGTCAGTTACAAAGTGTCAATTTCTGGTGTAGTACTTCTTGCTTATTTCCTGAAGCCCCACACAAACGTGGCAGTGAAGCAGGCACTACCGTCCACATTTTACAGATGTGGCACCTATTGTAAACACTGTTGTTTTTATCATTTACACTTTTCCAATACTACTGGGACATACAGACATGAAGGATTCTTTTCTGTGTTGATTTTGTATCTGGCAACCTTGCTAAGTTCTTCTGTTAAGTAGCCTGATACTATATCCATGAATTCTTTTGGATTGTCCATGAAACAATCACATCATTTGCAAGTAGTTATTATTTTTTCTTTCTTTCCAATATTTATATCTTTTATTCTTTAAAAAAAAACTTTATCTTATTATCTGTCTTCCTGTGCTGTCTGGGACTTCCAACATGATACTGTCTAAAAGTGGTGTTAGCTGGCGTCTTGCCTTACTCCTGATTTTAAAGGAAATGTTTTCAATCACTTCTCATGCTTTATGATGTTTGCACTAGGGTTTCTGTAGATACTAATTAAACTAAAGAAATATTTCTTCTCCTCCTAGGTTTCGAAGAGTTTTTGTCATGAATAGAAGTTGGGATTTATTGCACTTTTTCAGCATCTGTTGAGATTATTACATAGCATCTCTCCTTTGACTTGTCTGATGTGGTAAATTACATTAATCTATTTTCCAATGTCAAACCAACTTTGTATTCCTAGGATAAACTGAACATATCATTAAGTGTTGCCATTTTTATTCATTAGAAGATTCAGTTTGCTAACGTTTGGTCCAGAGTTTTATCTCTATGTTCACAAGTGAAGTAGTTTCCTTTTCCATCATGTTATGTCTGGCTTGGGTATCAAGGTTTAATCTGTCTCATAAAAATGAGCTGGGGATTACCTTCTTTTTTCTGATCACTGGAATATTTTATGTGAGATTAGAATTATCTGAAACTTGACTATTTGGTAGAATCTGCCTATAAAGCTGTCTGAACCTGATGTTTTCAATTGTGGGAAGTCTGAAACTTCTGATTCCGTTTCTTCTGTGGTTCTAGGACTATTCATATTGGGGGAGGGGGTCCCATGTGCACCATGTTAAAGAACACCATTTTACATTGTATTTCTTCTGATCCCAGTTTTTAAGTTTTAGCTTTCTAAGAATTCATTCAAGTCACATAATTTTAAAAACGTATTTGGAGAAAGTTCATAATACCTCTGATTGTTTTAGCAGCTTAATCAAGGTATAACCAACATAAATTAACTTTACACACACAAAGCATACAATTTGATGAGTTTTGACAGAGGTATACAGAGGTGAAACTATCACCACTTTCAAGATAGTGAACACGTTTACTATCCCTCCCCAGATTTCGTCACGTCCCTTCTTTCCTGTCCCCTTCTCCACCTTCCCTCCAGGTGACTACTGATCTGCTTTACGTCACTACACATTTGTTTTCATCTCCTAGAATTTTGTAAAACAGAATTATACAGTACTTACTTCTAGTTTGTGTGAATTTTTTCACTCAGTATAATTATTTTGAGGTTCCCCTAAATTGCTATGTATATCAGTAGTTCATTCCTTTTTATTACTCAGGAATATTCCATTGTGTGGATATACCACAATTTGTTTATCCTTTCATCTTTAAATGGATATTTGGATTGTTTCTAATTTTGGCTATTATAACTAAAACTTTCATGAACACTGGTGTCCACATCTTTGAATGAAACGTATGTTTTTACTTCTGGGTAAATAGAGCTGGAAGCGCTGGGTCGTATGGTTGGTATATGTTTAACTTTTCAAGAGACTTGTCAAACTGTTTGCCAAAGTGGTTGTACCATTTTACATTCTTACCCGCAGAATATGAATGTTCTAACATAGCCTCACTGACACTTAGTATGGTTAGACTTTTTCATTTTAGACATTCTAAATAGGTGTATATTGGCATCTCATTGCAGTTTTATTTGCATTTCCCTATTTGGCTAATGATGTGGAGCACTTTTTCTGTGCTTGTTTCATATCTGTATCGTGTATCTTCCTTGGCAAAGTATATTTTCAAATTTTTTGCCCATTTCTAGGTTATATTTGTTGACTTTTAAGAGTTCATTATGTATTCTGGATAGATGTCCTCTATCAGATAGGTGATTTGCCAACATTTTCTGTCTGTTTGTGACTTGTATTTTCATTTTTTTATCAATGTCATTTGAAGAGTAAAAGTTCTTATTTTTGATGAAGTCTAGTTTTTCCATTTTTTTCTTTAATGGCCTAAGGTCACGAAGATCTTCTTTTATATCTTCTTTCAAAAGTTTATAATTTTAGATTTTACATTTAAGTCTATTATTTATTTTTGAGTTCATTTTTGTATATGGTGTGAGGTATGGATCAAAGTTAATTTTTTTTAACATGACATCCAATAGTTCAGCACCATGTGTTGACAAGACTATTGTTATAACTTTTAAGTTAACATTTGTTAGGCTGTGGGATGGTGAGTCTCAGTGCAATAAAAGACAACAAGAGACATGGAAATTGAGGAGTTTATTACTGACAGGTCCAGAGAAAGCACATGGCATATCTCAAGGGGAAACAGGGGGAGGTCAAGGCAGAGTACAGACACAGAGAGAGATAGGGCCTGGGGCACATGCCTTTTTTAGGATCTGTGGGTAGAGTGCTTTGGGGTTCCCAAGCCAATCCCAATCCTGAAGCCAGATTGGTTAATTCAGACCAAAAGAGCAGGCTTTTGGTAAGCTCCATGGGGTCTCATCTAAGGGGAGCAGAAGGGGAAGGCCCTGGGATGTGAGGGAGGCTGTTGATCACAGGTTCTGTTGGGAAGTCATATCAGAACTTCCACCTGCTCAGGACTCTGCAGGCTGCTATCCAGGGCGTGTGTTAACATGAGGAGACTGGTATCAGTTTATGGCTCCTTCAGACCACTTGGCCAAACAAAACAGACTGTGGCTGCAATACCATGGAATAGCTCAGTTAAACCCTCAACAACTACCCTTTCTCCAATGAACTGCCTTTGTACTTTGTCCAAAATCAATTAACCATATTTACATGGGTCTAGTTATAGACTCTCTGTTTGTTCCATTGATCTATTTGTCTATGATACTAGAGCAACACTGTTTTGATTACTGTAACTTTATTCTAAGCCTTGAAGTGAGGTAGTGTGAGTCATCCAGCTTTGTTCTTTTTCAAAATTGTTTTAGCTGATTCAAGATCCTTCACATGTCCAGTGAATTCTACTTTCTGTTTCCATAAATTTCCCTGTTCTGGACATTTCGCATAAATGGAATCACACAATATGTGGTGCTCTGTGGCTGGCTTCTTCCACTTAGCATCATCTTTTTAAGATTTAAACATGTTGGACACGTCTTAGTATGTCATTCCTTCTTATTGCCAAATAATATCCCATTGTCAGATACACATTTTGTCTATCCACTCATCAGCCAAAGGGCATTTGGATTGTTTCTACTTTTTGGCTATTACAAGTAAAGCTGCTATGATCATTCATGTATAAGTTTTTGTGTGGACATATGTTTTATTTTTCATATGTTTTGTGTGGACATCTGGTGGCTACTTAGGGCTGGGGATTTTGAGAGAAATGAGGAGTGACTCCTAATGATGGGCATGGGATATCTTTTCTGGGTAATGAAAATGTTCTAAAATTGATGGTTGCATAACCCTGTCAACATCCTAAATGCCATTGAATTGTACACTTTAATTTGGTGAATTGTGTATATAAATTATATCTCAATAAATCTGCTATATAAAAGAAGGAAGGAAGAAAGAAAGAAACATACATACATGTACACATAGGCTCAAAGATGAAAAAATAACTATCTTAGAGCTGGAATTTAACTTTCAGTTGAGTGTGAAAATTTTGCCTTTTAATGAGAACGTTCAGTCTATTTGTATAGACTGTGATTACTGATATATTGATTTTACTCCCACCATCTTATTTTGTGATTTTTATTTGTACGTTTTTTACTGTTTCTTTTATGCCTCACTTTGAATTAAAAGGATTTGGTCCTCACATTAACACATTAACAGGAGAAAAACAAATAGGAGGGACAAAAAGTAATGTTACCCACCAAAGCCCCCGGGTCCAGCCCTCAGGAAGGTCTATCTGTTTTGAGGTGAGTTTGGTCCTCTCTGTGACACTCTGTCCACAGGGCCAGCAGCTCCGTGATCTGCTTATATGCCCAGCAATAAGACAAGGTCCAGATTTCCATACATATTGAATTCCACTCCCCCCTACTAGTTCAGCAGTTTTCTCTGTTTATTCTTTTAGTTGTTACCCTTAATATTTTCACATTCTTACCCAGCATAACAAAGCTGAGTAAGTTCTACCATGTTATATTAATGACTCCCTCAAATTAGACATTATTTGCTTTGTATGATACAGTCACTGGGTTTTGAATGTAACCACATGTTTACCATCATCTTTGCTCACCATTCATTCTTGCATCTCAGACCTTCCAACTCTGAGATGTTTTCTCTTCTGCCTAGAGTACATTTTAAAAACCTGCCTTACTGAGCGATAATTCATCTACCATATAATTCATCCATTTAAATTGTGTAACCAATGATTTTTAATATATTCACAGAGCTGTACGACCATTACCACAATCAACTTTTGGACGTTTTCATCCTCCCATTAAGAAACCCCATAACCAGCGTTTGAGGGTTTCAGTTTCCCCATGTTCTCACCAGCGCTTGATATTTTCTTTCCTCTGGGTGCAAAGTGGTATCCTGTTGCAGTTTTGATTTGAATTTCGATATGCACATCAAATTATGCTAAGCACATACTTTTCACGTACTTACCAGTCATTTGTATATATTCTTGGGAGAAATGTCTGTGCGAGTCCTTTGCCTATTTTTCAGTTGGGTTATTTGTCTTTTTAATATTGAGTTGTTGGATGCTGGATACATGCCGGATAGTTCTTCATCAGTTACATGATTGACAGACGTATTCTCCCATCCTGTGTCTGTCTTTCCACTTTCTTGATGGTGTCCTTTGAAGAACAAAAGTTTCAAATTTTGATGAAGTCTAATTTATCCATTTTTCCTTTGTTGCTTGTGCTTTTGGTGTTGTCTTTAAGATTTACATCAACGTCACTAATATTTACACCTAGGTTTTCTTCTAAGAGTTTTGTAGTTTAGCCCTTATATTTAGGTTTGTGATCCATTTTAAGTTAATTTTCACATGTGGTGTTAAGCAAGGGTTGAACTTCATTCTTTCATGTGTTCATATCCACTTGTCCTAGCACCATGTATTGAAAAGACTATTCTTTCTCCATTGAATTTTCTTGGCACCACTTTCTGTAAATGTACCGATTTATTTCTGGACTCTCAGTTCTGTTCCATTGATCTATACGTCAATCCTTGTGCCAACACTATCTTAATTAATACAGTTTTGTAATAAGTTTTAAAGTCAGCAAGTGTGAGTCCTCCAACTTTGTTCTTTTTCAAGTTTTAGCTATTCTTGGTCTCTTGAATTTCCATATGAATTTTAGGATCAGCTATCATTTTTTTTTTTTAAATAGCCAGCTAAGACTTTTGAAAGAGGTTGCATTGAATTTGTCAATCAATTTGCAGTGTATTGCCATCTCAACAATATTGAATCTCCCAACCCATGAACAAGAGATGTCTTCCCATTTACTTAGGTCTTCTTGATTTGTTTCACCAGGGTCCAGCAGGTGAAAGCTGGCACTGATACTGACTTACATCCTAGATTTCCTGAAATGAAATTCAATTTTGGCCTCTGCCAGTTTTTGCTCTGTCATATTTTATCTGGCTTTTTTTAGTGTATGTGTTTGGAAGGGAATGTCAGAGTAGCTCACCCTCTGTAAGACTTGAAGAACCCAAGCATTTCACATGTAAAAACTCACTTGATATTCTTAACAACCCTAGTATATAGCATATAGTATATGCTGGGGTGGCTAGGGTGCTCTCCAGTGCCCATTTACAGAAAAGAAAACTGAGGTGTAGGGGTCCCCTCAGCCACGGTGCTTCAGCTGCCTCCAAGTGCAAGGAAGGATGACACCATTGGCAGCATCCAGATGGAAAAGTTCGAATGGAAATTACTTGAGTCATAGGGACAGTCACCCATACTGGTTGCAGTCAGGAGACATTTTCTTTGGTAATGTCCACAGGAAACCCTCAATCCAAACTTCTCGATGACCCAGAGTGGATGAGGCTCGTGGGTGCTGATTCACACGTACAAACCCCCTAAAGGATGACGTATAAACCACAGTGCCAGCTAGTCATGTCCATAACCGCCACTGCCGTGTGTCACCTTCCTGCTAGGAAAGCCAAGGGTCCAGACGTTTGCGTGAAGGGAGGAGAGCTAGAGAGATGCGTGATTTGAGTGTGCTGTGCACCAGTACCCAAAGTATACTCTGACAGTCACCTCTTCTACAAGATTAGTGTCATGGATGTCAGAGAAATTTGATGAATACCAAGGTAGAATAAAAAAAAGGTAAACCCATTTCTAATAGCAGAGCTCGTTCATTCATTCATTCACTCAAAAATATTAACTGAACGCCTACTGTGCATTTGGCTCTGTCCTAGCCACTAGGGACACAGCAAAGAAGAGCCAAGCAGACAGAAAACCTTGCCCTCGTGGGGTTGCCAGTCTGATGAAGTACAGACAATAAAGCAACACGCCAGACTATCCATCGCATAGCGTCAGGTGGCGATACGTGCTATGAAGGAAAACGGAGCTGGGCGAGGAGGGCAGAGCATGGCATGGGGGAGGGGGGCTATCTAATTAGGGCGGCCAGGGGAGATGCCCGAGGAGGGGCCATAAGTGGAACCCTGAGCCAGCGGAGGGACTTTGTCTTCAGTTTATATTCGCCTCCATTGTGTGAACTTCTTACAGTAACTATGCATTATTTTTATAACAGTAACTCCATGTGTTCATCATTGAAAACTAAGGTGGGGTTGGGTAGAGGGGGTGGGGGTAAGCGGGAGGGTTTTTTGGCATTGTTTTCCAAATTTACTCCACCACATGCCCTCACTGCCATACTTCTACGGTGGTGGTGGTGGTGGCAGTGGCGGCATGTGTAGGTGTGTCTCTGAAGGGAACAGGACTAGTATCTTGCAGGACTCACATCCTGGGGGACACACCTGAGAGGCCCTGGCTGGGTGGCGCCTGCCGGGGCAGCCTGGGGGATCTCCCCACTGGAGAACTCCGGGGGCAGACAGAGGATGTGGGGAGAGCCTTCTCCCTGCTGGAGTGGCTGGGGAGGCTCTCCCCTCTCCCAGTGCCAAGCCAGCCTCCCTCTGCATTCATATTCTGGGTCCCAGACTCCAGGTGGCAGGGGATGGGGATAACAGTCTTAATGTGTTTCAAGATTGTTACTGAATAAAACCTCCATCCGGCTATTGGCTCAGGAGACACAGCTCCGTTGACAGGAAGGAGAAAGAACTAGTGCAGGGAGCTGGGATTGTACCCTTAGCCCCAGCTGAGGAGCAAGAGTTCCGGAACGTGCTGGGAATTTCCACACATGGCTGTGCTTCACACTGGGGACAGCTGCCCTGGTGCCAGGAGGTGGGTGTTGAGAGCATGGGTGGGAGGTCCTTGTCCCCCAGTGACCATGTCAGCAAAGGACCAGACATTTAACTTTGACCTTGAGGAGTTAGGACTGAACATCCCACAGGCAACCAAGATGGACCGAAGTTCCCCTTCCCCTGGGCAAGGCCCTGAGGCACGTGATCTCATTTAAGCCTCACATTCTCCTGGGAGGCAAGTCTGATTATTATGCTCATTTTAGAGATGAAGCTCAAGGAGATAGTTGTCCAGGGCCACCCAGCTGGTGAGTGGAGGAGCCTGAGTGTGTTTTGAATCTGTCTGGCTCTGCCTCCAGGACCTTGATTGCTTCAGCAAGACAGGCCATCCTCCAGCTGCTGGGGGTAGGGGCGAACAGGGCAGCCTGAATGCACTGAACTGGGGGTTGAGGACCCAGAGGACAGCTCCCTCCCCACCCAGGATGTGTCATATTCTCAGGGGCAGCCAAGGGTGAAGAGTAAGCGGGTGGGGGGGGCCGGGTGGGACTAGGGAAGGTGATGTCATCGCCTTCTTAGTAATGCTTTGGCAGAGCCTGAAGCTCCCACTTTGGGAGGGAGCAGAGGGAGGAGGGCAGTGCTGGAAACAGCAGCTAGAAGGCTGCCAAGTCGTGATCAGGAATGGGCACCCTGCCAGGAGCACCCAGGACCAGGCTTCCTGTGGCACGGGGTCTCTGGGAAAAGAGCAACATTCCTGAAGTCCTCGGAGGGGGACTCTAGATGGCGGTGTCCATATCCGATTGAATGTGGAGTGATTATCTGTCTGTCTGGCAAGGCTGGCAGCCAGCCATCCCCTGATTGATGCTCCACTATCTGATGGTCTGATCATTCATTCCCCTCACTGGTTGATGGACTATCTGATTTATATGAGTGACATTTGGAGATGGCCTCAGGGATGGGCTGAGTCTCTGTCCACTTCTATGAAGCCTTGGACTAGCCTCTCACAGGTGCCAGATGCCACCCTGTCTGAACAGCCAGCATCAAGCGGAAGGAAGGGAGGAAATTAACATCTAAGCGTGGTCAGGTGCCAGTGGGACAGAATTGAATCTGGCAAGGGTTTGCCCACAGGGAGCTTGAATTCTAGGAAGGGAGACAAATTCATTACCATGAGGACAGACACCAGCGCCCGAGACAAGCTGAACTCACGGGGTGGAAGTGGAAAGCAACTGTATTTCTCTCTCCTGATGTCTCTTTACAATTCATTTGTGGGAGAAAGTCCTTTCCCTATTCCCAGATGAAAACTCAGGCAGTTCCACTAGTTTTCTGTCCTCTGTGAGGGGACGAGAATTTTTAGGTCACTTGAAGCTGCAAACAAGGAGTCAAGCTAACAATGAAAAGCATCTAGCCCTAGCTGAGATTCAGACCCTTAAACTTGGTGTACAGTTAACTAACACTCCTGCCCTTGCTGTCCCCTTAGGTCATGAGCTGGAAAGGTCATTTCACCCCTGTCAGTGCCCTTCCTCCTCTGCCCTCTTCCTTAATCTTATACTTGAGTTTCAGAGGCTGCCAGAGTCTAGAAAGGGAGGGGCAGAAGCCGAGGGACAAGGTTTTCCCTCACTGGTCCCGTTCTAAGCTGGCTTCTGATCACAGGGCCCTGCAGAGGGTAAAACTGACTCGGGGCAGAGGAGGGTGGTCCTTAGCCCCCACTCCCACCTCCCAAGATGTGGGCCCTGTGCCTTCTCCACATGGCTGCTCCCCAAGCCACCTCAGGCTCTCCAAGGCCACACAGACTCTCTGTATTGTTTTCTGAATTTACTAGACCACATAATGCGGATGGTGATGATGGTGGTGATGTTCTGTGTCTTGTAAAACATCTTGGCAGACCAAGCCCATGTGTGGACCACAGAAAAACACCTGTGTCCCGTACTCTGACAAATTGTGGGGTCCCGGCCCATCTCATATCAGACACTCCACCTTCCGCTCATCCCTAGCAGGTAGCAGCCCTTCCTGGCCATTTAAAATTTTCCCAGTGGGAGCCAACTACGTCCGGGCTACCATGTGCCCGACCCACTGGAGACACACGCCTTTTTCTGGTCCCCTGGGAAGCCTCTCACCAAGCTAGTCCCACTTCTCCCCCTTCACAGGGGCTGGAAATCTGAGCACCCCCAGATCTCCCTTCAAAATCTTTTTGACAAAATCTCTCTCCTCTCTAGTCCCTGGCTGGTTTATACCTTCAACATGGCAAGTTGTAAACCTGTTTTCTGCCCAAGCTTCTACTGTGGCTCCCGTTCCAACCCTCTCCTGCTGGCCTTCTCTCTGAGCTTTGCTCTGAGCTAGATTTCTCAAACTGCCTGTGTATCCGAATCAACGGAGGTGCTGGTTAAAAGCACAGATTCCCAGAGCCCCTCACACTCAAGGAATGAGAATCTTCAGGGATGAGGCCTGGGAATTTAGATTGCTAAGAAGAGGCTCACGTGACTGTCAAGTCAGGCGAGTGTGGGGCACTGCTCGAAGGACTGATGCCCAAGCGCTTTTCTGCATCAGTTTATTTCACTCTGGCATGGAAATGGGGTCCATTATGTTCATTCATTCATTCAGCAAATATGTATCAAATGCCTGTATGTGCCAGGCATTGTGTTCCAAGCGGGGGGCATGGCAAAGAACAAGCCAGAAGCCTTCCCTGCTCTCAAGAAACTTAGAACTCAACAGAGAAGTCACACACTTTAACCAGCAATTACAATTTATTCTCACCAGAGCTCCAGTGGGAAAAACGGTACCCAGCATAAGGCGCTGAGAGGCTCGTCTGTAAAATGAGGACGATGCTAAGAATTCTTAGATCTTAGAATCATTTGGGGGAGTAAATAAGATAATGTGTATAAAGTGTTGATAATGTGTATAGAACTCACTAAATGTTAGTTTTTAGCGTCTGTGCGTGTGTGGCTCTGAGCAGTCTCCATCCAGTTTAAAGAAGAGACGGCCATCCAGAGAGGTAGAGTGACTTGTCTAAGTTTCTTAGCCAGTGAGGGCCCCGAGCACAGGAATCTTCCCAGCACCCAAGTTGCCTCAGGGGAGGGGAGACATGTAGTTGTGGGATATGAAATCTCCCCATCGCTGAGAAGACCCTCAGGCCTCCTGGCTTTGTATCTCTGTACCCTTCCTGACACACCAGCTGGCATTGCCGGGCCAGGCAAAGACTCCTTGCAGCTAGACTCTGGTCGGCCAGGGCACCTGGGTAGGCCCACTGCCAGCCTGGAGGAGGCAGCCTTGGCAGGAGAGGAGCTCTGGGAAACTTGGAAGGCCTGTGGCTAATCCCCCGGCCCGGGACTGTGATCCCCCTGGGAGGGGGAGATGGCCGGGGCCGTCCCTGAATTCCCCATTTGTAAACAGTTCAGCCAGGAGGGGCAGGGCACTGTGCCTGGTGCCTGGTGCTAGAGGCTGGCTGCTGTCCGGCAGCTAAGCAGAGGGGTAGGGTAGGCAGGTGGGGATGAAGGATGGCTGGGACTTGTCAGCTCTGGACGCAGGGGAGTGGGGGGGAGCCTGTGGTTCCTGCTCCACATCTCCAGCGCATGCTGGCCTTCCTGGCCTGCTGCCACTCATAGCATTACCAGGACCTGAGCATCCAGGGACCCGGGCAGCTCTGAGAGTGGGGGAACATTTTCTAGCACCCCTACTACACTCTCCTTCTCTCAGCCTCCCAGCCGCCTATTTGCCATGCTCAGAGCCCAGGGGAAATTTCAAAAAAATATTTTTAAAAAAGCCATAGCTATGGTCATAGAGTGAGAAGAGGCCCACCCTAAATTCAGCTAAATCTGGAACAAAATTGTGTCCTGGCCACTTACTAATTAGGTGGCCTCGATGTGGCCATTTCACTTCTCTGGAGCCTCAGTTTTCCCATCTGTAAAGTGGGGATGATCTTAACTACCCCAGTGTTGCTGCAAGGATTACATGTGCTGAGTGAGGGCTTGGCACACAAGAGGGGTCCAGGAAACATCATGAAAGGAAGAATGCTGTGAAAAAAGGCACAGGACAGGCCCTCGATAAATATTTTCTATTACATAGGAGGTGGAATAAAAAAGAAATAAATGATCCCAGCATCTGTGCCTTTTTCTTCCTAAAAGCACACGTGAATTAGAGGCATCGGCTGGGGTGAGAAGGGGCGGGGTGAGATACGGCATAATTCCTGGGGAATGGAAGGCTGAGAACATTCTTCATGACATCAGCGCCTGTGTACAGAATACATTATGCTCTCGAGTGCTGCTGGCTTTCTCTGACATTGAAGCTCGTCTGGGAAGGAGATTCAGAACTGAGTCCACGAAGACAGATTTTATGTTCTAATTCTGCTTCTGCCTCTGGCTGTTCAGGCAGGCTTGGAAGAGACTTGTCTTCCCCAAGCCTCAGTTTTCCTGTCTGTAAAGTGAGGATCCAACAACACTCTGAGGTGCTGGGCGGATTAAGTAAAGTGATGCACGGTGAGAGACTGAGACTGGGCCTGGTGTGCGGTAGGCCCTCAGCAAGCGGTGGCTGCTGTTTTTATTGCCTAAGCTCATCATTGTACCAGTTAGCTATTGCTGTGTAATAACTCCCCCGCCTCCAATTTAGGGGCCTAAAACAACCACAATTCATTTAGCTCACAATTCTGCATGCTGACAGTTTAGGTTGGGCCCAGCTGGGTGATTCTTTGGACCCCATCTTGTGTCTGTGGTTGACCATGGGTGAGCCGGGCAACTCTGCTTGCCAGCGTGGGCTGGCTCCCAGTGGGGGTGATGAGGTGACTCTCATCCTCCAGCAGGCTAACCTGGGCTTCTTCAGGGGGCAGTGGCAGGGTTTTGAGAGAGAGAGAGAGAGGCAGTGTACAAAACTTCTTGAGTCTTGGGCTCAAGTGACGATTCCCACCTCAGCTGCCTGCTCTGCCCTGTGACACCAGCAGCAAAGCCCGTTGCTTTCTCAGATGGTTTCACTCCTCCGCGCCCCAACCCCAGCCAGATCCCGGTTGCCACCTTCAAATCCTTTCACCCTTAGAAGATGGAGACCAGGCACACACATCCCATTCATGGAGTCATGGGGACCCGATGACCCACCTCCCCCACGGAAACCCCATGGAGTCTCTGTCCCCTCAGTCCTCAGGGGAAGGAAGTACACACAGCACACCTGGACACAGGTGTGTCCTCTGCCCCTCCCCGCAGGGCAGCCCCAGCTGTCTGCTAAACAAACTCATTAAACGATCCCTGAAGAGGTATTTTGGACCATCACCAGCTATAGATAGCTTCTCCTGCCCACGGTGAGGGGACAGGAGGCTGTTAGTTCCCCTTGGGGCAGGGAGTGCCTGGTTCTCATTTGCATTCACATTTTGATTGGTTCATGCGCATCCTCCTCAACTCTGGGTGAGCCAGCCTCCTGACGGAGTGGCAGCCCCTGCGGTGTCCCAGGCAACGGGAACATCAGGTGAAAATAGCCAGTCTAGGGACAGACCTCTTCTGTCCTCTGTGCATTTACTGGCAGGTAGAGACAGGGTCTTGATCATCTGTCACCGAAACGATGTGCATGTTCCAATTTATGTTTGTATTTATCGCCTGTGCCCTGCCCTAGGCTGTAAGCTCCGCAATGTCAGGACCTTGTTGACCTTGGTGGTCCCCGATTCCTTCCACAGAGCCTGGCACACAGTGGGTGCCCAATAGTTACTGCACAGAAGGGTGGATGAAAAGTTGGATTTAATTGAGTTGAGCCCCCTCCCAAAGGGCTTCTCTACTCCTTTTCTGAACCAGGGGTCTTTTTCCCGGTGGCCTTGAGGCCTATGGTGGAAAGAGCTCTGACATAGAGCCATAGGCTCCGAGGGCCAATCCTAGCTTCTCCACGACCTGTGTGACCATAGACACAAGGTGGGATGTGCAGTAGTACTGGTCATCCACTGCCACCTTCAGGGGAGCCATTTATTTAGACTACAGTGTGAATGACTCCTCCTGGGTCTGTGCAGTGGGGTAGGCCTGCAGCTAGCGACTTAGCTTTTCCAAGTCTCAGTTTTCATAACCGTCTACTCTGCTGGGATGTGAAGTTTAAAGGTTAACACTAAGCACACGGCAGCTGCTGCGATGGTGACGTTGAGCTGTGACTGGGAAGGAGGCAGGGTGCCAGGGAGATGATCCCGGCCTGCGTGCCTGCTGGCTGCCGGCCCCTCGCCTCTTGCTGCCCCGCCTGCCCCTTTGCCTGCTGCTGAGTCACGCCTCGCCCTGCAGAGTCGGTCCATATTCCCAGTGTCTCTGGGCATAGGTCCTGTTGACAGCATCGTTCTCACTGTCACCCTCCCTCCTCTCTGTGGTTTCCTCGGGTTCAGGCCTGTCCCTCTCCTCCCACCCAACCAGACCCCAGGATAGTGACACCTCTGGGCCCCCATGAAACAGCATCAAAGGGGTTGCCATCACTGTGGAAGCCCCAAGCTAGGCTCACTCAGGTGTGTGATTCAGGGGCAGAGGCCAAACCTTTCATTCCTGTCGGCGGCCACCAGCACCCTCTCCTGCCCACTGCCCCCCAGGGGGCAGCCGGGACCTCTCCAGCTCCCACCTTCCATCCTCCCCGCTACTTGCAGCAGTTCCTGCCGGTGCCCCTACACCCCAGCAGCCTGCAGGAAGTCCACTCCTGTTCCCAGAGGGTGCGGCTTGAGGCATCTGAGGTAACATTAGAGGGCAAGAGCTTGGCTGGGGCCTGGCAGTGCCCCAGCGCAGAAGGCAGGTGCTGGGGAGATGACTTCAGAGGGGGCGGCTGGGGGTGGGGGCCAGGGCTCACAGCTGAGCTGTCCTCTAGCGGCCCCCTCTACCTGGCTGCACCTTTCCCAGAAGCCAGGAGGCTCCGCCCCACTGGGCAGGGGCCTGGACACAGATTCCTTCCTGCCCTGGCACCAGCCTCTTGGCCTGGAGGCACCAAAGTTCTCCAACCTTCCCGGTGGGATCAGGGAGACCCACCCCCAAGGGACGGGGAATCCCACTAAGGCCAAGGACAGACATGGGACGAGGCTGCACGGGAAGTGGCTCATTATGTACGTCAAGTCACTGGATTCCCACAGTAACACTGGGAGCTAGGAATTGCAGTTCCCATTCCACAAATGAGACTAAGAGAGGTGAAGTCACTGGGCCCGTCCCCCCTGTGAGCAGGAGGTGTTTTGATTTTACTTGGTTTCTGCCGGGAAGGGGTTGCCAGGGGAATGGCTGACTCCTGTGGAGTGTGGCTGGAGGGGGAGGCTGAGTGATGAGACTTCCACCCCCTTTCCTGTTTGTTCCACTCGCTGTTCATTATTCTACTTCCTTCCACAGGATGCCAGAGGCCTTGGATGGGCCCCTGGGGTCCCGCTCCACACTCAGCATGGACCGTGCTGACAGCAGCTGGCGGCTGTATTCAGGCGTGTGTAAGTGTGGACAGGTGAGTGGGCAAGACCCCCGACGTTCAGAACACAGGTGCCACGGAGGTGTCTCCACAGAGGGGTTCTCAGGAGCCTGGAACAGGGCCTGGCACATAGCAGGTGCCCATTAAGTATCATGGAATGAATGAGTGAACCTTAGGCCACAGGGAACAGCGGTGTGTTAGCCCTGAGGGAGTGTGGCAACTCAAGTCTCTGTCCCTCTGCAGGGGAAGGAGGTGGTGGCAGTCCTGGCCCACGAGACACGCTGGTGGTGGGCCAGCCCAGTGTCACAGTGACCCTCCCTTCACCTGCTACTCCTCAGCCTGGGGAACTTACACACCTGGAAGACCCCAGGGCTGGGGCTGGGGAGAATCTGCTCGGAAACAGGCAGGATTGGGTTTGGTAGTGAGATGCTCCGCCAGGGGAAGCCTGGAACGTTCCAGAATGGCAGACATTTGGCCTTTCCTGCCCACCACTGGCCACCTGCAGCTTAGTCTGAGAGAAGAGCTGAGGGTCCTCCTAGCTGGGAATGGACTGAGCTCAGGGGGTTTCAGGGCATGTGTGTAGATCCAGCCATGTCGGTTATTAAAACACTGAAATATTTCTCTACTGGTGGATAACAATCCCCGTAGGCCAGTCTCCAGGTGGCCCTGCACCTCCTGCCAATCCACACAGGAGGACATCCTCCCGCTCAAGTCTGCCTTCCATCCCCATCAGTCAGTGTCCATGCCCAATGGCTCCCCCAAAGTCCAGCTTCCTGGACACTTCCTAGGCACTGCCATTGGCTCCCCGAAACACCCAGAGAGTGAGCTGGTGCCCACCTAGACCTCCTGCCTGTCCCCAGGGAACTGCAGGCAGGAACTTCCCAGGGGCTCAGCAACCAGGCACCATGGGGCTCCTTTGCCAGTCCTCTGAGCAGCATGTCCTTGGCCTGGACCTTGGTGGGAGAGATGGCAACCCGGGGGCGGCCCCGCCCCCGCAGGTCTGGTGGCAGCTCAGCTGGTCCAGCCACCCAGGGAGGGAGAGGCAGGAGGCTGGCAGCCTCAGGCGGGCTCCGGACACATGACCGGCTCTTGGGGCCAGTCCAGGAATTAGAGAAGCCAGTCTGCAGTCCCTCTCAGTGGAAATTCACGGGCCTGGGAGGGGAAGTGGGCGGCAGCAACTGGGTTCCCCCAGGAGGTGGGGGTGAGTGGCCAGCAGGCTTTACAACATAACCCTAGGGGCGTCCCAGGAAGTCAGGGGCAGAGGGAGGCTGTGGAGGCAAGATGTGCGTTCCAGCCCTGGCTCTGGCACCTTCCAGCATGAGGCCCGGGATGTGCCTCCCAAGGTGGGTGTGCCTGAAGGAAGCCAGTGGGGGCTTAGCCCAGCCCCTTCATCACTTCTGACTTGCACTCTGTCTTCTCCAAAGCATTTTGCAGACAGAGTTTTGAGCCCAATCCCACTCTATATGGCACAGGGTCTGTGAGAACAGGCCAGGTAGAGCCTTCAATACTTCCTTCCCCTCCCCGTTGCCTGCTCAGGAAGGAGGTGACACAGGCCCTACTTAGGTCATAGGTCAGCAGGTGGCAGTGGCAAGGACAAGAGTGACCTTGGGTTTCCCTTGCCCCCTACCTTCTTGAGGCTCGCAGCCTCAGCCCCAGAGCCCCAGGCATTGGGGCCTGACCCACCCAGATTTCAATCCGCATTCTCAGCCAGCTTACATCTGCTGCCACTCTTTGGGGAGGAGGCGCTCGGCTTCCTGGACCATCCCGGCACCCTCGTTTTCCCACCACCCAGGCCAAGGGGGCTTGGGGAGGAGATGTGCATGGGGGAAGAAAGGGACCTGGGGAGTCTTCATGTTCATCTGACTGCTGCTCCCACGCTGTGTCGCCCCCAACTCCAGGGTCCTGATGGGTCCTGAGAGGGCACCCGGGCCCAGGCCCCTGTCTGCAATATCAGATATACCCTCACACCTGCTTCTCCCAGATGTCCCACTGCGGGGGCCCCACCCTTAAGCATCACAGACGGGCCAAGGAGCTCCGCCATCTGGCTGCCTAGACTCTCTCACCACTGCCTTACAGGACCCAGTGCTCCTCAGTCCCCACCTCCTGCAGACTCTCACCCTCCGCTGCCGGGGTCTTGGACACTGGGAGATGGGCAAAGCCCAGGGGGACAGTCACTTACTCTGGTGCGGGGTTCCCAGGGGCCCAGGTGCCTTGCTGAAGCTCTACGTCTTTCACATCACCTGATCCTTGCATGACCCTGTCACCATCCTAGTGTTCAGTTGAGAAAAGGGAGGCAGAGTTTTGCCAGGGGTCGTGTGGCTACCAAACACCAGAACCTTTGTTGAGTTCCGCCTGACCCAGGAGCCAACGCCTTCTCAGGGCAGGGGTGGGTGTCTGCAAACCACCCCCTGACACACACAAACTTAGTGATGTAGAATTGCTGCGTGGGCGTGGAGGGACCTCTGAGCTGAATCAGACCCTGTCCCCGCCCCGCACAGCCCAAGTTCAGCTGAAGCCCCAGACTCTCCTTCTCTGACCAGGGGTCCCAGCCCACAGCCAGGGACCAAGCCTTGTCTCTTGGCCTCTCTCCCCTTGCAAGCCCATCTTCAGCGCAGGGTAGCACGTGGTCTCTCTGTGAGGCATCTAGACGGACAGTAAGTGTGGGACGGCTCCCGGCTGCCTTGATAGCAGGACCACGTTCGCCTTCAGACTGTGCAACCTGCTGGCCAGTGTGGCTCCCGCTCCTCTTAGCAACAGCAGAATGTTGAGGACACTATTTAAGCTCTTGTTCTTCATGGTCCTTATCTGTAAAACAGGGATAATGATAAACGTGCACCTCATAGGATTGTAGTGCGTAGATCAGTTAACGTATGGTGGGACTAGTATGGAGCAAGTGCTACCTAAGCACCAATTATGTAAAACTATCACCTGGTTGCTTCACGTGCATTTTCTGTATCTTCCCGGTTCCTCCTTGGCAGACAGCACAGCTTCTGTCCCTGTTTCCAGTTACCAGCTCAAGGTCAGGCACAGTAGCCTCATTTATGCTTTTTGTTCCCCCCACGAAAGGCTATCAAAGTTTGTGGGTCTGGCGGTGGTCTTGAATTCTAGATTCCAGCCAGCCACATTCTTCCCAGTGGCTAAGCTAAGGAAGTCTTGGGAAGTGAGAGCTATATAATTGACAAAGCTCCCCCTTTTTGCTCTGGCCAGCAGGAAGCTCAAAGGCAAAATTATATATGGTTCAACTAAACAGCTAGAGCTCAAGAATGCAACTACTTTCATTTTGTGTTCCAACTAGACCGATCAATAGTGCTGTGTTGAGAAGGATTCAGAGGTTGCAAAGAGTGATACCAGCTGGAAGCATGGCCAGGGTACACCTGGGCTAAGAAAATGGGAACAGTGATCAATTAGTGATGTCTGTTGTGAGTACAGCCATGGGGAACATGCCATGCATTTGCTATCACTAGGTTGGGCAACTCAAATAAACCTGTGCTAATTTCACCCAAGTCTATACTTCCTCATAAATTTCTATTTTCTCTATTAAGTTTTACATTTTATTATATGTACTTCCTTTGTGGAATGAGGCAAGTCATAAATTAAATAAGCCGGAACAGCTTCACCCAGGGCCCTCAGCCCTCTGAGCCTGGTAGGAGCCCCTGGGAGAGTCCCTGATTGCGGTGAACAGCGCCCCTGGAGTTAAGGTTTCTTCAGCCCAGGGTTGTGTCCGTGGCCTCCCACAAGCCTGAAAGTGGGTTTGCCCTCGATTTCAGCTGCAGAAATCCTCTTGCAAGAAATTAATTAGGTTCAAGATCAAGAGTTAGACTGTCCCTAAGACGTGCCCCTCCCTCCTTGCTGGAGGACAAGGCTATCCCAGGCCC
Source organism: Camelus bactrianus (assembly GCF_048773025.1). Taxonomy (NCBI): domain Eukaryota; kingdom Metazoa; phylum Chordata; class Mammalia; order Artiodactyla; family Camelidae; genus Camelus; species Camelus bactrianus. The sequence continues at coordinate 16,481,630 of NC_133548.1, forward strand.
ACCCTCCATCCCGTCTTTCTCTGGGGAGCATCTGTACCTACATCTTATCAGGGCCAGAGAATCTAAAGCAACTTGATTCAAGCATCACCTCGGAGGACTGCTAAAGATGCAGGTTCTTTGACTCCAGCCCAGATCTCCTGCTTCAGAATTCCTGAGCCCTGGAACCTGCACTTTCACCCACCCACTCACCAGAGTGAGAGACCCACAGGCCTGGGGCTGGCGAGGCGCCTGGAATAACCAGGGAACAACTTTGAGTTCCATCAGGCTCCTAGGCTGGGGAAGCAGCGCCACCTGGTGGGCCCCCCTGAAACACAGCCACTGCCCTCCTGCCCCACTTCGGGGAGGCAAGTCCTCTCCCCACCCCTTCCTTTGCCTTCAGGGCCCTCGAGAGGTTGGAAAGGAGGAGATAGAGGGGCAACTGTCCTCCTAGATGGGCCTTTCTCCAGCCTTCCATACCCACCCCACCCAAGGGAGCTTCTCCCATCCTATGTCCTAAAGTAGCTGTGAAGGCAGAGCATCTGAACACCTCCTCTGGGCTTCAGGATGCTGGGGTTCACACCTGTGTACAAGCTAGTGCTTCCTTTAAAGTCTCATATTGCCCCTTTAAAAGTTTCCTGAATTCTGCACATCTTACTCCATCACATTTCTTTATTATGAAAATATTTCCTTCCTTTGTAAAAACTGGATGCTCTAGAAAGAGGCTGAGTTTATCTTGTGGCTTCACTGACCCCCATCATCCCAGCCAGCCCCCTTTGGTGTATTTTCTGGGGGCACTTGGTCCCTGGTCTCAGAGGCTGGAACCTAGGGGTAACATCCACCTGTTTGAACACACAAATAAACCTTATTCATGTCGGTGGCCAGGCAGGTGGACCAGAGCTGAGCGTCACACTTCTCACGAACCAGGCTGAACAGGGTGGGCCAGAGATGCTCCAAAAGACCTCTCTGCCCTGAAGACCGCAGTGAGGCCCCCACCACTCTTTCCTGCAGATCCAGCCACTCTGTTCATATTGTTTCTGCCCTTTGGTCCTCCCCCTACCCTGGGAAGCCACATCCCCACCATAGCAGACCGGATTGTTACAAATCCTTTTTAATAATCAGTCATCCGCATTTTACAGAACTGTGCACAGGGCCCCAGCCCACTCCCCTACAAGGCACAGCCTCACCCACCCACTCCCTGGGGGGCAGAGGACAGGAGAAAGCATCCCCCACCCTTCCCTGGACAGCTCAGGATCCTGGTGAACGCACGGCCAGCTCTTCACCCCTCTGATTCCCTAAGCAGCCCAGGGATGGTCCAGACCCCCTTGCCCAAGCAGCCCTGTTTCAGTCCAGCTCACCCAGGCCCTGCCCCCATGGCATGGCCCAGACTGATCTGAGCTGCTGGGGTGAGGATGGGTCAGACCCAGGGAAGGGGTCCTGGCTCCTCGTGTAAGGTAAAGCCCACCTTCTCCCACTACCCCGATGAAAATGTGAAAACCAAAGAGAGAAGCATCAGAGAGGAAACAAAGCTGACCCACGCAGTGGGCAGTCCCCTGACAGCCTGGGGTGCCTTATCTACTCCGCTGTCCCCAAACTTTTAATACACTTTCTCTGACATGATATATACAGCACCTGAGGCAGGTGGAAACCCAGCCCACCTGTGCAGGGAGTGTTTTCTCTGAGCTGCTAAGACAACCCAGGCAGACACTGGGTAGAGGAGCCACAGAAGAGCTGGGGCTTAAGGCTGGTGGCAGAAAAGCAAAGGAGAGGAGGGGCCCAGGCCCCAGAAAGCTCCCCCCACCCCACTTTCCAGCCAGCACAGGACGGACTAGTGGTCTTGTAAGTGAGGCGGGAGGCAGGCCTGGAGGAGGGAGCCAGGGAGACCCCTAGAAGCCCTGAGGTTAGGGGACAGGCAGGGAGGTGGGGACAGCAGCTGCTCAGTACTTGGGGACCTCGCTGTAGTCTTCGGAATGGATGTGCCGGCACAGAGTCATGGACAGGAGCATCCCCAGGAGCTGTGGAGGGAGACGGCCAGAGTCAGGGGCAGGCAGAGCTGCTCAGGTCTCCAGAGACCTCAGGGCAGCATCCCGCTGTCCATGTCCACACATGGGGCCTGATGTGGGTTATGGGGATCCTTAACTAGACCCCCAGGGTCAGCCTGTGATCCAGGTGGCAGGCAGGGCCAGTGGTCAGGCCGGGTTTGCTGCAGGGCCTCTAGAAGCAGATGGGCTTCAACCCACCCCTCCCCCCAGGACATCTGCAGAGTGGGGACATGCAGGGGATGGCGTGGGGATGGCTGGGGAAGGGACCCAGACCTCAATGACAGCGACGCCCACACACACGCCTAGGATGATGCCCAGGTTCTCCTGCAGCCACGCCTGCACCTTCTTCATGCAGCCCTAGGAAGGGAGAACACAGCCACGTCACCCCACCACGTGCCACCTCCCCCCACCAGGCAGCATCGCCAGGAGGGCCCACGCCCCGGCCAGGGAACACTGCCTGTTCCCTGAATGGATACATTCATGAATACAGAGATGAAGGTACAAATGACAAGCGAACAAATGAATCAAAGGCAGGAACAGCTCAATGACGAAAGGAAAGATGGCACAATAGCCCAGATGAGCCAGAGGGGACCGAGCGTCTGAACCCGCTGCACCCCCAGCCCAGCCCCGGCCCACAACCTTCCGCACACCTCCTGGTAGACGGGCCAGAGCTCCGGGCTGTTGACTCCGGGCTGGGTCGTGTTGCTGTCGGGGATCTGGCAGAAGCCCTTCCTCATCTGGAGCCTGTGGTCATCCTCCTCTCTCTCGATCTCGCAGGAACAGGGGTAGGTGATGTTGGTGTGATTCATGAGCTTGGCGTTTTCTGTCCAGTTGTAGAAGCTGACCCAGCCGCAGCACCTCACCTGGGCAGAGAAGGGGACAGGCCGTTCGAGCCCACTGCCCACTCCAGCTGGGGCCTCTCTAGACAGAACCTCAGATCTACCCCTTCCAGGCCCTCCTGGCCTCAGCCAAACCACCAGGATTAGAGTTTAGGTTTCACTTTGGCTTTTGTGAACCACAAGGAATTTAAAGGGGCGCTCAGGGAACACCTACCATAAACTATGAATACAGCAGGAAACAGAAATCAGGAGCAGCAAAAATACAAAGTGGAGCAGGAGAGACGTTCAAGTTGAAAGACAGAACATAGGTGTGTGGGTCACAAGGAGGGCAGATGGCACATGGCTAAGAGTTTGGGGGCTGGAGTCGGCCTACTGAGTTCAAATCCACTTCTGCCACCTAGCAGCTGCTCAGCTTTGGTTAGAGTGCTGACCTCAGCTTCCTCCTCTGCAAAATGGGGTGGGGGAGGGGGTGCAAAACTTCCTAACTCAAAGGAGTGTTCCTTATGAGGACTAAAAGGGACGAGGCAGGCAAAGCGTCCAGCCCAGGTCTGGACAGCACAGTAACTGCTCAGGGAAGGCCAGTTCCACTTTTAGGCGCTGAGCACATGCAGGTGTTGAGGTTTGGCTCTGAGCTTCCTGATCGCCAAAGTGAAAAGGGAGACATGGTCGACTGGCCTTTTTAGAGGAGAAAATCCTCTAGTTCCAAAGGCAAAGAAAGCCTTTCTGGGCTCCGCAGAGCTCGTGAAGGGCACCCCGAGAGTCTTCAGGTCACAACTGGGCTTGAATTCCTGACAGCACTGGGATCTCGGGGGCTAAGCCTGTGTGCCAGAAATGCCCAGGAAGGTGGAGAAGAGTTGGGGGAGGGCCTTTTCAAATTCTGGCCCTGCCCTGGGAATGAGGAAGCTGCCGCACTTCTCTGAGCTCTGGCGTTCTCATCTAGAGAATGAGGTGATAACAGCCATGCTGCTGTTGGGCCCCTGAGAGGACTGAATGGGCCAGTGGGCAAACCTCAGGCCGCCACCATGCCCCCTGCACGTGGTCAGTTCCCCACCTGCTTCCTTCCCATCTCAGGCAGCTCGACCCTGACCAGCAGCCTACTGGCCAGCAGGGGGCGTGCCGGGCACGCTCAGATGGTCTCTGGCTCTGGGCAGTTAGTCCAGGCTGGTGCCAGTGCCCAGCTAACTCCTCTACAGCTGAAAGGCTGGCACCTGTGAGGGACAGCCACAGGCCTTTCCACATCCAAGCAAAATGAGGCAGCTTTCCTTGGCCCTTCGACTGCACTAAGCAGAGCCCTCCTCTCCAGGGCTCCCTGCACAGAGGCCCCCTGCATCTCAGTGGTTGTGCTTGATGGTTACACATCACTGCCGACATGCCACCTGACAAATGCCTTGGGCTTTATAAACTCATCTCACTTGAGCATGGATCAATAGCTCCATTTTATAGATGAGGAAACTGAGGCTCCGAGACGGTCTGGCCAGGAAGGAGCCAAGTTCGTATTCCAGCTTTTGGGAACCTGACTCGCCGTCTGTTTTCTTACCACCATCCCAAGCAGCATCTGACCAACATCAAATCACCTAGAGGCCCTGCCTGCTGTGGGCATCCCCGGTCGGTCCACCGCTTCCCGTGGCAGGGTGCTCACCACCTCTCCCCCAGGCTCTGTGAAGAGTGATACTTGTTCATCTTGGGACATCCTGCTCCCTCTAATCTCAGCAAACGGTCTCAGCAGTTATGGATCAAACCAAAGGTGGGATGAAAACATCTTCCTGTGCACACTGAGCCCCCGGCTGACACAGACCCCTATGTCATCAAAAATCTGCATGGCCCGTGGGCCAGAAAATATCACCCTCTCCTTTCACAGCTCAGAGAATGGGCGTGCCCATGTTGCCTGGACAGAGACCCATCTCTAGTCTCCACACTCTCCTGGTGTCAGGCTTTCTCCTGCTGTCCCGCCCCTGCCCCTCACACCCCAAGGCAGCCGTCAGTCAGTGCCGGCAGCTCCTAAGTGACCGCTGTGTCCAGTGCCTCCTGAGACAGAGAAGGAGGCTGCAGCCCAGAGAGGGTGGGTCCTGACCAAGGGCACACAACATCTGGGACCACCAGCGGGGCAGCTGAGACCTGCTCACTGAGGGCGATTGGTGTGTGTGGTGACTGGTTCACCATCAAGGCAGGCTGGGAACCCAGTCAGTCAGTCAGTCAGTCAGTCTCTCTCACTTTGAGGTGGAACACACCTGCACCAAAGTGTACCAACTCAGCTTGAAGAACTTTTCCATACGTACTGGCATAACCACCACCTGGATCAAGATTTGAATAGAACATTCTTCTCACTCCAGAAGGTTCCCACGGCACCTCCTGAGGGGTCGCCTCCATTCATACCTGTGTCAGCCTATCAGCTTCGGCACCCAGTTTCCTAACCTCTGGGCTGGAGCTCCCAGCACGCCCCAGCCCGGCTTAAGATGGAGGGTCCAGAGCTGCCCCTTCTCTCTAGCCACAGGTGGGAGCACTGCAAGCCGTGGAGCCACCTCCAGGACCCTGGGACCCTTGAGCGAGGAACTGTGGTGGCCGAGGTGCCAGGTGGGGGGCTGCTTAGGACCCCCCCCAACAGACGCACACTCACACACAAGCCCGCTAACAGATTGTGTCTGCCAGGCACAGCCAGGCACACAGATGACCAGCCCCACACAGACACATAGAGGCTAGTCCCCCTGCATCCCACTCACCTGCGCCTGCACGTAGTCCCAGGCCTCCTGCAAGCTGTCCTCGTGGTTGTCCTTGTAGTTCTGAATGAGCTGGGTCACGATGCCGCCCATCTCCTGCTTCAGCTGCAGAGGGGAGAGCGTGGGGGCAGAGTCAGACTCCTGAAACCCGTGCCCCACCTCCGGTCACATCCGCTTAGACCGCCTTTTCCCCAACTCCTCCAAACACTGGCAACAAGCTCATGGCTCAATTGTTTCGTCACCCATCCAACCACTTTCCTGCCACCTCCTGGGTGCCAGTGTCCCCCTGGTCACCCAGCACAGTCAGGGCCAACCACCCCTGCCTGACCGTCACTTCGGCATTCATGGCCCTTTAAACGTGAATCTCTCCCTATCACTGCCGAAAACCAGGCAGTGGCCTCCCACCACTCTCAGGAGAAACACCACTGTCTTCTCAATGGCCCATAAGGCCCTCCAACATTTGGCCCTGTTCTTTTTAGACCTCGTTTCCTCTGTTCTCACTCCCTCTATTTCAATTACAGATCTTGCTGTCTTTGTGCCAAGCATACCCCTGCCTCAGGGCCTTTGCGCTTGTCCCCTCTGCCTGGAATCCTCTTCCCCAAATATTAACATGGCTCACTCCTCCACTTCCTTCAGGATGCTACTCAAATGGCACCTCCTCTGAAAGGCCTTCCTGGACCACTCTACAAAATACCAGTCCTTCTCTGTCCTCTCCCAGGCCCTCCTTATCCTATGGGGGTAAGGGTAAGCATGATTTTTTTTTCTATAGCCTCATCATTACGTGCCTATCTGTTTCCAGGATTTATGATCTCTTTTCTCCACTGGAACATCAACTCCGAGGGGGCAGGGACTATCTGGCCCAGCCTGGCCAGAGTAGGGGTGTGGCAGTCACGAATAACATGAGCATAACCCTGCCATCTCCCCCACACCATGGCAGCACCTCTCCCAGTTAATCCTCATGCTGGACCCAGGGCCCCGCAAAGTTCACTGCCCACCTGTGCTGGCCCCCACCAGGCTCGGAAACTCAGGGCCAATGGTGAAGGAAGCGAGAAACACCTGCTTTTCACTAACCCCACAGAGAAAACACTCATTTACAGAGAAGGCAGACGATGGCAGGGGGTTAGTTCAGTGGTAGAGCCCATGCTTAGCATATGCACAAGGTCCTGGGTTCAATCCCCAGTACTTCCACTTAAAAAAAAAGAAGGCTAGACGAAGGATACAGGGATCAAAAGGATTCATCCCCCAAGGACTCTTATTGGGGCTCTGAACAGAGGAGCTCACTGTGGCAGCTTGTTAGGAACAAGTCAGCTGTGTAAAGGAAGGCAAACCAAAACCAGCCTAAGAGCTGAGGACAGGGCTTCCTTTGGCCCAGATGCCAGGCCCCAGCCCCCCAGTCCTGGCCCCAGCCTGGCCCCACCTGGCCCCATCTGTGGACCTTGCTCAGGGGCCTCTCCGGGCACACCAGCTGGTCGTGATCACCTGCTGTCCCTGCAGAACCCAAGAGCAAGGGGCCAGCAGGTGCCAGAGTTGCATCCGCACCAAGGGGAGCCCCACACCTGCCCCTCAGTTCCTGAGAGAGGAATTGGAGGGCTGGGACAGGCACCTCCAGGCAGGGGCTTTCAGAGCCTGGCTCAGAACCCCGTGAATGGCGCATCCACCAGCTTCCCACGGGCAGCTGTGAACCCTGGGCTCAGAGAACTGACATCCTCCAGACAGACCCATGGGCCTGGCTCCTTGCCCCACTCCCTTCACCAACCCTAGGAACCAGCCCCTGTCCCAGGCAGCCCCATCCCCTTGGACCGCTCTCTGCCCCTCTCCCTTTCCATAAAACACTTAGCATAATACTTTTTTGGTTTTATTCACGCAGAGCTCTACAGTTTACCAAGCTTTCCCCTCAGTGACTAATCACAACAGCAGTAATGGCTAACTTTGATCAGATGCTTCTTAGGTACCAGAACAGTGCTAGGCACTTTTAATGCATGATTTCACTGTAATTCTCAGAGCAGACCTATGGCCTAGGTATTGCCCTCATTGCCTCATTACAGAGATGCAGAAAATGAGGCTCAGAGAGGTTAATTAACTTGCCCAAGGTCTCATAGCCAACATGTGACGAGCTGGGGTTTGGACCCAGGTTTGTCTGATTCCAGAACCCAAGTTTTTACCCATTAAGCTCTAAACCAGCATTTAAACCACATGGCCAGAACTTGCAGTAGGTGAGAGCAGTTTTAAGGAGGGCCCAGAGAAGTGAAGTGATTTGCCCATGTCACACAGCCAGAGCTGTCTGTCTGTAGAATCTGAGTCTTTCTTCCTTGACCTCTGCTCCACCTCTACTCCCTAGTGAGCTGACAATCCCCGAGGCATAGAAAGGAGGGGGTCCCCAGAGGCATTTGCATAGAGAGCTGTCTCCTCTACATCCTTCCCACCCACCCTCCCTCACCGACCTCGGCTCTATTTATACTCAGCAATGGTTGCCACTGCAGCCCAGACTTCCCTGTTTCAGGTCCCTGAAATGAGAAGGTGATGCAAGCTGGGTGGTTTCCACTGAGGCTGGGTGGTTTCCATGGAAACACTACATCCATCCTCCTGCCCAGAATGGGGCTGAGGGACACAATTAGGCCACAGGGACCATGGCTGCAGGGGCTGGTTCAGCTTAGAGCTGATGCCTTGGCACCCCAATGCCAGGAGGCCATGTTAGGAGCCCAGGGAGGTTACCTCGGCAACCAGACAGTTCCTGAGACAAGAAGGAGCAAGGAGGGAGAGTCAGAAGATGCTCACCATCTCATTTCATCCCTGCAGGGGCCCCTCTGTAGTTTCTGCCTGCCCTACACCCATTCTCCCTTCTCCTTGAAATGGTAGTTCCCTTCCCTGGGGATGAGCACCTTTCAGTCCCTCCGTGTGGCTGGGAAGCCCTGCCCCCTCACTGCATGAACAGGCAAAGACCCAGACTGCCACTTAGTGCCTCCATACCCTGGGCACAGAGAATGGTTCAGGGATGGGTGTGAGTCCTGAGGTCACATACACTGGGCCTGTCTTTCCACTAATCTGGTGGGATAAGGGCCTGAGCTGCTGGTGGCCACCTGAAGCTCCACTGGGGACAGCTGGCCTGAGGAGGGAGCCAACAGATGAGAGCAGGGCCAAGGATGGAGAGGTGTCCTGATGGCAGCCTTTAGGAACCTGGATTCAGCTGAGCCTGCAGCCAGTCTGTCCGGTTTCAGTTGGGTTACTGTCACTTGTAATAAAGCATCCTGCCCAGGACTTGCTGCATAATTTACAGCCCAGTGCAAAATGAAAATGCAGGGCTTCTTACTGTGAAATGATTAAAAATGTCAAGACATCAGACCACGCACAAGACCATTCTAAGTGTGGGATGGTGTGTGGCTGCTGGGGTTACACACCTAGGGAGCCAGCCCTGGTCCTGCCCAACACCATTCTCCCCATTTCTCAGAAGAGAAAACTGAGGCTCAGAGAGTGAGAATAACTTCCCAAGATGAGATCACCATCAAGTAGCAGAGATATGACCTTAACCTACTATGTGCAGCTCCAGGACCCTGAGATCCTAATCACAGCAAGCCACCCACCAGCTCCACCTGACCTGAGATGCTGTCATCCTCTGGGGTGCCTCTCCTCCCCCTCAGCCCCTGCTGTGCTTTTATTTCACCTTGTAGTGTGACTTTTCTCAGACAATTAGAAGTAGAAGAGATCTTTGAGTCCAGCATATCATCCAAACGTAAGAATCCCTCCCATATTTTTCCAGGCTCTGCTTAAATGCTCCCTGTGACGGGGAACTCAGTACCACACAAAACAGCATACTGCAAGATTGGGGAGGCTCCTGATACTAGCAACTCATTTTAAGTCGAGCTCAAATGATTTCTGCCCATTAGTTTTCATCCTCCTTCTCCCTCTCAAGTCCCAACTGGAACCACACACAACAAATCAAATTGCTCTCTCCCAGAATAACCGTCATTCAGATATTTAAGACCAAACCACATCTCCTTTCACCCCCACCTCCCCAGGGGAAGTCTCCATGCTCCTTTGACGGCTCTTTGGGATGGTGTTCAGCCCTTTCTCCCTGTTCTAATGTGTCAAATTAACGCTTACAATGAGGTGTCCCCATGCAATGTAGGGGACCCACACCTTCCTGTCCTCTTCCCGGCTTCCCACAGAAGGTGTTGCCAATGCTTTGAGACATCATCCTGGGATCCTTGTAAGAAATGAGGACCCTTTGCCCTGGTGAATGTGGAGGGAGTGGCATGTTTTTACTTAGTAACCCCCAGCGTCTTCCCGGAAAGCCAAACTGCAATCTATACAACTGTCTACTCCAGAATTCAGCAAGGGGACCGCGTTCCCTGCCCCCACACCCCCACACCCCCACACCCTCACTGGAAGCTCTCTGAGGGTGCCACCTGAGTCAGGCACTGGGGCCATGCAGGCAGCTGCTTAAGAGTCTCTGCCCACTGCTCTCCTCTGACCCTTTCCAGAAGGACAGCCTGGACGACTTCTTCCCCCTTCCAAAAGGGAAAAGAAAGGCCACCATCACCTCCCCTTGTCCTGATTCCAGCTGCCACCCCTACAGCAGCAGTGGAAACCCCCGAGCTAGTGGACCAGGAAGTCTCCATCGCAGGGAGCAGACAGCGCTGTCCTCAAGGAAGCCATTTCGCTACCTGTGCGCTAGGCCCTGTGTGAACTGGCTATTTGGCTATTTGGGGTGTCTTAGGTGGGAGAGGAAAGGAGGAGGAAGGAAACACAGTTCTCCTGGCCACCTCTCTGGGGAGCCACTGTCACCACCCCTACCGCTGGCTCCCACGCAGACCACGCAAGCCCTTCCTCCCCAAGCTCTCAGCCTTCGTCCTTCTGCTCAAGCCCCTGATATAACCTCTCAGAGCCCCAGCAGCCTCACATGTGCAGGTTAGCGGTACAGACTGCATAAATGCACCAAATCCAGCGCCCAGCACATCGTGGGAAACAGTTATAAGTTAGTTCACTTCTTCCCCCATTGACCCCGCACCCACCCTCCACTGCCTGGAGAGAACAAGTCAGAATTCCAGAATGTCAGAGCTGGGGATGGTCCAAGTGTTCACCCGAGGCTCAGAGAGGCTGGGTAATGTGTCCAAGGCCACACAGCAAGCAGCTGTGGAAACAGCCAGAGGAATCTTAACTTCACACGTAAATCCCAGTTCCCACAGCCCGGGCTGATGCTAACATTAATACTGATGGCACAGGAACAGCTGCCATTCTCTGAGCCCTTACTAGGCATTAGTGAAGTTAATAATGGCGACAGTAATAATAAACTCTTGCGATGATGCCAGCAAACATCTGCCCTGGGCCAGGTGGACGCTATGACCACCTGTCAATGCTCTCTATCCTCCCCGCAGCACCATACAGTCGCCCTTGGGGCCAGTGGGTCCAGCACGGAGCAACGTTTGGATTTTAGAAAGGGCTGGGGGCTATGTGTCACCCCAACAAACTCTCCCATTCATATTTCCCGAGGGACACCTAAAGAGGGTAAAACAAAGCCATAAACAGCCTCATTTCCATTCAGGTTCAATTTTGCCACCAAATGAGTTGCAAATGGTATTTTTGGTTTTCAAAGTGTTTTTTGGACTTTGGAATTGCAGATAAGGGAGAGTGGACATGTATGATTACTGCCATTCGACAAAAGAAGAAACGAGGCACAGAGAGGCTGAATAACTTGCCGAGGGTCTCAGACCAGGGTTCCAGCACGGACAGTTTGGTGCTGGGGTCCAGGCCCTCGGCCACCACTTTATTCCTTCCACCAGCATTGCAGTCTGGGCTCACTGCAGCCCTGGTTGGGGTGGGGTCCAGCCAGGTTTATTCTCCTCCAGCTACAGATGCGGAACCCATGGCTTGAGAGACCAGTGCCTTGTCCAAGGCCCCAGCTCCCCTGTTGCTGCCCTGGGAACAGTGGCTGCAAGGAGCGCAGGGCAGGAAGGACAGATGGCAGCCCTGGAGACCACTTCAGGGGGAGCCCAGGGTCGCAGTCCCTCCCACCTGCCTAGGGGGCCTGGAGAGAGGGGGAAGACTGGGCTCATCGCCTTCCAGAACGCCTTTCTCCTTCAGGCTTCCCAGCTGGGCCTCATCTGCAGGAATAAACACCACCAAGGGCATGTTTAGTCTCCCACCGGGATTTACAATGTGCTGGGAAAGAAAAAATAAATCATTCATTCCAACTTGGGCGATTGAGTGGCGCCAGAACTTCCCCAGCAAAGCCAGGAAATTTCCCCCTGCTTCCAGAAAAGGGGGTGGGCCAAGGTGAGGTGGGCTGGGGCCAGGGGGCATTTGAAGCCCGGGGGTGGGGGTGAGGCAAAGGAGGGGACAATGGGGTACCATGCCGGACACAGCCGGGACTGGAGACAGGAGAGCCCATTGTCCAAGCAAGCCCTGCTCTCGGCCCGTGGGATGCCTCTGAGGCATGGCTCCTGGTCGGCGCTAAGCAGATTATACCAGTTAGTGGGGAGGTGCCGTGGTATAGAGAGAGGCATGGGCCTCGGGTCAGGGGCATCTGCACAGAGAGCTCCACTCTGACGCATCTGAGCTGTGTGTGACCACGGCCAAAAGTCACCACTTTCCTGGGCTTCAGTTTCCTAAACTTGAAATGCTTGTAAAACTGAAATGTGTGTCGAGGTGCTAGCTCAGCTCCTGGGATGCAATTGGTGCTCACAGATGGGCGCTGTCTTTATTGCTGTGAGATGGGGACACACACAGGGGTGAAAAGGTGGACTGAACGACACCCCTGCAGAGTAGACCAGCTTCTGGGTTAGTCCCAGGAACCAGCTCACTGGGGCCCAGTTCTTATCCACTCTCTTTGTAATGTACCAATGACTGGGTACCAGAGAAGTCCCAGGTGCCGTGGGGCGGAAATGAACTTATCCCACAATGTTTTCTTTAGAAAAGTAGTTTCCCTCCCTCAAACACTAGCTTTCTCTCTGGTAGCCAAGTGAACTTCCTTTCATCTACTAAAACTGCTATTTCCCCTTTTGCTTTGGCTGCCAGGAAGCTCAGTATTCAAGTTGGCTATCAGCTGTTGTATCTTACCCCCTAACCTCAGGAACAATGGTCTTCTTTCTCTCAGTGTGCATTCTGATCTCTCTCATATTGATTTTAGCTACTCTATATCCATGTTAAAAGCCAGCTCCAATTCTCTCAGGAAATAGGCTGCATGTGGATTATAAATAAGTAAAGCAGATTCAGGTAAGAACCACTACAATGAAAATTTCACCAGCATGAATCCAGAAGCCAGGTCGCCTTCGTCCAGATCTTGGTCTGCCACTTACTAAGTGTGTGACCTTTGGCCAAGTTAATTAACCTCTCTGTGCCTCAGCTTCCACATCTGAAAATAAGGGTATTCATTCATAGTCATGCTCTCAAAGGCTTGCCGTGAGGAACGAATCATTAAATGCAGCATATGTGAAGCATTTAGTACCCGGCTTGTTCTAAATTCTACTGTGTTAATTGTTGGTGTTGGTGTAATCTTTTCTCAGCTTCCTTCTGAGAGGGATCTGCGGCAAGTTGACCTGCAAGTGCTCAAATGCGGGAGCCCACCTGACTGGCAGCCCTGCCACCCCCACCGGTGGACAAGAACTGTAGCTCTGGCAAAAGGCAGGGCGCCGGGGGAACTCCGAGTGGCATCAGGGAGCCCGGGCTCTGGTCTGGCCTGGCCACTGACCGCTGTGCGCCCTCAGCCCTTGTCTGTAGGATGAGGGTACTCGCACCACCTTTCTACAGTGTGGTGAGGCTCAGGGAAAGAAGAAATACAAAGTGGCCAACACCGCACCCAGTACCTGGTGTGTGCCGAAGCTGTGTAGGAGACGGTGGGGGTTGTAAGGATGGAATAATGTGTGTAAACCTTCGAGAAAGTACCATGTGCATGTAGTAGGTGCTCCATAATGACAACTGACAGTCACAATTGACTGGCTCACCCAATAGCCACTGCCAGCTCCCTTCTCTCTTGTGCCTCTGTCTCTAGAGTCTGAAAGCTGGATACATACTTTCTCAGCCTCCCTTGAGGCCAGGAGTGCCCTTGTAACCCAGTCTGGGGGAGGCTTCTGGGGAGGGCTTGATTTTCTGATAAAAGGCATGGCCATGGCTGGCATTGCCTTACTTCCTTTCTTCTGGCCTCAGCAGCACAGATGTTGTGCCTGTGCTATGGCAGCCATCTTGTGGCCATGAGGTGAGTGGCATGATTTAGGAAGGCTGTCTTAATAAGGATGCTGAACAGACAGCCAGAACTAGGATCTCTGAGCTTCCAAACACGACTTCTGGTTAAGTCAATGACAAATGTCCTTAGAATTTCAGCCCCAGTACGTCTGATTTTCTGTTCCTCAGTGCTGAGTGTCCCCTCCTCTGACACAGGACAAATGTTTTCATTGACAGTCTCCTCCCTGGGCCTCATTTGTGGATGAGATGCCATAACTGTGCTAAGTGTTTTGCTCAGATAATCTCACTGAATCATCGCAACAATCCTGAAGATTAAATCTGCTAATGTCCTCAGTTTACAGAAGGCGAAACAGGCACAGAGAGGCATGCAGCTCGCCCATGGCCACTCAGCAAGAAGGTGGTGGGGTAGACCTGAGATTTGAGCAGCGACTGCGCCCACCCGTACTGTCCTCTCCTCTAACGCTCTGCCATGTGACCACAGGGAACTGGAGGCCTGGGAGGCTGCCTGGCACCTGTGGGCTTCTCTGCAATAACTGAGAGGTCTCTTGTCTACCTCTCACTCCCAGGCCAACCCTGGACCCCACTCTGAGCGGCTCATCCGCCCAGGTCGGGGTGAGGATGAGGGGGTGCTTACCTTGCCCATGTTGAAGTAGAAGAGGACCCCAGCAGTCACCTGGATGATGAGGATCAGGAGGAGGAAGACAAAGTACTGGGGACACAGAGCAGGCACAGAGTCAGCTGAGGCCCCCCGGCAAGTCCCCCTCACCTCGATTCCCCCACCCAGGCTGGGTGCAGCGGGCTGCAGGGCAGCGGCGGAGGCCCTACTCACCAGCCCCAGCAGGCAGCGAACCTCGTTGACAGCACCGATGCAGCCCAGGAAGCCCATGAGCATGGTGAAGGCCCCCACGCTGATGAAGATGTAGGCTCCCACCTTGAGCGAGGTGGAGGAGGTCTCTGCGGGGGCGGGGAGGGGCGGGGGGGGGGAGAAGAGCATTCGATTCAGCCTGGCTATCTCGCCCTTGTTAAGCACAAAAATAGGGGCAGAGCCCTAAGGTCCAGGACAGTTGCCAAGTCCCTGCCTTGGGGCTGGGGCGCTGGGGTCAGCCACCCAGCAAGGAATCTGCTCCCTCCCGGTTTGGAAGCTGCCTTCCCTAGATGTGCACCCCACCCCCATCTATCCTAACCCCCAGCCCTGCTTTAGTTTTTCTCCTTAGCTCTTGCCAGGATTGAAAAGACTCTACATTTTACTGACTTATCTTACTCATTGTCTGCTGCCCCCACGAGCACGTGAGCAGCATGAAAACAGGGACTCTGGTCCCTGCTGACCCCCCGCCTCCAGAACAGCGTCTGGCACAGCAAAGTGCTGTATGAATATCGGCTGAATTAACACACCACAGACTGGCAGGTTCTGCTGGGGCCACGGACGCTGAGGGCCTATCTTCCTCCTTGTCCGTAAACAATGAACTCCAGGCTCTTCTCCCACTCACGATGCCTCAGCGGCTTCACACATGCTGTCTCCACTCTGACAGAACTCTGCCCGGTAGGCACCAGCACGGCCATCTCACAGACGAGGAAACTGAGGCTCAGAGAGGCACACTAGCAAGGGCCAGAGCTGGGCTTTGGAAACAGGCAGACCCCTCAATGCCATGCTCTTTCCCCTGATGCACAGGGCATGTGAACTGATACAGGCATTACACGCATTCATTTGTTCAGCCGACGAAGATTTACTAGGTGCCCACTGTGTGCCAGGTGCTGTGCTGGTTGCTGGGGGTACAGAAGCCAGCCTGCCGAGGCCCCTGCATGAAGAAGCTACATTCAATGGGTTGCGGGTGGAGATCCGGTTGTGTGAAGGGCCACGAAGATATGGAAGCCGGCTAACGTCAAGAACACAGGCAGGAGTCGGGGGTGGGGGTGTTGAGGTGATTGGGGAAGGCAGGTCTGAGTAGGTGGACATTTTTGCTCAGATAAGAATGGAGTCAGCCAAGTGGAGATCTGAGGAACAGCATTCTAGGCAGTGGGAACTGCAGGTGCAAAGGCCTGAGGAAGGAGTAAGCTTGGTGTATTTGAAGAAAGGAAAGAAGGAGAGAAAGAATAGACTAGTGTGAATGAGAGAGGACTCTGACAGGCAATACACTTGAGACACAGAGAGACAGAGGGGCCTAATGGCCAGAGACCCTCTTCAGGGCCTCCAGTGGACAGAGCCCACCCAGAGGGCTGGAGGTCAGAAGTCTCATCAGGGCAGTTGATTAGCATTTCCCAGGATTCCCAAGATAACACATGGTAAGGCTCATGTCTGCCTCCAGCTCTTGGGTGTGGGGTGCATGGGGTATGCTCAACCCCGGGGCTGTGACCCACCAGGAGGGCCAGGGTGGATGTGCTCACTCCCCTGACAGCCCTGGCTCTCTGGAGAGGCTGGCAAGGCACTCTCAGGGAGGCAGCTGGGCAGGATATTACTAGAAAGCTGCAGAGCATCCTAGGAGCCTCAGTGGATCAGAAGAACCTCTTAGGGAGGCAGACCCCTGAGTCTATCATAGCCAGGCAGATTTTCCAGGAGACGATCTGGAACCTGCATTTTTAATGTGCTTCCCTGATGACTCAGATACAGCCAGGGCTGCCACAGTTGTTAAGCTAGGTGACCATGTCCCTGGGGAGCTGAGATCCCCACCTGAGACACAAAGTGGGCGTTAGCACCCTTAAGGAACAACGACAAGGCTGGAGCGTGGGTGGGCAGAAGGATGTGATCCAGCTCCATTTCCTGGGCACAGACAGAATGTTCTGGAGCTCAGGAAAAGCCCAGGCCAGCCCAGGCCAGCCCACCTCACTCTCAGGCACCCCCACCCAGCTCCTCACAGGAGCCCCCAGGAATGTGGGCAGAGCCCTGCGGGAGTGAGTGAGGTGACTTCCTCTTCATTCCAGGCCCTCACCACCCTGGTTCTCCGCCGTCCACGAGAGCAGGGGAAAGCTGTTTAATTTTACTTTTCCTAAACTTCCTGGGTTTGGGTTCCGCAAGTCCCCGCAGTGAGGACTCCCCCCAAAAAAAGCAACTGGCACTGCCTGGAATTCCACTGTGTGCCAGCCCTGAGAAAGGCCCTTTATCCAAATCATCCTGCTGAATTCCACAACAGCCTGATGACAGTAGGTCTACACCCTGATCTGTCCCTAAGGGCCTGGAGGCCCAGAGCAGCTAAGATGCCGCCAAGGTGCCGAAGGGGCAAGGCCTGGGGCTGAGACGCCGACTCGGGTCCTTCTCCTGGGGGGCCAGCCGAGTTGCAGGGTTTCTGTTTCTCAGAACACTTCACTGATACCAGTCCCTGTCCTTGTCCAGGGTCTCAGGCTGGCCCTGATATGAGCAGCTTGACTTAGAAAGGGGCAAGCTTGTAGCCTGGGGAGGCCAACACACTGTGCACCAACCAACATCTTCTTGGCCTTATTGGGCCTAGGACGTACCAACGAGGTGGGGAGAAAGTGGCCCAAACGGAAAGAGACCGAGGACCACGAGAAGTGAGAACTAGTCCCAGCTCTGCTGCTAATAGGCTCTGACCCCGGATCAGCCATTTTCTAGGCCTCTCTTTCTTTCTTTGTAAAAAGAAATTGATAATTCCTACTTCTTAAAGATGTTCTAAAGATTAAATAGTGCTATAAACTTATTTAACGATCACTTGTGTAAGGTGTACAATTTATTAGAAGCTGTTCTAAACGCTTTTCAGACATTAACTCATCTACTTTCTCATGACAGCCTTATGATGTTCAGCCTATCCTTATCTCCATTTTACAGATGAGGAGGCACAGAGAGGTGAAGTAACTTGCCCAGGATCATACAGCCAGTAGATAGCAGAGCCAGGACTGGAACTGTGGCTCCACGGTCTGTGTTCTTAACCATCATGCTTGCTTCTGCTTATTACGATGCAAATGCATGGTATGCCTCACAGGGTAGGGGCTCAGGAGACATGCCACCCGGTTCATGTCCCTGCTCCCCTACCCTCCAGCTGTGTGCCCTGAGACGAGTTACTTCCCCTCCCTTCAATTTCCTCCATTATAAAATGGAGTTGATGATGCCTGGCCCCACGGACTCACAGTGAGCATTCAGCTAGGTAAGAAAAGAGGCATGTCACGCAGGCCTGGCACATAGTAGTCCCTGGGTTCCTGGTTCTGAACCTCACTTGGTGTGTGACTCTTAGCAAATCTTTTCCCTCCATCTCTGAGCCCCAGTTTACCCACGGGTATAGTGACCCGGCTGGCAGACTGGTGTTTCTGAACGCTGGCTGCCTGGGGAACCCCCTGGGAAGCTTTTTAAAAATCTCAGTGCACCGGCCTCCACCCACACCAATGAAGTCAGGTCCCTTGGGGTGAGGCCCAGCGGTATTTATAAAAACACTCGGGTGCATCCAGGGGGCCTCTAAAGTCTGGCCAGCTCAAGATTCTCAATCCTGAACAGGGAGGAGGCGAGAGGAGCAGAGGGCAGAAATGCGGTGGGTGGGCTGGGCCTTGAGACTTTGCCCAGAGGCGCGGTGCCTGCTGGGTGTGGGCCACAGCCCAGGAAGCGGGAGCCCGGGCCAAGCAGAGCCAAGGAGGGTATGTCCCATGTAGGGAGGGTGGGCACCCAGCTGAGGTCAGAAACCGAAACCTTAGCCCCAGAATGGGGAGCAGTCTGCACCCTGACAGCCCCAGACCGCATCGGATGTGGCTGGAGGCTGGATCATCCTGGCTTCCCTGCACATCTGAGGGGAGCCCTAGCCCCTGGGGCCCCGGTGACAGGTGTAGCCCCTTCATCACTCATACTAGCCTGGTTCCGTTTCATTCAAATCAAGCAGCTGTCATGGGCCTGAGTCCAAACCCGCTGCTTTGGGCAGCTGCTGGGAGGGGAAGTGAGCCAAGGACGCGCTCACTGAGGGGAGTGGCATTACTGTGCTACTTGGGGCCCCCTGCTCTGCTCTGCCTCCCTCCCACCTCAAGACTTCCACGAGAGGCTAGTGCAGCGAGCCGGCAGGCTTCCTGGAGGAGACAGTGAGTAAACTGGAAAGGCTTTTATCATCCCGGCAGGAGAGCCGTGGGCTTCTTCCCTCCAGCTTCAACGGTGAGACAAGAGGCTTCCATGCTGCGGTTCCCTCCCCCACCCTGCCGCCCTCCACTATGTGCAGCATTTAGGAAGAACGTTCTGGGGGCTCAAGACCCACACCTATCACTCAGAGGCTTTGTGAACTTAAGCAAGGGACGTCACTTCTCTGAGCCTCATTTCTTCATTTGTAAGGCAGGAAGTTCCTACTGCACAGAGCTGTTGTGGGATTAAGACAATTTATCTATGCAAAATGCTTGGCCCCATGTCTGGCACATCAGGAGCACAAACAACAGAACAGACGCTGGGCCTGGTGCCTCCTCAACTGTGCACTGGCCTGACCTACCTGACCGGTGCCTGGCACATAGTAGGAGCTTCATGGATACCTGGTAATCTACCGTTCCTGGCCCTCTCTGAACTAGGGAGGGGAGGGACAGTTGGCCACGTTTTGCTGAGCAAGCAAATAGAGGAACCGAGGATATAAGAGGCTTTCTCAAGGTCAGGGCAGAGGGAAGGGGCCAGGATGGCGAACAAGACTCCCGCACCCCCCAGTGCTCTCCAGACAACAGCAGCTTTGTCTGGGGAGGGAGAGAAAATTCCTTCTGGAAACCCCTGCAGAGAGGCCCTTCGGGAGGTGGTCAGCAGCAGGACCTGGGCAAGGCCCTGAGGTCTGCTGGAAAAGGGACCAGAACTGGGGCTCAAGTTCTTGTGGGAGCAGCCCTGCCTGCTGGGCCCCACTCGAGAGGCGGCTGGGGCAGGGGGAGCAGAGGGGTCCTTACGCAGGACGGAGATGAAACTGCTCCTGTCAGCCAGGATCCACACCCCGAAGCCCAGGATCACAGCACCCAGGACCTAGAAGGAAAAGGGGCTGTTACTGGGGGGCTGGAGAGCAGGTGGGGTGAGAGGGCCCCAACCAGCTGCCCCTGCCACCCAGGCGTGGGGACACAGGGGAGCCACCTCCATCCTTGCCCAGCCCAGGGATGTCAGGATGGCCTCAGGCCCCAAACTCTAAGTCCTGGCCAACCCCAGCAATCCAGACAGCAGGGCCATAAGTGGGGAGTCCCTCCTGGCTCCTGTCTCCCCTACCCTAGGCCCATGTGTGGTCAAACTGAGCCTACAGGCTCTGGGGTGTAGCCTCCTGCCAGGGTCACCCTTCTACTATCTTCCTGCCCTTCCCCAACTTGGGGGCTGAAGCTTCCTAGAGAAGCCAGGCTCGGGGTGGGAAAACCCTCAGTGGACTTATCATCAAAGCCTAACCCATCCATCCTTCGTATCTTGGGTCCAAGGCCAGGAGAGGGGACCTTCCTGACCCCCAGGCAGACCAAGGGGCCCCTACTGCACAGCCTGTGCTGTCAGACCTCCTTTTTTAAAAAATATTTTTTAAAAGTTATTTATGCGTTTATTTTACAATATCATATTTTTTAAACTGAAGTGTAGTTGATGTACAATATTACATGTTCCAGGTATACAATAGAGTAATTCCCAATTTTTAAAGGTTAAGCTCCATGTATAGTTATTATAAAATATTGGCTACATTCTCCATGTTGTACAACACATACTTGTAGCTTATTTTATATATGATAGCATGTACCTCTTCATCCTCCACCTCTCTCTTGCCCCCCCGCTGCTTCCCTCTCCCCACTGGTAACCACTAGTTCCTTCTCTACATCTGTGAATCTGGTTCTTTTCTGTTATAGTCACTAGTTTGTTGTTTTGGTTTTTTTTTTTAGATTCCACATGTAAGTGATATCTTACAGTATTTGTCTTTCTCTGTGTCAGACTCTTCCTAAGAGCCTTTCACACTGGGTTTAACTCGGCCACGTGTCTCTCTGCCTAGACTGCAAGCTCCCCGAGGGCAGGGCTGGGTTGCATGCAGCACTGTGCACCTGGGCACTTACAGTCCCAGGTGCTGCGGACACAGGCAGTGAGCGAGATTATGAATCAAACTATGTAAATGCAAGACTGGAAAAGAAAACGAATGGGAAACGGCTGACATAGGGATTCCCTGCCTCCCTTCCCTCTACCAGGGCGGGCCCACAACCTGAGCCCACCTCCCAGGCGGAAATCTAGCCAAGAGCCACCATCCCATCAAGCCAGCTAAGGCTGAGGAGGGGCCTGCAGTCCAGGCAGAAGCACAGATTCCCCTGAGGGGACTGGGGTGTAGGGGCCTGCATCACCCCACAAGACTGGCCTTTCCCTGGGGCCTGGCTTAGACCCATCTGGGGACAAACCCACCTTCAGGGTCCCAGCCTGTCACTACCCACCTTTACTACCAGCCCAGGGTTCCCGCCTCAGCCATCATCCATCCCATAACCTCAGGTGCAAGGTCAGTAACTACTGATAAAGTCCTCAGCCTGGGGTGAGCCCCCCGGCCCCAGGGTCTTGCTCAGCCTGGCTCTGCAGTTATTAAAGACCAGAGCTGGGCCCCTGGGTAAGGTGAATGCGGCATTTGACTCAGGTGGAAAAATGAAGGGGACACGAAAAAACTCAGTAACCAAAATAAATCAAAGTTTACAACAATTATTTTTAAGAAACCCAAATTAATTGGGAAAAGAATCTATGATGAACAAAATATCAAAACTTTAAATAAAGACAGGCTTGGTATTACTGATTTTCCCTTCTGAAAAGGATCAGGGCCCCAGTGTGATGCCGTGTTGATCTCACTCGCCTTACCCTGGCCCTGCTTAGAGACAACAGCAGCCAAGGACCAGGAAGATGAAGGCACAGTGATCTCCCCACATTTGTCCCCCACTGTCTCCCAGAAACTCACCTGTCCTCACCTCTCTCCTTCTCAGATGGGCCCTGTTACTGTCCTCATTTTACAGATGGAGAAACTGAGGTCTTAACCTGGCCCAAGGTCACCCAATTCACCTGTCAGGGGCTCAAAGTCAAGTCTGACTATTTAATCAGGCCAGATGGTGACACATCAGCATCAGGGGTACCTGGGGTCCCTCCCTGGCCTGAGCCTAGAAAGCCAGTCCCTGGGGACAGGAAAGCTACTGAGACCCTGGGAAGGGGAAGGGTCCACCCGTAAGTGGGGGCACCTCAGACCACGCAGCCTGCTGGGAGAAAGGTGGGCCTTACAGGACCTACCAGTTTGGTTCCCAAAGACTCCTGAACCCCTGCCCACCCCAACCTCACACCTCACAAAACAGCTGGCCCACGGTCTGCTCCTGCCACCTCAGACCCACGTGGAGGAGCCCCTGTCTGCACACCTCCTGCACCAACAGGGCAGGACTGCAGGGAGAACCACACTCCTAAACAGAGAAGGGGAGGCAGGGCAGAAAATTCCCTCTGGGCAAATATAATCCCAAATAGAGCAAAATCCCAGACTGGCCAGCTGAGGGGCTCAGCTGGCCTCCAGGAACCCAGGGAGGAAAGTCCCTGGTGCTGCCTGTTTGGCTCTGTGATCTGATGACACAGCCTGGCAGCCAGGTGTGGCTGCACCAGCTGTCAGGCCATGGGACAGCCAGGAACGAGGCCAGGTCACGGGGCCAGCCAGAATGGGGGAGGCACCATGACACCCCCTTTCTCTGTGAACTGGACCAGGGCTGTGGTGCACATCCCATATTAACACTCCTCCCCAGACCCACGAGAATCTCCTGACAGGGCTCAGCCAGGAGCCAGGAGCCTCATAGCCAGCATCCTGCCCCAAGAACGGCCTCAGGGTTTCTTGGGATCTGACAACAGCTGATGGAGCAATTTTCCCGGGGAGTTTGGGGTCAGGAGGGAGTGGAGGCAAGGATGTACACGTGTACCCGCCTGCATGTGTGAGCACACACAGCAGCCCAGTGGCTCTGCCAAACCACAAGTCCAATCACGTAACTGCTTCCCTGTGCATGAAACAAAGACCGAGTCCTTCCTGGAAGGCCTGCACAGCCCATGCCCCGGGGAGGCGCGCTCTACCCCTCTCCCCCTAGGCTGGACTTCTGCTCTGCTGCCCGGACCCCGCTCTCCCAGCCGCACACACAACTCCAGGGAGTGCTTGCTGACTGCCCTGACAAAGCCAAGTGTCTTATTATCTGCTCTCTTAGGGACCATGCCCTTCATTCCAGCACCTAACACAGCTGCAATTTTATCTTCCTTTTGAGTCCCGGATCAAAGCCCACCACTCCCCAGAACGTCAGCCCCACCACGAGTGCGGAAGCCGTGGCCCTTCTGCCAGTGACTGTCTACCTGGCATCCAGGACGGGGTCTGAATACACAGAGATTTCAAATCCACGTTTGGTAAATGAGTGATGAGTGGACGAGTGAATGAACAAACACACACAGTCTCCTCTAACTCTCTCCTTCCCCTCTCACTCTCCTGTGATAAAAGCTCCCCCTCTCCCCAAGTACAGCAGCCCCCCATTCTGATGAGCTACCCTGGCCCCTGGACACAGGGAGTGAACACTTCCTCCTACCAGCCCCCTGGAGCGGCTGGGAGGAGGCCAAGCAAGACTGGCCCCCGGCGCTCTGGCCGGAGGGAAGCTCTTCCAGGCTCCGGCTCTATAGGGCAGCCTGGGAGCAGGACAGGAAGGAACACCTTGGCCAAAACCATCAACCTCACTCCCTTTCTCTACCAAGTCTCTACCCCATCCCACCCACTGCATGAGCGAAGAGGGGGTGTCTGTGCCCCTGAACCCCAAGTCCCACCACCTCCTAGGCTGTAGCCCAGACTCCTCCTTCCAGTTCCTAGAGCCCAGGGGATAAAACCATGGGGCTCCCACATCCCCCACCCCATCCTGACCAGCTGGCCTTTTTTAAAAGCTGGGCCCCAGCCTGGGGAGCCAAGTGCCTGCCAGGGAAGGCTTGGCTCTGCTATGTGGGCAGCCGCTTTCCAGAGGCCTCGCCCAGCCAGGAGGGACCTGAACTCCAAGCAGGGAAACCCAGGTGCCCAGGCCCGGCTGCCATCAGTGGAGGCCCAGAGCAGCAGCGGGGGCCTCAGCATGGTCCTTGAGGAGGGAGCTGGGGCTGGAGCCAGGGTGGCCAAACAGCAGGGCAGGGCTGTCCCTGTACATGTGTGCCTGCACGTGTGTGCACATGAATGTGCCAGAAACACACTTGGAAGTATCTGTGTGTTGGATTAAAGTTACGAGAATGAGTCTTTATTTCCAAACTCTATAATCCTATGTAACTTGTAATGTAAAACCATTTCTTTCCCATAAGCAATACATGTCTCCTGTAGAAAATTTCGAAACTGCAGAGAAGCAAAAAGAATAAAACCCAAATTCCCAGGAATCCCAATATTAACATTCGAAGGTATTTTCTTCTCCTCTCAAAAATATTCATGTATGTGTACATTTTAAAAATGGAATCATAAGAAATATCCTATTATAAAATATGATTTTTTAGTAGTATAGGGTGACCCAATACCATGAGAGGCCAAGGCCCCCAGCACCAATCTGGGGCTTTGAGAATCTCTCCCACCACCTCCACCCTCACCCCCATCACACACATAAACGCACTCACACTCTCACAGATGCACACTCATGCATAATCACATACACACTCACACATCACCATCATCATCATCCTGGCAACTCCAAGGCAGGAGGAGTTCGTCTGTGCCACACCAGAGAGGAAAATTGAGGCCTCAGGAAAACCAGCTCCAGATGTGCACAGAGCTGACATCTGGGTGGCCCTGTGGCTCGTGACCTGCGGAGACCTGCCAGGGTGGGTCTGGGGAAGGGCGACTGTGTCCTCACCCTGGCCCAGAGCCCAGCCTCCTCTTGCCTACCCTTGGGAGCTCAGGGACATCCCTACAATGTGGGTGGGGGTGTGGTGGGGGTAGTTGAGACCTAGAGCTGTACAGGCAAGTCTTTAGAGTGGGTAGAGGAGGGTGGGGGGTCAGGACAGGACGAGAAAGATTCCAGAGGCTCCCCACAACAACTCCCTGCTGGCCAGCTGGGGGACGCCTGGGGCTGTCCTCTCCCCATGCCCACCTCCAGCCCTGACAGCCCGGTGGCCTCAGCGCTCCAGGAGGCGGGGACCCTGGGCGAGGAGTCCAGTGTACCGCCGCCAAGCCACTGGGAACCCTGGGATCTCCCCACCGCCACCACCTGGTTCCATTTTGAACAGTGCATCCTCAGCACCACCAGCCACACCCACCACCATCCCTAGGCCTGGAGGGTCTCAGGCTGGGATGGCCTGGGGAAGAGAGTCTCTGCTGGAGGTAGCTGGGTGGCCAAGGTCATACTTACAAAGAAGAGCAAGTTGAAGAGGAAGAGAAAGTATTTGGTGACTTTGATACAGGCTGACCCCATCCTGCCGGTCGTGGAGCTCCCTGGAGAGAAGACAGAAGGCAGGTAGGTCAGTG
Source organism: Camelus bactrianus (assembly GCF_048773025.1). Classification (NCBI taxonomy): domain Eukaryota; kingdom Metazoa; phylum Chordata; class Mammalia; order Artiodactyla; family Camelidae; genus Camelus; species Camelus bactrianus. The sequence continues at coordinate 16,506,727 of NC_133548.1, forward strand.
CAAGGTGGGACCTGGCCGGGGTCGGGGAAGAGAGGGAACCGATGCTGATGGGCACCCTAGATCTGCTGGCCCCACATCATCCCAGGTCACCCTCCCAACAACCTCATGAGGTAGGCACCAACGTCAGGTCCTGTTTTAGAGACCCTGAGGCCCAGAGATGTTAGATTACTGACCCAAAGTCATACAGTGGGGTGTGGGCTGCACTTAGGGTCTGGGCCAGCCACTCCACTAGGGCAGGGCCTGGAGAGAAATAATGTAGACCCTCAGCCTCCCTGAGGCCAGACAACCCAGGAATGACCATGGCCAGCCCTCAGACCTCGTGAGACCACGGAAGCCAGAGTAGGCAGCTGGGGCCGAGACAGCTGGCCTGGGACAGCTGCATGGGCAGAGCTGGGCTCAGGGGAGGGGGAAGCAGGCACCAGACCCCGTCAGGTTCCCACTGCCCTGTGGAGGTTGGGGGATGGTGGGAGGGAGAAGCAGGCCACAGAGCAGGGGGAGCAGAGGGCCTGAGGCAGGGCTTCACCCTTCTTCCTCTTGCAAGGGTGAAAGGCAGTCCTAAGTCTCATGACCCACCTCTGTCCATACAGAGGTCCCCCACAACAACTTCTCTGGGCAGAAAAACAGTCTCCTAACATCTTGGCCAAGTGGGAGCTCAGCTTCAACTTTCTACACCTCCAGTGACCGGGGGAGAGGGGTTAAGGGGGAGATTTGGGCACAAAGTGAAGCAAAACTGTCCAAAGAAGGAAAAGATTGTCTGGGTAGTAGTGAGCGCCCTGTCACAAGTGGCATGGAAGCAAAGTCTAAATAAAGACTTATGGGGAATTCAAGAGCTACGTGGGGAGATTAGACTGAACGCTTTTCCAGGCTACCAGGGTCCAAAGCCTGGGTCAGAGAAATATGGGGACAGCAGTGACTCAGAGCTAGGGAAGTCCAGCCTCGGCAACTCCACCTGGGGCTCCCCCAGACCCAGAGGGGGAGAACACAAAGGCTCCCCCGTGTCAGGAGAACCGAGATCTGAGATCCCCAACCCAGGCCTGGCCCCAGTAAGGCCTGCTGGGGACGGTCCACATGAAGGAGAGCTATTGTTTCCTCTCTCCCCTCCCAGCCCAGCGCCTGACAACCACAGAACAAAACAGCAGGAGAGGAAAGATTCTCTCACCAAGGGTAGCATGTTTTTCTTTCCTTCCACTGGCTTGCTTGAGTCTCCCCTGAGTAAGAGGGGCTGCCTCAGGCTCAGTCCCAAGCAGCCTATAGATAAGTCATCACTTCACCAGAAGAACGCCATCACTACGTGTGAGTGGAGCGGCAGGAGCGGTGGTGCTGACCGCATTCTTGTGAAATTGGAGAAGTGTGGAACCAGTCCTTTGGCAACGGATGCTGGCCTGCACTGTTGCACAGTTCTAGAGAATCCGGGAAGGGAGTTTCTCCACTTTCCGGCTCCCACAACCTCTGCTCTGGCTGGGTCTCCAGGGCCACCTGGCAGCGTTGGGGGTGTTCCAAAGGGACAGTTTTTAGACAAGAGTGGAAAGCTGGCCTCCTCATGAACAGCAACTACTCTGGGTGGCCATTGGCATCTGTCCTTCCCTTTAAACCTCACGACCTGCCCAGAAGGTGAGGGGGTCCTCCTGTCCCAGGGAGCAGGATGGGTTGGGCTCAGAAAGGGGAAGTCACTTGCCCAAGTTACACAGCTCACTAAGCAGTGGTAGCTCCACTGCCCAAGATCCTTCCACTGTGAGTGCTACCTTCTGAGGAGTGGCCATGACTGCGATAAGGGGTCTCTGGGGATGGTGGGGATTCCGTCGTCCAAGTAGGTGGTGAGCACCAAGGTCACTGCTCGTTCAAAGGAGCTCTGGTTTGGCTGCTGGGCTGGTATCCCCAATATTCCCCAGACAACCTCTTGTCACTCACACAGATTGTACTAGGAGCTGGGCAAAGCCTTTCAGCATCTTATGAACAAACTCAGGCCCAGAGGGGTGAAGGAGCTTGACCAAAGTCACGGGTACATGGACCAGCAAGGACAGAACCCAGGCTGCCTGGCTCCTTAGGTCACCCCATCCTCTCTGGGAGGCAGCTGGGTGGGTTCAGGTGCTGAAATAGCCCATGACTGGCGGGTAGGTTGGCCAATAGGGGCAGGCCCAAAGACTACCTGGGAATGACCCGACGGAGGAGAAGGGGCTGAGAATCAGAGCTCAGAGTGGGCGGCTCCAGGGCCTGTTGGCCAAGATCCAGGATCCAATTTCCTTCTGCCTGACAAGTGTAGACATTTCCCTCTCGCAGCGACAGGGAGCAGGAGATGAACACATTCTCCACACTCGGCAGAAGATGGGCAGTTCCCTGGAGGGCAGGGCGTCAGCTAAGGCTGGGGACATGCCTAGGTGGCCCTGTGATGGAAGGGCATCAACTTCAGGAAGCCCACAACCACCATCAAGCCCCAAGGAGACCCCCAAATTGCATTCAGAGGGCCTAGGGTTATACCAGCTCTGCTCGCCCACGCTGAGAGGTCTGATCCTCAGTTTCTTCATCAACACAATAAGAATAAGGGTTGGCATAGGGCAGGAATTGGCCAGCTAGGGCCTGTGGACCAAATCCAACCCACCACCAATATTGTGTACAGCTTGCCAGCTAAGAACAGATTTTACATTTTTTAATAGTTGGGAAAAAAATAAAAAGAAGAATATTTTGTAACACATGAAATTCAAATAAATAAATAAAGTTGAATTGGCACCAGCCACGCCCACGGTTTATGTACTGTCCACCGCGGCTACCACAGGCCATGGCAGAGCAGGGCAGCTGTGACAGAGACCGCTGGCCCACAAAGCCAAAAACATTTACTACCTGGCCCTGGATGGAGAAAGTTTGCCGGTCCCTGGTGCCAGGGACCAGATGGTGTACACACAAGTGTCTGTAAGAAGCAGCAAGATTAGAGCTGTCCTTAGCTTGGGATCTCAAGGGAGAGTGAGCTGAGTGGCAAGAACTGAACAGAAGGAACTGAATAGTCAGGAAGGAAAAGATACAGACAAGGGTTCAGTTCCTAGCTCTGCCAATGCAGGGCCACAGAGAAAAGACTTCGGGGCCTCACTTCCCGACTGAACCCCGTGTTATAAAGAAAAGTGAGGTCGGCGCCTGGCATGGTCAGGCTTGATGAGCTGGAGCTGGGTAAGCCTCTGTACGAGCACTTGCGGAAGAAGCGAGGGGTGAGTGTTTCATTTGCAGATGAAATTAAACGGAGTGTCTCCCAGTGTTATGCTTTCCTGTCTACACTTTCTGTAAACACTAGAAGGTCTGCCCATGCTCTCCTTAGAGGAGGTCTTGACAGCCACAAAACAAGGTTATGAGATGCAAGCACATCTTCTTTGGAAAATTCTGGAATAATCACCCACAGCTGTGTGAGCAGTAGGAAGGAGGTACTGATTTTATGTTACACTTTATAACTGGTAGACTGACCATTTATGTCTAAGCAACTACAATTTAAATTGACCAAATATATAATTTTATGCCAAATCAGTTTGTACAATGAAATTGTTATGCTACTAATATTTTACTAACTCCTGCTCATCCTTCAATACTCACCTCAAACATCTACCTCCCCCAGGGAACCTCCTACTCCAGTCATCCTTGTCACCACAGCGAGTGCCACACCCTCCCCCGCCAACACACATGCTGGTTCGGGGCACTCCTCTGCTTCTTTCCAATCGCACTGGATACAGGAGCAGCTCCCACCACAGGCTCTGGCATCAGACTGCCTGGGTTTGAGTGTTGTTCTATCACCTCTTAGCTGTGTGACCTTGGACAGGAGACTTAACCTCTCTGACCCTCATCTTACTCATTTGTGAGAAGACAAAAATAAAACTTATTTGGCAGATTTGCCCAGAGATTAAATTAAATAATATGGGTTAATGCCTGGCACAAGGTAGGCTTTCAACAAATTAAGGTTACTATTATAACATGTAATGCTGTACAGTAATTTTTCACTCATTTGTCCGTCTCCCTCTGTGGACTGCAATACCTTGAAATGAAAGATTGTGTAGTATTTATGAGATCAAAGTAGACTCCCAACAAATTTTGCCGAATGAAAGACTGGATGGATGGAGGGAGGGAAAATGGAAAGAAGGATGGAGGGATAGATGCATGAATGGATGGATAGGTGAATGGATGGATGGAAGGATGGAGGGAGGGATGGATGAGCAGATGGACATAGGGATAGATGGGCGATGGAAGGACGGATGGAGGGAAGGAGGGATGAATGGACAGATGGATGGATGGATGAGTAGATAAAGGGATGGAGGGATGGATGGAGAGGTGAAGGGGAGGGGGAGGAACTTCCACCTAGAATGCCAGGACTTTCAGATGCTCAGCCATTTGAAGGAAGTCTGAGATCCACTGTCCCTGAGTCAGCGGAGACTCATTTTCAGGCCTCTTCTGTCCTTCCCCAAAGTGTGGGGTATGGAATGTGTAGGGTAAGCACTCAGAAGCAACCAACTGCCAAGACTCCCTCACTTTCCCCAGAGCCCTGGAGCTTAGGAGTAGGACTGGGGAGGAGCTCGTGTCTTCAAGAGAACCCCATCTCTATGATGGGTCCCTGTGAGTTCACACCTGTGGAGTAGGAGGTTTGATTCATCCCTCACCTGAGGATGGGGGAGGAGCCCTCAAGTCTGACCCTAGAACCTGGAAGTCCCCTGATAGCCTTGGGGAAGCAAGCAGTGCAGCGGTGCGGCACCTCTAGACCCAGAATCAGAAGTTCAGGCTTAGCACCTGCTCTACTTAGCACCTAGGACCAGTGACTGCCCCCCTCCCCCGGGCCTGCCTCCTCAAAAGTCGAATGAAAGGCTGAGACCAAGTGCAGTGTTTGCCAGAGTAGTTCTTCCAAATACAAGTCCTAGAACACATGCCATTAAGAACAAGTCTTTACTATCACTGGGTCTGTGGCGCGTCAGTTCTCCCCAAGACTCACTGTACATTAGGCTATTAGTGCTTCCAAGACACCCGCAGTAAACACTGCTGACTTAAAAGCATTTTTCACTCAACAGCCTTAACACCATATGGAATACATCTTAGGAAATGCTAAGCCAAACGCTCCTGAAGGTCCCCTGGGAGCCGGGTCTCTGGGACTTAGAGCTGCAGGATTCAGAGGAGGGAGGAGATGGATGGTCCTTCGACCACCAGCTGGCTCAGACCCAACACCCAAAAGCCACGCTCGGGGCTCTTCCTCATTCTCCTCATCCCACAGCCCAAATGTATCTCCTCCTATCCACCACCTCTCCCAGCCCCATGCCTCACCTCCCACCTGGACCCATGCAACTCCCTGGCTGGTCATGGGTTCCACTCCTGCCTTTCTCAACCCATTATCCACACTGCAGGCAGGGCTTTTTGAAAAATGTAAACTAGATCTTGTCACTCCCCTGCCCGCAACCCTCCAATGGTGATGGAGCCAACATGCTTGCTATAAAATCCAGGCTCTTATGTGGCTGGCATGGCCCTGCCCATTTTGCCTGGCTTCCCCTGGGTCTTCAGCACCTCCATCTTCCCCATCACACATTCATTCCTAAGGCCACAAAGGCCGCTCTTTCCAGTTGTTCCATATACCAGACCCTTGCCCACCTGAGTGCCTTTGTCCTTGCTGTTCTTCTGCCAGGAGCTTTTCCCCCAAAGCCCCCAGCTGGCTCCTTCCCTCCCCGTAGGCAGGCTGTTATTCCTTCCAGATGCCCTCCCTGAATACCCGATCTACACAGCAGACCTCCACTCCAGCTGTGCACTAGAATCACAACATGCCAATGCGCAGGCCCCTGTCCCTGCCCTGATCAAGTCATCAGACCCTTACAGGGGCAGGGAGGGCTCCCCTGGTGACTCTAGAGAGCAGCAGCTTCAACATCTGGGCCTGTACACGGCCCTGCTCACTGCAGTCATCTTATTGGTCCCCTAGTGCGTCCAGAGCCCAATTAGAATATGGTTCCTCATGGGACGGGCTGTGTCTGTCTCATTCGCCCTGTACACCAGAGCCTAGAACTGTGCCTAGCACATAGTAAGCAGTCACTGTGTATCTACAGGAAGAAGGAAAGGAAAGGGGGAGGGTCTGAGGAGGTCAGGAAATGTTTCTTAGAGGAGACAAGACAAACTGCTTTGATCTCGCAATGGGAGGTTTCTGGTCCTTAGAAATACCATTGTTGGCTTGTGTGGATGGGGTTGCTTCCTCTAAGAGTAGATTTTAATCCCCTTTGGGTCGGAAAAGGCTGATGGAAGCTGTAAGCCCTCTCCCTAGAAAGATGTACGCAGATGGGCAGGCACATGTTTTCATTCGGTTTCAGGGGGTCACTAACCCTGGAAAGCCAGGAGGTCCTTACTTTCCCCATCTCCCGATTGCTTTAGAGCAGTGGCCCCCAGTCTTGGCAGTACGTTGGAATTAGCCCAGGAGCTCGAAAGCTTGTAGGAAGGACCACATCTGTTGGCCTCAACAGCCATACTGAAGGAACGCCCTTGCTGGTGCCTGCCCTGAGATTCTGATTTAATTGGTTTGGGGTGCAGCCTCAGCATCAGGGTTTTTTTTAAGTTTTCCAGGGACTTCTTCTTTTTAAAAATAATTTGAAAGCTTTATTTCTCCCCACAATTAGCAAATGGATTTCATATTAGTTCAACCAGAAGTTTTCTTCCTATAGTTGCTGTAAGCTTTCCAGGGAATTCTAATGAGTTGAGACCCCAGCAGGGCCTGGTCCCTCAGGTCTGAGTGGGATGCAGGCAGGTCTGGGGCCCCTGGTACAGCAGGTCCTGGCTGGGGAGTATCTCATATGAACCTCCCTGTACTTCTGCTCCACCCTCCACTTCCTGGAGGCACATTCCTGGGGTCATTGACCCTAGAGCAATATCCGCCGTGCAGAAGAAGACTTTTGAGATCCTTGCATTTCTCAGAGGGGTCAGAGAGAGCACGAGCCCACAGATGATGCAGCAAGATCGGGGCTGAGCACACAGTGGAGGACTTGGAGATTCCTGGTCCAGAGCTCTTCTCTTTCCATCTGCTGCTCTGCCCCAGCTCACCAGGCCTTCTGCATAGAGATTTAAGGGGAACTGGACTCAGAGGCACACAGCAGCCCTTGGTTCCCACCTATCAGCCACATAACCTGGGGAAATGCTGCAGAGCTGCCTCCCACCTACCCCACACGGGTGTGAAGGTGACTGTAATCCACTCTGGCTCCCACTCTCCCTGCCCGAAGATGCCTCATCTGCTACATCTTATCAGCTGTGTATGGCCTTGGGCAATTACCTCAGCCCTGTGCCCCAGCTTTCCCACCTGCAAAATGGACTTAATAATGGGTTATGGTGAGGCTGACATGAGTCAGTATTTATAAAGTGCCTGGCACCTAGTAAGTGTCAAATAAAAGTCACCAATTACGATAATGATGATTATCATCCAGAGGTTGTTGATTTCCTGACCAACAGTCTGAAGCCCTGTAGGGCACTTGCCTCTAGATATGTGCCTGGTCTGGAGGCCTCTGCTGCTCTCAGGCAAGGGGGACGGGGTGAAGCAGGGCGGGGCTGGGCCACCTAAGGAAGAAGGGCCTCTGCCCTCCACAGGGGCAGGGCCTCTGTCTCCAAGCCTCTCGGCTGTGCCTCAGGGGCCTGCCTGAGGCCTGGCCGTCCAGCCAGTTTGGTGAGTTGGACAACTAATCCCGTGGGAGCTCAGTCAGTCTGCTTGGACAGAAAATAGAATGAGAGCCTGGCCGGGCTGTTGTGCTCTGCAAGGCCGCCCGTCAGGAGGCGCTCCACCTGGCGTGGCCACCCGGCTCTGGACTTTGTCCTGACTGCCCATGAAGAGAGGCTGGTCACAGACGGTTGTGTTTGTTTTCACGTGTGACAGGTGATGTGCTTCCTGAAACCCGTACTGACTCCAGGGGCTGGCTTTTTGACCTCCCTACTATCTTATTTTTCCATCTCTGGTCTTACCTTTCCTCTTGTTAAAACAGAAAAATAAAAATAAAAAGCTGTTACCCTGGGCAACCGGAAGAAATCTGGAGGCTACAAAACATGATTAGAATCTCACATTTCCTTTAAGACTTAGATTTGAATCCCAGCTCTGCAGTGTGACCTTGAGCAAGGGAGTTACTAAACCTCTCAGCCCAGAGTCTCATCTGTACCGCAGGGATACTGGCAGGATGCTCTGTCTCACAGGGTTGTTGGAGGGCTGTGATAAGGCATGTAAAGATTTTGGGGGCACTGTAAGTTTCTTACAACATAAGTGAGCAAACCCCACCACCAGCACCATCATGGGCTGGAAGAAACATGTTAGGATCAGACCTTCTCAGGAATCCCAGGATTTTAGCACACAAGGCCTCCTATTTGTCTTACAGAAGCTGAACTGGAGGAGCCATAAACAGCTCCTGTCACAAGATCCCATGAGCAGTGCAGTGACAAAACTTTTTGGTTTGTATCATGCCATCCCCACTGTCTCTCATTTAATCTCTATAACAATGCTGCCTCCGCCACCGAGATATTATTATCCCCATTTAACAGATGAAGAAACTGAGACTCAGGTTCAGTGACTTGCCTAAGGCCATGTCAGGTCTGACTTGAGCCCAGAGCTCCTTTTGCTTCACCTGCTGCCAAGTCAATGAGGTAGATGGTAGAGCCCAGCCACCCCACCCTTCCGCACCTCTGCATGCCTGCCTGACTCCCTATCCTGCCCTAGCTCTGAGAACTGACTCTTGGCTTCCTGTCAGGAAGGAAAAGATCAGCCCTACCAATCCTGGCCAGGGTGTTCCTTCAGTATGGCTGATGAGGCCAACAGATGTGGTCCTTCCTACAAGGCTTTGCTCTGAAACCCAAGCAGTGAGACGAGAGGGCCTTCAGCATAAAGAAGGGGCCACTCTGATGGAGGGTGCTGCATGGAAAAGAGCAGACACTACAAACCTTCCAGCCTCCCCACCTGGCCCAGTGCAGCCAAAGACTCAAGTTGAGGCTGAGCCATAGCCTTGGACCTCTCCCTCTCCATGGCTTCTTTTCCTGATTGTTTTTTGCAGGCTGCTTGGGCCCCATGCAAGCCCTACTCTCTCCCCACACTAGGTTCTAAGCCTCATGCATTCAGATTCACATTACTAGAAAGGCTTTTGACATCACCGACTTCAGTTCCCATTTCTCAGATGAAGAGACTGAGACCCAGAAAGGACCATGAATCCCTACCCTTCTGGGAAGTATGTGTGTGTCCAGTGTACACAGAGCAGGGAGGGAATTGGTTAGAGCCATCAGTGCTTCCCAACATGTTTCACATCATGATACATGTAGAGAAGTACACATATTTGTCCAGCAGTCTGGGGTGGACAGACAGGACTGTGCCTGGTCTGAGGTGACCCACCTAGGGCTCTGTTCCCAAGGACTAAGGTGATAACCAATCAACTCAACACATCTGTAACTCATTTGCGGACATCAGTTGGGAAGCCCTGAATTAGAGGGATATTTAGGACTATATGAGAGGCTGCCCAGGAGCCCCAGAGTCTAGGGACCCTAACAATAGGACCCAGATTACCAGGTGGGCTCTAAGGAGTCAGTTACCTTCTGAGGACCCCTCCCCAGCCCCATGGTGAGAGGAAAAATAATGAACCAGGTCATAATGTGGACTTTGAATTGAGAGAGACCTCAATTCCAATCCCATTTCACAGAACTGTGTGATCTCTGGCAAGCTGCCTACCCCCCTGAGCCTCAGTGTCCTTATCTGTGAAATGGGGATATCAAGCCTTGTCCAGGAAGGTGGCAGAATCAGCCTGTCAAAACTTAGGGAGCAAGCATGACAGGCAGGAGTCTCTGGGAGGAGGTCTTGTTAGGAAAAGAGTTCCCTCCTTACATGGCAAGAGGGTATGCATAGATTGTCCCTTGAGATGTGGGACACAAACTGCCCCAGGAAGGTTACTGTCACCCACGAACTTAAAACATGTCAGGCAGAGGGAGGCCTGATGAAATGAATGTTTATAAAAGCGTCCCCATATGAGCGATGTTTCGCTAATCTTATCTCATTTAATCCCTACCACCCTGCCAGGTGGAGAACGTGGCTCCATCATCCTCCTTTTATAAGGAGGGTTTCTGGGGCTCAGGAAGGGGGTGGTCACACAGAGGACAGTGGTCCAGCTGTACTCTGTGCTCCAGACCACAAAGCATTCTCACGTGGGGTCATGAAAGCCCAGCATCAAAGCGCATGGAATTGGAGCAACCAGGAGCAGGGCCAGGTGTCTGCAGACACAACGAACACATGGGCACTTCGGAACTCTTACCCTACACCAGCCAGCTGTGACAGTGGTGGATGCAGAGGGCCAGGCTGAAGGGGACGTGAGTGAACCCAGGCCTAACCCTCAGAGGCAACCTCAAAGGGGGCAGCACGCTTCTCCCCAGAATGGCTCATGGGTCAGAAGGCCTGAAGGGCTGCCTTCCCAGGGGCTCCCAGTGGCCATCTCTGTTTCATTTCCATCCTGAGCCCATGCAGTTCATTAAACCCCCACTCTGATGGGCCCCGAGCTAGACACAGAAAATGAGGGGAATGAAACCCATCCCCGCCCTCAGGAAGTCCTCAGTCTGAAGGAGAACAGACATATATAAAAATGAGCGGTTACACACCAGGGTCATCACAAAGCCGCACAGTGATCCCACCCAGCCTCCTGCGCTCCCTCTGCGGGACAGGATGGGCTCTTTAGAACGTAGCCTCCAGTATTCAATAATAACAGAAGCTAACATTTTTGCAGTTACTATCTGCCAGACTTTGTGCTAAGTGCTTCACACGGCTCAGTTTATCCTTGCAATGACTTTATGAGGTAAGCACTGTTTTTAACCCCATTTTACAGTTGAAGAAACTGAGACTCAGGGTGGTGGAGGGACTTGCCCAAGGTTACACAGATCGTAGACCTGGGAATTGAACCCCAACAGCCTGACCCGGAGCCTCTGTGTGTTACTGTCATGCTGCACTGCCTGCAGGACCGAAGTTACAAATAATAGGTAACTAAATAAACTCGCCAAGGCCCAACTGACATTAATTGGGTTTCACAGCCCAGCCTCCAAACCCAACCAATTGAAGACACTCTGGAGAGTCACTAGGCACCAGGGATCAGCTCACACACCCATCTCAGGGCCTGGCCACCTAGGGGCAGGCATCTAACAAAGGGTTAACCTCTCGGTCAGGGCTGTGGTTCCTAAGGGATGAAGGCTGGGTGCTGAGTGTGGGGAGGCTGGGCACTGGGTGTGGGCCCTTGGCAGGGCGATTAGGGAGAAGTAGGGGGACTCTAATCAGGGACCTCACATGGCAGCAGTCATAGCACACCCTCCTCAGGCACTGGGCCCAGGAAGGAAGACGTGGAGCAGACGAGATGCCACCTCCTCCAAGCAGCCTTCCCAGAGCATTCTCCTGCACAGATGCTCACAGAGCACCAGCTGGCAGCCCTAAATATTTCCGGATGAGTAGTTACGGTGGGTGTGGGACTCATGTGGGTTCAAACCCTGGCTCTGACCACCCCTCACTGCCACTTAGCTTTTCTGAGCCTCAGTTACCTCATTTGTAAAATGTGCTAATCCTTCCTACATCCAGGCTGTAGCACTCAGCACCTTCTCAGGCCTAAGAGCTATTTTGGCTTTAAGGATATTTGACGGAAGAGAGACAGAGACAGAAAGGGAGGCGAGTGAGACACAGTAAAGGCCACGTGCTGCACGCACAGGTACCGGGATGCCCTCTCTCATGGGTCCTGGGGGAAAACACAGAGGAGATGGGGGAAGGGAAGAGGGCAGGGGCAGGTCTCTAACGCCAGGAATTTGGAGGTGGAGGGTTGGGGTGGAAGGGGGTCTTCCACCTGAGACCCTGCTAGAGGCCACTCAGCCCAGGGGTAGAAAAGAGCAGGGCAGGGCCTCTAGGGCTCCCCCTCCCCGCCATCCTTCAGTCCCTCCTCCTTACCTGTCCCTTCCCTTCTGTATATGTCCCTCTCTCTGTCAGAGGACTCCTCTGAGCCTTCCCCTCTGCCGGTCTCCCCCTGTTTCTGAGACCAGCACTCAAGTCTCTCCCTCTCCCCACGTCCCGAGGGCCTCTAAGCATCCAGAGTGTCCAAGGCACTCAACCTGGACAAGGCCCTGGGCACATTGTTCCAGGAGGAGCAGTCCAGGGGGACCCGTTTCTATAGTCAACTGCAGGGATCCAGGCCCTCCGAGGCTGTGAAGAAGGGCTGTACCTCCCACAGGGCAGGCAGAGCCCAAGCCCCCAGTTCTCAGAAAAGGGGGGAGGTGGCCATTTAAGCCTGGCCTGGCAACCCAGACACCTGGAAGCTGGGGCAGGAAATTGGGCAACAGGAGCTCAGCACAGCCTGTCTGGGCTCCCGGTTCAGGGCTCCCGGGCCTCTTGGGTCCTCTGGGCTGGCTGAGGAGTGGGGCCTGGGTAGACTGGACTCAGCCAGGGTGGTCTCGGGCATCAGCACCTGCTAGACCCTCCAGAGATGCTCTGGCTTCAGAAGTGCTTGGAGGGTGGGCAGAGGGAGACTGGTGGGGGAGGGAGTATTGGTCGGGAGGGAGGTGAAAAGAGAGGCAGGGAAGAGCAGGGAGGGGAGAGAGAGAGGCAGAGGCAGAGATAGGGAAAGACAGAGAATGGCAAGGAGAGAAGGACAGATCACAGGTGGTGGGAACCCCCCCTGCAGCCAGGGCTCCAATCCACAGAGCCTCTCTGGTCTCCATGGGAAGCCCCCAGGGAAGCCTAAGGCAAAACCCAACCAGGAGCGCAGGCCTGGCTGGCCCAGGCAGGACCTCACCCTGGGTTCCAGCCCAGCTCTGCCTCCCAGATTACTGCACATGCCCACCCTCACCCTCTACTGTAGCCAAGAGCCTTGCCTCTCCTTATGGCCTCCTGGATGGACCAGCTGCCCTCTAGGTCTTACACACACTGCCCTCCCCCAACCAGCCATCAACCATGGCCCATCCCCTCCCCAGCCCATTCTTCTCAGCCGTGGCCTCCCTCAGATTCTGGGAGTGCCAGGTGGTGCCTGGACAGAACCCCCCCAACACACACACATATCTCGTGGGGATTCCTGAGCAGGCTGGGTCTTTATCACCAGAAAGGGTGCTGAAGCCATTCACAGGCCCCAAGGGAGCTGAGGAGGGAGAGGGACTTGACCACAGCCAACATCACCTAAGCCAGAATGAGCACCCAGGTCCCAGATGGCCCCATGGAATCCCCCCAGCTACAGCCCTCAGGGCCCTGGGGAGGAAAGGCAAAAGCCCAGCCAGTTCCACACTATCTCACTCCTCCTCTGCAAACTTCAGCTTCCTTGTCTCTGCAGTGGGGATGCTCCCTCTGCCAGCCCCTAAAGTGGGATCCTGCCACCCCAATCCTGGAGACAGAGGACTCCGCCGCCTCACCTCTCAACCTACGTCCCGCCCCCAATTCCAGGAGCACACCTGTCAAATTTTAGCCAAGAATTTGAGCACCCACTGAGAGTTAGGGTAACGGGGATGAATAGAGAGGTTATGAGTCCCCACTGCGGACCTTGAAAAGTCTTTTTCACTCTGGGATAACAACAGTCCATTCCTACCTACAGGGAAGTGTGAGCTTTGAGGACTGAAAATGCTCGAGCACAATAAAGGGAAATATGGTGATTATTATCATCGTGAGAAGGTTCCGGGCCACATGGAGTTGGGAGGAGCGGGGTGTACAGACAGACAGAAAGGGAAAGGAAAAGTGCTTGGGGCTACTGGAAGGGGTCTGTGCCCCCAGTGAGCCTCAGGGGCCAGGCCTGGGGTTCCAGTTCTCAGCACAGGGACCTCTGGTAACACCACCTCGATCTCTATCAGGCAGGACTTCGGGCCTGGGCTGGCTCCCCCGGCTGCACAGGAAGAAAGGAGCCCAGAGAGATGGTGACACAGCACACCAGGCCCAGAGGCAAAAGCACACCAGCCTGCTGAGCCTCCCAATGTCGGAGGGAAAGGGGACTGTTTGCGTTGCAGTAGGAAAGCAGGTATGTAAATGGACTGAGTGTGACTGGACTCAACAGGACAGGGCCCTCAGCATTTCGCCTAGATCCCCACCCTCTACTCCTTCAGCTCTCCCAGGAAGCTCCGTGTGATCCTGAGCACGTGGGCCATATGCGTACGCCCCTTCCACAGATCGCGAAACTGAGGCTCAGGGAGATACCGAGCCAGGGTCACAAAGTGGAACTGGCAGAGGCTGTCTGGAGCTGATTCTGTCCCTCTGCCCAATCATCCTCCTGTTATCTGCCCAGAACACCCCCTCGCTAGAGCAGATAGAGTTCAGGCCTTAGACCGAGGCTTAAGCAGACACCCATCCCTGCTTGAGGGGTTGGGTGGGTGGAGGGGGAATGAAATCCAAGCTGATTGCAGGCAAGGGGAGGAATGGGCACTTCCTGAGTGCCTCGAACCCACCAGCCATCAGCGGTAGGTGTTTTGCACGCTGCTCCTCACACAAGCTTCACGGTGGTTAGTGAGGAAAGTAGCTTTATTTTTAGAAAGAAGCCAGCGGCCACAGAAGAGAAGTAACCCTCTCAGGGTGGGAAAGTATGAGAGTCACAGGTCTGAGGCTGACCTTTAGGGGCTCAGCTGTCCCCAGCCCACACAGACCCAGCATCCTGAGCCCTGCCGGCCTGGCAGACCCCCAGGGGCTTGGGCCCACAGCAGCCCCCGTCCCTGCTCTCCTTGGTGAGTTAACTAACCATGTCAGCCAGTTCACCTGCTGGACAGAACCCGAGACAGCTGAGTTGGCTTGGCCACAGCACCAAGGCTTCCACGAGGGAAGAAAGTGGCTGGAGCTGGGTCTGGAAGGATGAGAAAGACTCAGATCAGGAGACAAGGGAGGAGGTGAGGGTACAGGCAGAACAACAGGGCAGGGGCACCGAGGCCTGACAGTCTGGAAAATTCTGTACCATGCATTTGGAAGGCAGGCACAGTCCTCAGGGGAACCAGGGGCTGAGATGGAGGGTGACCTGGGCCAGATCCCACCTCCCCCCACCACCAGGAACTTCAAATGCCCTGGCCTGGGAAGGAGCCAGTAATAGGGACAGACAGGACCACCCTATCTTCCCTCCCCAGAGGGAGGATTTCTGGCTAGCCTTTCCTGGAGTCCTGGGCCCCTGGCACCCAAAAGCCACTAGTCCAACTAAGAGTCCCAATTCTGAGCTGAGAAGAAAGAGGAGCCCAGAGTTCTCCCTCCTTACTTAGGATGCAGCTTTTGGTGATGAACCAGGCTCAGGATGGCGAGTGAAGACAACACAGGTTCAAGTCCTGCCTCTAGCCCCTCCTTAGCTGTAGGATGCTGAGCATGTCACTCACAGCCTCTGTCATCTGTGAAGTGGGCTCAGCAATAATACCTTCCTTGTCTGTTTCACAAGGAGGCTTGCAGGACTAAGGTTGAGAGAAAATGTCCACTGCTAAAAGCTATAAAGCATAAGATATCATTATGAGAAATGAGGGCTTGGGGGACCTGTGTGAGTCAGGATCACACAGCCAGGTGGCAGCCAAGCATGATCTGAACTGAGTCTCCTGTTGGCTAGGCCAGGGCCTTCCTCCCACTGCAAGACCCTGAATCCCAGGGGAGCCACGCCCCTTGGGCTGGCCCTCTTTGCGTGAGTGGTGGATGGAGCACAGGTTGTCTTCCCCACATTCCAGCTCCTTTGGTCCAGGATCCATTGCGACTCCAGACCCAGGGGTGCCCGGACATGGAGTTTGGGATTAAAAGCCCAGCTTTGCCCTCCTTCAGCTGTGACCTTGGGCAAGTTATTTCAGCTCTGGGAGCCTCCGCTTCCTTATCTGTAAGTGGGGGCTGATGATAACCTCTCCTGGCGAAGGCACTGGGAAGAGGATGACTTGACATCATGGTTGCACAGTGCCCGGGGCTGGGCCTGGCACACATCAGATGCTCGACAGGTGAGGGTTCTCTTCTCTCCCTCTGCTTTGTCTGCCAGATAGCATGCAGGCTTAACTGGGGAAAGTTTCCAGCCTCCCGGAAAACTGGCCCAGAACAATGACCGGGGACATAAACTTGCTGGAGAACACTAGATCCTGGAAGATCAGGTTACTGAATGGTTAATGGAAGTAAAAAGTAGAGCAAGACCCTGGCTCAGAGACAGTGTAGGGGAACCTGCCATCCCAGCCCCCTCACATGGAGTCCCCTGGGCAGGCACAGTGTTCAGGGAACCTCTGCTCCTGCACCACACCTGCATGGGGGAATCCCAGGGAGCGTGCATGTGTGTGAGGGGATTCAGGAGGAGCAGGGAGAGGTGACAAGGCCAGGAGTCTTGTATTAGTGCTCCTCCCAGCTTTTAGGTCATCCTTGGACATATCAGATCACCTGCCAGAGCCTCAGTCTTCATTTCTGTAAAATGGGGGTGGTGGTAATTGTCTTATTCTTTTGCACTTAACTATCTAACAGCACATACTAGAGAAAGGGTGATGAGGTGGGTGTGGGGAAAGGTGAGTTCAGACCTCACATGAGCCTTTATTAAATAAGGCAAGGCTCCTACTGTGAGCATTCCTAGGAGCTGAAATTCACCACACAGCCTGTCCTGCCCCAATCCACTCCTGCACTGGTTCTCAAAGTGGGGTCCCAGACCAAGAGCAGCAGCATCTCCTGGAGACATGTTAGCAACACACATTCCTGGGCTGCACCCCAGACCAATGGAAACAGAAACTCTTGGGGGTATAAGCTGTGTTTTAACAAACGCTCAGGAGACTCTGATGCATGTCAGAGTTAGAACCATTGCACCACCCCATGAGCCCCCCTCCGACTCCAGAGAAACTTCTTCCCACAGATTCACCTTCCCACTCCCTGGCTCCCAGAAGGCTGCTGGGGAGGAAGGAGCCACCATGGAGAGAGGTCATTAAATAGTAAAGATCCCATGATTAGTTAATGACACTACAGGCTCCCGGAGAGGAGGAGGGTCAAAAGTCAGACTGAAGTTGAAGAGTAAAATCTCCTCCATATCTGTCTGTCTTTCTCTTTCTGTCTGACTCTTAACACACACACACACACACACACACACACACAGAGGCCCCAAGGTTTTGCCCTCTTCCTTCTGTGAGTTTGCTAACTAACATTGAGAGACAGCGCCTCTCCCCCCAGGGGGTGGAGCTGAATGTGGGGGTACATTCTGGTGGGTATCTGGGAAAGGGCTTCTCCAGGAGAATTTGGCCCCCAGACCTGGAGTTTAAGAACCATCTGACTGGGAAGCCACTTCTAAGAATTTAGTCTGTGGCGATCATTAAAGTGGAGCACAAAACAGACGTATGGACAAGGTGGTCACTATAGCAATGTGGGCACTAATGAAAAATGCAAAACAGCCTCAGTGTGCAACAGCAGGGGAACGTTTAAGTGGGTCATGGCAGATCTGTGTGGTGCGGTACTATGGAGCCGGGAAACCCGTCGTGGAAGAATATTGAATAACATGGAAAAACCCTCCGTCCACGCTGTTAACCTAAAAGTGGCAGCACAGGAAGTGGTTCATATGGTATGATCCCAATCGTGTTTGTGTGTGTGTGTGTGTGTGTGTGTGTGTGTATACACCAGACTGTTCACAGTACTTATCTCTGAGCAGTTATTTCCTCCTTTGCATCTGTTCTTCACCCTCCAACTTTTTCCATGAGACTATTTCTTTAATAATTAGGAGTTTTTTTCTTTTTTTTAAAGGGCCCATTGGTTCAGATGGAGAGGAAAGCTTTTAAAAAGTTGACAGAATGCCTCTTCCCTACATCAGAATCACTGGCCTGGGGGCGGCAGGGGGTACCACAAGGGAGCCTTGGTCCCCCCAGGTGGTGTTCACACTCTGCATGGTCGCCATGTGGTCCCCATGAGCATGATCAGGACCAACAAGTAGGAGTGAGGGTGGGTTTACTCAAATCCTATGCCGCATTCTTTGAGTCACATCTGCCCAGAGATGAAAGGCAGTGAGCTCTCCAAGCCTTGAGGTGTGCAAGCAAAGGCTGAATGTTGTTCATGGGATCAGACTAGGTAGGCAGGTGGATTCAATGAACTATAATGCTGCTCACAAGACCATGATCTTGTGAATCTAGTCACAGGCTCCCAACTTTGTCCTCAACTCTAAGCCAAATGCACCCAGGTCGAGGCTGGGCTCAGACAGTATGATCAAGGAATAAGTCCATAGAGGCCTCAGGCTTTCCTGACCCCTAGATCTGTAAACGGCCCTGAAAAGCTCTTTCACTCCAGATCAGGGACTTCCATCTTTGGGGAAGAGGATGCTGTCACTTCCCCAAAGGGATGGTAGGAGCAGCCTTCATTCATCACTATCACCTTTATCATCCTCTGGCTTATATGGGGGGTTCATTCAGTGCTGGGCCCACTATTGAAGCATTTTACCCACAATCATTATCTCATTTAATCTTCACCAAAAGCAGGGAGAGAGGTGCCATTATCATTCTCCATTTCATGGATAAGGAAACCAGGGCTCCAAGAGGCTGAGAAACTTGTCCAAAGATGAGTAGATAGTGGGAGAAAGAGCTGGCCCCTACTGAGGTCTGGGCAACATCAAGGCCTGAGGACTTGGAAGAAGTCTAAGCTAAGCACGACCCCAGTGGTCCCCTACGCAGCCTGCCCAGCATGGATTTCTGATATGCACACGAGAAGCATGGCACCACGCTATACAGTCCTGGTAAAAGGGAAGCCGCCAGACGCTGCCAGAGAGGGTGTGGGGTGGAGAGAAAGGAGACTGGAGGGGCATTGGAGAACTTCTAAAAGACACAGCCTCTGGCCCCAGTTATTCCTCTGCTGTGAGTTCACAGAGGCCAGGGGTCAGGGAGGTGGCTTGTCTATGTGACCAACAGTGACCCAGTGCCTTGCCACCCACTCACTTGCAGCGGGACCTCAGACAATCAATCCTCCCCCGCCCCCACTGAGTTTCTATTTTTCTCTCTGCCTGAGGATTTCTCATCATGTCCCACTGCAAACAACATTCTAACATTCCATCTCCTAAGATGGTGAATGGAAGCGTGATTTTTCCAACTTTAGTAGTAGAATTACTCATCATTATCATTATTGTTAGCAACATCAAATTAACATTTACTGAGTGCCTGAGTACCAGGCATCACTGGAAGTGCCTGAGTACCAGGCATCATTGAGAGTGCCCAGTAGGTATGTGGGGGAACACACATTCCTCTCTCCACCTGTTTCCCTCACGAGGGACCTCAACGGGAAAAATACCTCAGGCCTCCCTCTGCTCCCTTCTTCAGTTCACACCAGGACCCCAGCAGTGGCTCATCTGATTGGTTCATCTGGGAGACGTACTCGGCATGCTCAGCGGGGCCCCGCCTCTCACTGAGCGAGGCTGCCTGCAGGGAGCAGTCTGTCTGGGCTGCTCCCCTGCTTACTACCAGCTCCTGCAGGGAGGCTGGCTCCTGTTCAGCAACGCCTGTGACCGGACGGGTAACTCTGCCAGTTCCAGGGCAGACGGTTAGCAAGTCCTCTGGGCAATGGATCTAAAGCCACATCCTCTGGGCTTCCTTTGGCGCTCCAACTTTGTCAACAGTTCTTTTCACTTGGTTCCAAATTTAGGAGAAGAGGACTTCCCTCTAAAACTTCCACAAGTGTGAGGCTCCTTTAACCCTCACAGCACCCCCTCAGAGTTAGGTATTATTATTACCCCTAGTTTACACGTGAGGAAAGTAAGCCCTTTGGTGTCAAGGATTGTTGAAAAGCTTTCCAAACACCAGGCAGCACTCAGGGTGGGTCCACCATGATGGAAGCTGTATTCATATCTGACTCTAGTCTCCCTGCATAGACACTCCCTCAGTCTTTTGAGGCTCGACAAATTGATACTCACTTCAAATCAACACCCCATCCCCTTTTGAAATAAATATGATTATTAGCAACAATAAAAACCTCGATATGATCCCAAGTTCATATAATACATTTTTGTTTAAATATGTATAGTAAGCTTTTTGATAGCTTTATTGTATAAGTGTATAAAAATAACAGGGGCTCACTGCAGAAGATTCAGAAAACAGGGAAAATAAAATAATAATAATAGTAGTAGTAGTAGTAGTAGTAATAATAATAATAATAATAATAATAATAATAATAATAATAAAGGTCTGTAATCTGATCTAGCTAATCCCATTATTAGGTGTATATTTAAGTGTATTCATCTACTTCTTAGCCTTGTTGAGTGCAGTTGCTGGGGGATGCTCAGCCATTCTGTGTCTGCAGTGCCTCCGTGGCAGTGTGAGGACCTGCCCACCTACTGTGGTCGTCTCAGTGCAGAAGAGGCTAGGCACCCGGCAGTCCTTTCCCTGAACAAAACCCTGCAATTCTCCACTGTGATACTACACATATGTCTCTTACCAAAGTCAAGTGCAGCAAATGCAGGATAATAGAGTTTTGCAGCTCAGGAAGGGCTTTAACTTGCCCAAGGTCACATGGCAAGTAAAGAATGAGCTGGGATCAGAACCCAGGTCTTTGGATTCCCAGACTCAAGCTGTTCACCAAGCTTTCCTGCCCCCAAAGACGTAAATCCTGCTTCCTATTAATAACAGCAACACCACCCCAAAGAGCTGGTACATATAAAGCACTTACTACGTGCCAGGCACATGTCATAAATGCTTCACAGACATTAATTCGAATCATTCTCAAACAACCCTATGAGGTATGTACTAGTACCATCTCCATGTTAGAAGCTGAAACTGATGTGCAGAGGGCTTAAGACACTCGCCAGGGTCACACCGAGCAGGTGAATAGCAGAGGTAGAAATGATCATCCTCAGGCAGTTTGATGCCACAGTCCATGACATTGCCTATGGTTCCTTCCCTACTGTCCTGGGGCAAGGCCAGCTGGACCCCAGGCAGGCTTCCGCAGCATTTGCTGCCTGAAGAGTAAGAAAAATAGCCTGGAGGGGTCACCCTCGTGGACCAGGTCACTCTGCAACTTCACAGCAGAGCCAGGAGTTGAACCCAGGCTTCCTAACACCCAGGCTCCAGCACTTTGTCCACTTTCTGCATGGGTCCTATAAGCCTAGCTCCAGAGTTCTCAGCAACTCCCATCCCAGATCACCCAACACAGCAGGGAAGGTCAGGAGTGGGGCCCAAAGAAGGGGCAGAAGTCCCCACTGCCGACAAAGAAGCCAGAGGGGAGAGTGGAGGTACCTCCCAGAGCTGCCCACCTGGTGATCGCCAGGGGTACTGTTAGGGGTGGGCCTCCTAGAGGGCATCTTCCCACCCCCCAGCCTAAGCCCACGTCTCACAGGGCAGGAGCACCTTCCGCAAATAACTGCTGACTTGAAGGTGCCTTTGCTGGCTGAGTCAGGGCTCACTAAGGGCCAGAGAGGCCCCTCCCCAAGCTGGGGCTGGAGGAAGTTGGGTTCTTCCCCTCTCAGGAGGAGAAAGGCCAGGTCTCACAGGGGAAGTCAAAGCCTGGACTGAAGCCATCCCAGGCCAGCCAGACCATTCCCACTTCCCTGGACCCCAGTTCCAGGCATGAGCAGGTAGGCCTGAAGGGCGATGTGAGGGCATCCAGCCCCTGCTTCCTGGCTCTGCTTTTGTCACGAAGTCATTGACGATCTGGCTCCGAGCTGGGTCCTACTGGGCCACCCTGAGGAGAATAACTTATTCATTCAACCATCATTTCCTGAACACCTGCTGTGGGCCAGGGCTTGTGCCAGGAGTCAGGATACAGAGATGGACAGAGCAGTCCTTGGCTGGCAGGATTCAGAGAGACACTCCATATGCCACAAACAGCAGCAAAGAGGCAAGTGCTCAGTGTAGACAGCACAGAGGAAAGAGAGGAAGGGAAAGGAGGGGGTTTGGAGAAAGTCTGCCTTTGACATACAGACCAACTTCCCCTCAGGAAGCTTAGAGTCACCCTGGGGAGACCCAGCCACCCCCAGGAAGAGGACCACATGGGCGGAAATGACTAGTGTCTTGGGGCATATGCACACTTATGCTGAAGAGGCACAGAGGGCCCAGACAGAAGGTTCCTGGAGGCCTGAGCAGCAGCCTCGTAACAAGCCTTGAAAGACTGGCTAGATGCAGAAAATAATATTCATGGCAGCAGCTCTCATTTAGGGATGGTTCACCATGCGTAGATATAAAATTGCTAAGTAAGTGCTTCACATGCACTTTTTTGTTTTAACCTCATGGGACCATGTCACTGTATGAAGTAGTTACCATTATTATCCCCAATTTACAGATTCTGAAACTGAGGCTCAGAAAGGGGCACATAGCTGAGAATAGTCAGGGGCAAGGTTTCTGCTCCAAGTCCAACTCTTGACCCCATACTGCACCATTTCCCTAATCTGCGGACAGGCCGAGGGTAGGTGAAGGTGCTTCAGGTAGGGGATAGGCAAGGTTAGGAGGAGGAAACAATTATTGTATGTTTGAGAGGAGTCGCCTAGTTCCAGGGTCTCTGTATTGAGACCTTGTGGGGTATGTGTGTGTGTGTGTGTATTTATATGTGCCCTGCTTTATAAATGACAGATCCCAGGTTACAGAACCCCCTGAGAGCCAAGTACAGAATAGGCCATTAGCAGAGCAGGGAAAGAAAGCCCAGAGAGGAGACAGAATTTATGAAAGGTCACACAGCCTATAAACAGAAGAGCTGAAACTAAATCTAAGAACCAGAATACCGGCCTCTTCCCTCCTCTCAGCTGCTTCTCCAAGTCAGCACAGAGTGAATCAGCTGCTGACAGGAAAACCACGGTGTAGGGGGAACCCCAGGGGTGAGTCAGGAACCAGCCAGCCCCCAGACACCAGCTGGGCCCATCACAGAGGCCCTGGGCCTGTGGTTGGCCTCCTCGCAGGCAGCATCACAGGGTGAGGGGAAGAGGGAAGCAGGCATAGCATGCTGCTCAGCCCATGTTTACCTCTGGGCTTCCCTCCTGCTCCCCAGACCCAGGCTTAGAGGAGGGAAGCGGGTGGGCAGGGCAGTTCCTGCTGAGATTAAACCGGCGCCCCGACTCCTGGCCCCGGCCTGTCCCACAGAGGGGCCCAGGCTCGTCCCTCTTGCCCGCCTCTCACAGAGCCAACTCCTGACTGGTGAAATCATAGCTGCCCCTTGAGCTTCCCATGGGGTGGAGGAAGTGGGTTTAAAGGTGTGGAGTAGGGGGTTAAGGCCAAGCCAAAACCAGGGGGTGCCAGCTGGCCCCAGATGCTCCAAATTGAAAGGGATGCTCAGGGCTTGGGGTCACTCAGCCTTGTGCCAGGAAGGGGCTGTCTGGTCCTCAAGGGGTAGCAGGGGCTGGGTCCCCAGGGTTGGTAGGAATTGGGGGAGAGGAGCTTCCAGGCAATGGTTCAAAAGTCTGAAGTCTCAAGAGAGAGGGGACTGCCCCACATTGTAGAAACTTCAGAGGAGCCCGGGAGGAGCCAAAAATCCGCCCATACCATGTGGGAAATTTGTGCCCCTACTGGTTAACCTCTTATCCTGGCCCTCCTTGGGCTGGGACTAGGAGGGGAGAGCTCCAAGTCCTTCTTCCCAGCAACCCTGCTCTCCAATCCCACCCCTCTCCCAGGCCCTCGACTGGCTCAGGTTCCCTCCATTTGGCCCAGATGTCTCCCTGTCCTGGGTAAAAACAGAGCCTTCTGGGCGGCTCCCTCGCTATCACTTTGTAGCACTCATCACCCTCCCCAGCGCCCACATCCACCCAATCCAGCCATCTTCCTGAGCACCTGCTATGCACCAGGGTCTAGGCTGGGTGAGGGATAGGAAGAAACCCGGGGCACACATTGGGACACTTGCTACACTGCCCTTCCAACAGTGCCTTTCCTATCCCCCAGCTGTAGACAATCCCAAAGCCCCCGAGAGCCTTCTGTCCCCATCACCACAGCCATCGGTTCCTTATCCCTTGCTCACTGGGTCCTGCACCCCAGTGCATCTAGCAGACTGTCCTTCTTAAAGTGGCACTCTGATTATGTCACCCCCCTGCTCAAAAACCTTTGGTGGCCCTCACTTTCTTCAGATCCAATCCAAACATCTCACCTTGGCGTTCAAGGTCCTCCACAAGTTGATCCAACCTACCATTCCCCCTTCACATCCCTGCACAGTCCCAACTCTTCAGCCAGACTGATCATTCTAGCAGTTTCTTAAAAATTCCCTGAACATGCTGACCACCTTGTCTTCCCCTAGGCATCTTCCTCTGACTAAAACGCTATCTTTGCTGTGGCTGCTGAAACCCTCCCAATCCTTCAGGTCCACCCAAAACTCCACCTCCTGCATGAAGCTTTCTTGAAGATTCCTCTGACCCTTTCTTCATTTATCTCCTATAAATGTTGCTGCCCCCCCAAGTCCTTTACCACATGGTAAGCAACTAAGAATGGGGTCAGTACGTCATCATCCATCATTAATCATGCGGGGAGGAGGGGTGGTGGGAGGACTTTCTACTAGATGTTTACTAAGCACTGTTTGAAATGAGCATCTCCTCCCTGCACAGGCAACACGTACTGACCTCTCTCTCTCACCACCAGACCAAACTCTAATCTTAAGCCACTCAAATACTTGAAGAGGGGAGTCGGTGGCCCCGAGCTGATCCAAGTCCAACCAGAACTTGGGATCCCAGGCAGAAAGTCCTGTTCAAGTCTCACCAACTCCAGGAAGCCCCTTTACCCCCAACCCTGGTTTCTCCAGAGTCTCACTTCTCCTGAGCACCGCCTCTTCCACACATATACACACTGTCTCCTCCACACAGTACAACCTCCAATCAGACCCTGTCCATTAGTACTTTCCAGCAGGTTCCAAAGTGTAGGGCTCATCTCCCCAGGAGATACAGGGAGCCAGTTGTCTTCGGTGCCCAACCCTGATCAAACAGATAGCAGGTATCCACACTGCCCCTCACTTCTACCCCAAGCCAAGCATGCAATGCAAGAGCTGGATTCTGGCCACCAGGCCAGTACAAACCCATGAAATCTATCTGGACTTGAGCCCTGGCCATGAGTTATCCTCTCCAGCAGGGGCATAGTAGGGATGGGAGCCTCACATTTAGCAACTCAAAATGAGGGCAAAAACCAGGACTGGCTAGTTGACGTCTGTAAACCTTAGCTCCATCTAATATACAGTGCTAAGTAAATATTTTGGGGGTTATTTGACTGGACATCTAACAGCTATAAGCAATATTACCAAAAATTCAGTTACTCTTTGGTCCAGATGATACACTCTTCAACCCCAAAATGGACAAAATGATACTGGTGGCAGGTGGCAAGTTTTGGCTCTCACAAGTTTAGGAGGAGCTGCAGCCAGCCTCTGGCCCTCCAAAAACAGTCTCATTCCCAGGCAGGAAGCCAGCCCATCACCTGCCTATCCACATCAGAGCAGCTGTCACACAGTGAAGTCTCACTGGTTCTTGGCGCCCTGCTAAGCACTATATACACATTATTCTATTGTCCTCACTACTACCATTGAGTACTGTCACTACCCCCATTTTACAGATGAGGAAACTGAAGCTTGAAGGGGGAGTGGAATCAGAATCAATTTGGTCCCAAGTCCTTGACCACTGAACTAGGCTGCCCAGTTACCATGGCCCTGGCACAGGGCACCTGCTACCACAACGGACAGCACCTGGACATGCAACAAGAACTCCAGGCACCGGGCTTAACTCTGGGCCCAATGGTTTGGAGGGGTTTTCCCTTTTCTTCCCCACTCACCTGGATAAGAACTTGTCCGCTAGTTTCTGCCAGGGGCCTCCCAAGCCAGCTCACCTGGAAAAGCCCTGAGAAGGGGACAAATGCCCGGCTGAGTTTCCCACCCCAAGTCATACTAGGCTCTCAGAGTTGGGGCAGGAGGAGGCTGAAATCTCCCTGACTTGGGTCCCCCACTCCGCCCCTGCTTCCCCAGGCCTATGGATTCAAGCCCCATCTGAGAAACTAGTGTGACCTTTAAAGCAATTCGCTTCATGCTCGCAAAGTTGGCTTTGCTCACTGCCACTCTGCAGGGAGGCAAACTAGTCTGGGCGGAGCGATCTGAATACCTGCGGCTGAAGTGCAGTCTGCTCTCAGCTGCCAGCCTCACCTTCCGGGATTTCAGCGAGAAAGGGCAACGGGACCATGGAGTTCACCCGGTTCACCCCCTTCCTCCTACTGGAACCCGAGAGGTCCTGAACCGGGTGGGAGGACGGGTCCAGGGTCACACATGACGGAGCCGGAGAATTGGGGATCAGGACTCAGGAACTTAAGCTCCTTCTCACCCACCAGCTGCCTTCGTGGCCCGACCTCACTTGTTCCGAGAAAGCTGCCTAAGCGGTCTCTGAAAGTGGAGGTGAAAACTAACTTTGCCCGTGGTTGTCCGGCAGGCCTCCCCCCGCCCCTTCTCACCTGCTGGCTCTGCTTTTTGCTTGGCGCTACAAGCCCGGCGTCGCCCGCTCGCGCCCCAGTCAGCGTCCGACTGCGCAACCCTGGGTTCAGTCACTCGATGGTCCCCCTCCCGGCGGTCCTCGGGGAACGCAACGGCCGGGGCCAGGCCCCGCCCCCTCCAGAGGCCCCGCCTTGGACACGCCCCTCGGCCGCCAGACTTGGGCCTCCAGCACCGCCCCCAGGTCCTGCAGGAATGTTGCCTGGCTCCCGACCCGACCAGGCTCCTCCCGCTACTGCCTCCCTTTTCTAACCCTCCAGCCCCGCCCCGGGTCCGGCGGAGGGGTGGGGCTCCGCCCCTCGCTCGGCCCCGCTACAGCCTCCCCAACAGAACCGGGCCTGCCCCGCCCCCACGTCACGCGGGAGGATGAGGCCAGTCCCTGGGCCCGCCTCCTCGGCCGGGTCCTCTGTGCCCCTCCAGACCCCGGCTCTGCCCGGACGCAGCCTGGTTCCCTATCTGGCTGGGTCCCGCGCTTGAGTCCTGCTAGGTGGTAAGCCCCATTATCAGCGCTACCTAACGGTCCCGCCCCTCCTCGCCCTTCCTCATCCTTGCCAGGCCCTCCCCAGGTACCAAACCCCCAGGTCCCTCCAACGCCGATGGCCGCCTCCCTAGGCCCTCCCACCGCCCCCAGCCTCCGACGTCCTCTCCTCTGGGCCTACCCCCTCCACAGCCCACCTAAGTTGAGGCCACGCCCCAGAAACGCCCCTTCCCCGCCTCAGAAACGCCCCTTCCCCGCCTCAGCGCCTCCCTAATGCTGCCCTGCCCTGGCAACCCAACCCAGGGCGGGCGGGCCTTCGGCCCCAACGCTGGCATTCCAGGGCGGGTGTATCCGGGTGCAACCGGCGAACAGCGTGGGAGCGGTTTGCGTTCCAAGTCCGGGCCTCTATCAGGAGGTGGCTTGGGCCTAGGCACTTTTTGAAAATACTAACTGCTACCACTGACTGGACTCTCGCCAAGGGCCAGGCTCCATGCCAAGCTCTGGTTTAGAAAAGTACTGTAAAAGTACTGGCCGTTGAGAATTCGCACAGCTCTATCCAGATGGTGTGTCCGTTTTACCGATAAGCAACCTGAGGTTTAGAGAAGGCAAGTCCCGGCCTCTGAGTCTTACACGGCTGGTGAGCGGGATCCAGCCCCAGGCCCTGAATCATAAGGCTTGATGCTACACCGGCTTGCCTGGACTGGCCCCTGGAGAAGTGGCCCGGACCAGTCAGTTGCTGCGGCAGTGGTAGCAAGCTGCCTGAGGTAAGGGAGGAGGCAAGGGTGGATGAGGCGGGCGGCAGGAGGGGCTGCTGGCCCATTCCTCAGAAGCTGGCTTTCTCCCTTGAGAAGTGACTCAGAATTAAGATGGGCTGCAAAAGCTCTCCAGGTGGCTGTGGCGCCCCCGCCTGCCTCCCTCCACACTGCCAGACCCCAGGGACCAGCCTCGGGTCCCTGGGTTATGACTGGAGCCGTTCACCTGTGCAGCTGACAAAGCTTTTTTGCACCCATTATCTCACTGGCATCTCACAAGGACGCCGTTGTGAAGAAGGTGTGATTATGCTGGTTTTGCATGGGTGGAGTAGGGCGGTGAGCTGGATCCCAGCCCAGCAAGGTGGTTCCCAAAGCGTGGTCCTTGGCCCAGCAGCAGCAGCAGCAGGAACTTGTTAGAAAGGTGTGTTTGGGGACCCCATCCCAGATCTACTGAATAAGAACTCCAGGGGAGGAGCCCACCAATTTGTTTTAACAAGACTTCAAGGAGATTCTGAATCACCCTCAAGTTTGAGAGCCACCTTTCAGCATAATGGTGAAGACATTCTGGTGGTCTGAGAATCACACAGACCAGATCGGGAGACTGTGACTGAAGGCAAGGACTTAACCTCTCTAGGCTGAGCCCTTAAAAGGGGAATGGTGATGATGATAATAATACCAATCTTGAGGGTGGCCGTTGAGGAGTAAATGTGATGGTGTTCATGAAGTTTGTCCACTCTTGGACGCCGTGCATGCTCAATAAATGTTCTCTTTCCAGTTAAAAGTCACCTTCATAGAATCTCCACATCAAGCTGGGGGAGTGAAGCTGGGGAGTCCTCTTAAGCCCAGCAATGTCCCATATTGTAGTCCTTCCCGCAGAGGGGTGCCCTCCTTCCTGCAGGAGGCCAAGAGCCCAGCAAAGCTCTGAGATGATGATGTGGTCCAGGGACCACATTTGGGGAAACAACGTGCTATTCTGTCTTGAGCTGGATTCCAGCTCCCCTCCCCTCAGGCTGGGGGTGTTTGTGATGGTGATTGGCAGGTGGCAAAACAGCTGGATTCCATCGCCCCCCTCCCCCAGACATTAGATCACACTGGTCCCATCTGTTACCCCTTCCTGTCTCTGTCACTCCAGGTTAGAGATGGAGGAAGCTGTGGCAACATGGAGGGCAGTCTGCAGGCAGCTTCTGGAATCTCTGTCATACTCCCCCACCATCCTCTGCAGCCCATAGAAGAGAGTCACCTATAGGTGTTCAGAGCCTGGGGCACTGGTCCTATTCCACAGAGCTACCCTAACATGTTCATAGTGAAAGCTGAGGCCCACAAACCTTATATCTAAACATTTAACAGACTGTAAAATAATGTCTGTTCTCCTGCCTTAAGGAATATTCTTTATAATGTCCAAAAAAGCCATGTTTAAATTTAGAATTTTGGGGAGGGGGTGGGTATAGCTCAGTGGTAGAGTGCCTGCTTAGCATGCACAAGGTCATGGGTTCAATCCCCACAGTGCTTCCATTAAAATAAATAAATAAAACTAATTACCACCCCCCTAAAAAAACAAAAAACATGTAAAAAAAAATTAGAATTCTTGTATTCTTTGGAATTCTATGCAGGAACATGGCGATGTGGGTAAATCAGGCCTAACCCCAACCCCCAGCACACCCACCCCAATTCTATTCCACGTGCCATCTCTATCGTGTGTCACAAGTGGCCTAGGACTCCAGCATGTGAACACCCCAGCCCACATGCCCAAACTCTGCCCACACCCCCTAGCTACTACTCAGGTCAGCCCTCTAGGGGTGAATGCAGGGACATGCTGTGCCCTCAGAAGGATGGACCTGGGGAAGTTGCTTGTGTAAGCCCTAAAACTGGGCTTGGGCCATTTGGGCAGATATTTCCAGGTTTTCAGATCCCGGAAGCATGATTGAGGAAGAGGGCAGGATGCAGGCTCTGGGTAGACACAGGTGGCACTCTTGTCCAGGTCTATGGGTAGCACTGCCATTCATTCAGCCTTGTCTTCCCAGCACCTAGCATAATGCCTGGCACACATTGGAAGCTTAAGGGACAGTCATTGAGTAGATGTGTGTTCTCAATTATTTACTGAAATAGCAAATTGGGTTGGTTCCTTCAGTGTTTCCTCTCTTCCAGCAGCAGTCATGTTTTGTCATGACTTCGCTTGGGTGTTTTTCCAGGCAGAGAGCAGAGCCACCTCTAGTAAGAGATCATTTCCATCCTTGGGGAAATTCTTCAGTCCATTCCAGAGGTGAAGCCAAGAGTTCTGGAGGCTGGAAAAGGGGTAAGAAGAACCAGTCTAGAAAGACTTGAGAGAAGATACGAAAACGGCCAACTTGGAGGTAGGGGAAATGGTAGTATGGAAGACTTCAAAAAGGTTTGGCTGTGAGGTTTCCAGCCTCTCAAGAGATTCTCCACCCCAGAGGTGGCCCAGGAGCTGCTGAGCAGGAGATCTGGAGGGCCACGTGGGCAAGAACATGGGTGTTGGGGTCTCACTGGTACCTGGACCAGGGTAAGGCCCCGAGACTTCTGTACAGCTCTGGAGGGAAAGGAGGAGGGAGGGAAGGAGAGTGGTGCATCTGTTTCCTATTGTTAGGTAACAAACAAATTTATTTAGCCCATAAAGCTGCCATTTGAGGTAGGTTCAGTGGGGAAGGCTCATCTCAATTCTACGCAGTATCAGCTGATTTAGTTGGAGGCTGAGGATCTATTTTTCAAGATGGCGTACTCACATGGCTAGCAAGTTGGTGCTTGCTGTCAGCTGGGAGCTCAGCTAGAGCTGGGGACCAAGGCCTCTCCGCAGGCTGCTGGGCTTCCTCATAGGAAGATGGCTGGGTTTTAAGAACTAACAGAGACCAAGATAGAAGCATATGGCAGTTTATGACCTAATCTCAGAAATCATGTAGCACCACTTCCTCTGTATTCCGGTACCAGAGACAATCACAAAGGCCTACCTCGTTCAAGGGGAGGAGACACAGTCTCCTAAAAGCTCTTGCAGGACCAAAGATACTATTGCAGACATTCTTGTTGGCCTGAGACTCAGTCTAGAAAATGCAGTCTGTTCCAAGCGGGACCTCAGAATGACTGCAGTAGAAATTCCTCTGGTAGGAACTGAGTCTGAATTAAGCTGATTTAAAGGAAAAGGTACACAATGTTTCTCACAGAGTAACATTTGTGTACAAATGAATCAGAAGTCTCTCAGTGTCACACCAGTCAGAATGGCCATCATTAAATAGTCCACAAACAATAAATGCTGGAGAGGGTGTGGAGAAAAGGGAACCCTCCTACACTGCTGGTGGGAATGTAGTTTGGTGCAGCCATTATGGAAAACAGTATGGAGATTCCTCAGTAGACTAAATATATACTTACCATATGATCTAGCAACCCCCACTCCTGGGCATATATCCAGAGGGAGCCTTAATTTGAAAAGATACATGCACCCCAATGTTCATAGCAGCACTACTTACAATAGCCAAGACATGGAAACTACTTAATGTCCATCGACAGATGACTGGATAAAGAAGATGTGGTATAGTTCTACAACAGAATACTACCAAACCATAAAAAATAATAAAATAATGCCATTTGCAGCACCACGGATGGACCTGGAGATCGTCATTCTAAGTGAAGTAAGCCAGAAAGAGCAAGACAAATACCATATGATATCACTTACATGTGGAATCTAAAAAAAAGACAAATGAACTTACTTACAAAACAGAAACAGACTCACAGACATAGAAAACAAACTTATGGTTACCAGGAGAGGAAGGGGGTGGGAAGGGATAAATTGGGAGTTCAACATTTGCAGATACTAACTACTATATATAAAACAGATAAACAACAAGTTTATACTGTATAGCACAGGGAACTATATTCAAAATCTTGTAGTAACCTATAACGAAAAAGAATATGAAAATGGATATATGTATGTATATGTATGACTGAACTATTATGCTGTACACCAGGAACTGACACAACATTTTAAACTGTAAACTGCCTATACTTCAATTAAAAAAAAAAAGGTCCAAAAAAAAAAAAAAAAAAAAGGAAGTCTGGTGGCAGTTAGTCTTGAGTGCCTGGGTTAGTTAAGATCTTCTATCTTCAGAGAGTCCTCAGAACAGATTATATACGTCCCTCCCCTCAACCTGCACCATTTCCTTAAAGTTATAAACTTAAATAGCACCCATTTGATCCTCATAACAGTGACCCTTTGAGATATATATTGTTAGGATGCCCATTTTGAAGATGTGGAAATGGAGGCACTGAAGGTAACTGACCAGCCCAAGGTCATACAACTTAGTAAGTGACAGAGGAAGGAGAAATGATAGTTTATAGCCAACCCAGTTTTCTGTCGTAGAAACTGAGCCCCAGGGGAAAGAGCCAAGTTGGGCAGGAAACTGGTACCCAGTTTCTGACCACCAACGCTAAGCCACGTGGTCTATCCCTAAAGGCTCACACTGGGTCAAAGAGCTTCCCCTGAGGCCTTGAAGGGACCCTGTTTCCTGCTTGAGAAGCAGAAAGAAGCCCGGTCGCCTGGTCCCCAGAGAGCTGGGCTCCAGCCCATGCTTGACACAAGTCTGCCCATACTCAGTCCTCTTGCTGTGTCTCGAGCCAGGAAGTGGTTAATAGCAATTTCTCAAGCCTGAGTCTATTGCTAAGCACGGTAATTCCTGCATTTGAATTGGCTCAGCAGGGCCAGGGCCTTTACTTTCTCCTCCAAAGGACTGGATGAGGATCTGAACTCTAAGCCCCTTGTAAAGCTGGGTCCTGGCTGGGACAGAACCCAAGTTCCCAGCAAAGAGACTGAGCCATTGATTCCTTCCCATCTCAGCCATTGAACAAAGATCACTTAGACTGCAGCTCTGATCCCACCCTGTCCCCTGCTACAAGGGAGAAGGTCCGTGGGTTAATCCCAAGCAGCCCTGGCCTCAGGGGGCTTTTGGCACAGCAGGGACGCTGACCCGGAAACCATGGCAGCCGTGCCCTGCAGCTTTACGATACCAAGAGCAATGGCAACGGTACTGACAGCAGCCTCCATTTTTAAACTAAGCTCTCCCCATGCGCCAGACAACTTAAAGATGACTTTGAGTGTATTTAACTAGTTTAATAACTAGCATTTGTGTAGTGCTTTACATATTATGAAACTGTATATTTTTAAACAACTGTGGCACTTGGGCAACTGAAACTATTAAATAATGTCTCCCCACCCACAATTCCCTGTTAGGCCTGTTGCTTTCCCCTTCCGGGCATCAAGTCAACCCTTCGCAGGGACTGGGGACCCCAACAGTCGTAAGCCCACATGCCAATGTATATTTGTTTATAATTGAGATGTATGCATTAATGTGCTACCGTTTTGCACATTCGGAACCATATGCAAAAATAAAATTTAAAAAGAGAAGATAAAAATATTCACAATATAAAAAAAAAACAAGCCAATATAAAGCAATCCTACCATTTTCTCCTTGAACCCCATGGATCCTGTTGGAGACGAACCCCATGGATCCTGTTGGAGACAAATCCCACAACCCCTATGCACACAGGGAAGAGTTGTTGGAGCAGAAAACACAGAAGGCTCCCCTGGACAACCCTGTTTCAGTGTCTCCAGACACTCCTAAGTCCCTGAGATGAATGAGGAGCTGTTGCCAAAATGGGAGCTCTCACACCTGCCACTGGGTGGAGCTGCACAAAACCAGCGTGAGATCCTCCTCTGAATCAGGCCCAAGGCTAAAAAGGACACTCCTGTGGCCCAAGAAGCCAATAGTATACAGTCTTACTGTAAAGTTGAGAACGCCAAGGCTCAGAGAGTGGAGTGGAAAAAATTTTGAATTTGTCACACGTATTTAAAAATTGAGGAATTTCATACTAACATTTAGATTTACAGCTTCTGTTGGAAAATAGAAAAATCCAAACACTGTGATGTGCATTCTGACACAAGGGCAAGAGCTGGTGGACCTGAGTGTGAGCGCCCCCTTTGTTTGTAGCATATACCCCCACCTGGTCATGCTCCCCACCACTCCCTATTGCCCACCTGACCTACTTTCCTCATTTATGTGACCTGCCTGTTGCTTGTGGGCAACGGAGCGTGCAGTCCTGGGCTCAATAGATGCTGACTGAATTGGCGTTCGTACTGAGAGCTCTCTGAGTCACAGCAGTGCCACACAGACTTCTGCAGGAAGACATCACAGTCTTTTCTTCCTTCCTCTCCATGACCCTCCCTAGGAAAGCTGCAGTGTTAGCACAGTCCTCTGTGAGAGATGGTTTAGGCTCAAGTCCCTTCCCCGCGAACTTTCTAGCCACGTGACCTTAAGCACGCATCTTCACCTGTCTGGTTCTGTTTCCTCACCTGTAAGCTGCAGGCAATGCACACACAACATTTGTTACATTAGGGCTGTAAGCTGGACTGGTTAGTTGTCTCCAAGTCACTTTTTTCACTAAGAGAAATGTAGAGATTAAAACAAAACACCAAAAAGGAACTTTCACACGCTTCCTTTCTAAATGAGCATTTATCGCCCTCTGGTGTCTGTAGCGCTCAGTGCAGCCAATCAACAAGCCTGGAGAGAGACTGGAGAGGGAAGGCTAGAGAGGGAGGGGAGGGTACCCCCCGGGAGGGTGCCCCCCACCACCCTGGTCGTCAGTTCAGTTCCGGCCCCCCACCCCCACCCCCGGCCAGGAGCAGAGCAGAGGCCCGGCATGAGGGCCAGGCGAGGGCAGACATGGAAACAGGTCTTCTTAGCAGGTTCCGCTGGGCAGATTCCCCATCCAGCCCAGGCAGGGAAACTTGGTGTGGGAGTCAGGAGCCGACATTAGTTGGCCCCTGGGTGTCTGGAGGCCTCGAAGGCTGGATAACTCATTTAATAACAGTGATGAAATAATATTAACTAC
This sequence comes from Camelus bactrianus, assembly GCF_048773025.1. NCBI lineage: Eukaryota > Metazoa > Chordata > Mammalia > Artiodactyla > Camelidae > Camelus > Camelus bactrianus. The sequence goes on from NC_133548.1 coordinate 16,541,132, forward strand.
GGTAGGCACTGGAAGCATAGGAAGTGTGGAGTCTAGTTCATGCAGAAAAACTTACTGAAAGGCACTTGCAAAGCCCCGCGAATTGTTGAGTGGGGGTTGAGGCTGGCTGGAGAGTCAGACTCACGCTCAGTTTCCAAGAATAAGGCCTCAAACTACACTGCAGCGCTGGCCTAACGAGACAGCTGTCACTGTCACATTCTCCACCCAATGCCCCTCTGCCCCAGGAAGTCCACTTTGCAGCCCCTGGGAGTCCACCACCAGGGGGTTGTCTCCATCACTATGGTAAAACACGGAAGCAGAAGCTCTTTGCAGGGCCTGTTTCCCCCAAATCCAAGGCTCACAGGGGAGTGTCAGACTGGAGACACCAAGGCCACTTGTGGGCAGGCTGGCTGCCAGGGAGGCTGAGAATTAGAGTTCCGATGCCCACTCTGGGAGGTAGAATTTGTAATGTGGGAATTTCCGCCAATAGAAAAAGACTATTCAAAAGATGCAAGACATCTATGAATATGACAAATGTTCACTGCAGCTCCTGCTGATGGAGAGTGTACCACATGCCAGGCCCTGGGCATTATCTCATCTAATCTTCACACTGACCCTTGGGGGTAGGAATCATTACCATCCTCATTTTGTGGAGAAGGAAACTAAGGCATGGGGGGTTTAAATAATTTGAATAAGATCTCACAGCTGGTGAGTGGCAAAGCTGGGAGCAAGCCAGGACTGCCTGACTCCAAAACTTAAAAAGTGTGCTGTACTGTCTCCCTAAAGTGCCTCCTTTTTCAGGACTGATGTCCCATTTGCTGAGAATGAGCCAGGGAGTCTAAAATGAGGGCCTGGAAAGGACTTCAGAGGTCATTTAACCTAACTACTTCTCCAGTGCTACCCCTTAGCCCTGTATCAGCCAGCTTTTATGAGGTTATGCTGCAGTAACAAAGAACCCTCCCCTTCAAATCTCATTGCCCTTGAGCATCGTATCCTCACAGTCTGCACCTAGAAGACAAACAGACCCACCGATGAGTCCAACAGAGGTTGAGTATTTAGGTAATTGGTGTTAGCTGCTTCATGTGATACAGAAATCCTTAGTCAATCATTATGTATGTTTATATGTGATATTTGGGGAATTGGGAATTTTGAATGGGTGAGGAGTGTGTAATTTTTTGCACTGAGAAAAAGAAGAATATAGTCCTTCATTATGCAAAGTTTACTCTCTGACATTTCAGGCATGGATGAGATTTTTATAGTGAGGTGTATCTCTAAATGTAAAATTAAAGACCTGGTCATACTCTTATCTAATATTAATGAGTCCTCCCCATATCCTGGGACTGTACTAAGCATTTAACATGTTGTAATTTTATTTGCTACTTAAAACAGGCCTATAAGTAAGAGATGTTTATTATGATCAATGCTAGTTTACAAATGAGGAAAGAGAAGCGAGAGGTTGAGTAACTATCTCAAGGTCATAATTCCTGGCTTGGGTAGATAGACAGTTGATTTTAACATCGTCCACGTGGTAGACACACACATTTTCATTTACACTTGTTGTGTTTTAGATTTCATCATAAATAAGAGAAGATAGAAGCGAGGGGAATAATTCCTAACTCACTCTATGAAGCTAACATTACCCTAATACCAAAACCAGGCAGACATTACAAAAAAACTACAGACCAACATCTCTGCATGAACACAGATGCAAAAATCCTCAACAAAATCTCAGCAAATCAAACTCAACAGTATATAAAAAGAATTATACAATATGACCAAGTGGGATTTATCTCAGGCCTGCAATGTTCAAAAATCAACTAATGTAATCCATCAATCAACAGGCTAAAAAAAAGAAAGAAAGAAATCACGTGATGGTATCAACAGATGCAGAAAAAAAGACGTTTGACAGAACCAGCACCTACTTATGATAAAAAGTCTCAGTAAACTAAGAACAGAGGGGGACTTCCTCAACGTGTTAACTTGTCTGTGAAAACCCTACAGCTAACAAGTTGAGAAACTTGAAACTTTTCCAGTAAGATCAGGCACCAGGCAAGGATGTCCCCTCCCACCACTTCTTTTCAACACTGTATTGCAAAAAAACAGGAAAAGGATATAAAAGATATGCTGATAGTGAAGGAAGCAATAAAACTGCCTTGTTCATAGACATAGATGACATGATCGTCTGTGTAGAAAATCTGAAAGAATTGACAGAAAAGCTTCTGGAAATATTAGGCAATTATAGCAAGGTCACAAGATATAAGGTTAATACACAAAAGTCAATTGCTTTCCTACATACAAGCATTGAACAAGTGGAGTTTGAAATTAAAAAACATGGTACCATTCCCATTAGCACCCCCAAAAATGAAATACATAGGTATAAATCTAACAAAATCTGTGAAAATCTACATGAGGAAAATTACAAAACCCTGATTAATTAAATCCAAGAAGAACTAAATAAACAGAGAGCTATTCCATGTTCATAGGTAGGAAGACTCAATATTGTCCAGCTATCAGTTCTTTCCAACTTGATCAAGAGATTCAGTGCTATCTTAATCAAAATCTCAGCAAGTTATGTTGTGGATATTGACAAACTGATTCTAAAATTTATATGGAGGGGCGAAGACCTAGAATACCCAACACAATATTGAAAGGGAAGAACAGAATTGAAGGACTGACACCAACTGACTTTAAGACTTACTATATAAAGCCTCAGTACTCAAGACAATGTGGTATTGCTGAAAGAATAGACAAATAGATCAATGAAACAGAATGTAGAGCCCAGAAATAGACCTCCGTATAATCAAATGATTATAAGACAAAAGGAACAAAGGCAATACAATGGAACAAAGATAACCTTTTGGAGACCTTATACTCTTCACCAAATGAACTCAAAATGGATCACAGATCTAAACATAAAATTCTTGTCTTGATGGACAGAGACCCCTCTCTCTGGCCATAAAAGTGATGTGTGCAACTTCTGAGTCATGTGCTTATAGGAGATGAAAGTGCCCTTGTCTTCCCTGTCCCCCATTTTCACTGTCTGGAAAGTGGACCCAATGGTGAGAAATGGCACAGCTTTCCTGGACTATGAATGGCAGCTGCGTGAAGAGGATGATGAAGAGATGTGATGGAAGGTCTGGGTCCCCCAACAACACTGAGCAGCCCTGCCAGCTGGGGCCAAAAGAGAGAGAAATGTCCATCTCACTGGAGCCACTAGATTCTGGATAACAGCAGATTAATCTGCATCTTTGCAGGTTTTCTTGGGTGGATTCATTCTGTTTATATGGATTCTGAGAGCAATCTTTTCCTCAAGCTCATTTTCAAATTCTCAGACCCCTGACTCTACTCTCCATTTCCTGAAACAAAACCTCTGTCTCTTATTCCATGGCTGGTTCTGAACAAGGCACTACTCCTGTCTGAGCACCTCCCTCACCCCTCATCTGTAAAATAGAAAGAGTGAGCTCAGCATCATTGAGGGATAGTGCCAATGAGTGAGGTCATGGATCAAGGCTTTGGATTTACAAGAAGGATGAAATTCAAGAACAGACAATGATGATGAAAGCAGTGATAGAAATGGTAATAGTTACAATGGTGGTGGTGATGGAGATGGAAATGTTGACGGGATGATGGTGATGATAATGATGGAGGTGATGATTATAACTATTATAGTGAGAATTGCAATGGTTTTGGTGGTGGTAATGGTGACATTGATGGTAGTGGAGGTGGTGATGATGATGACTGTAATGACAACAATGCTGATGATGGTGTAAGGATGATGATAATGATGGTGATGGCTATACTGATGAGGAGGATGGTGATGGTATGTTGGTGAGGTAATGGAGGATCATGATGATGGTGATGATGATGATGATGATGATGATGATGGCTAGGGTGGTAATGGTGCTATGGTGCTGCTGCTGTTGGTGATGACAATAGTGGTATCACAGATACAGTGATGGTGATAATGGTAATGGTAATGCTGGTGGTGAGGATGGTGATTCTGCTGATGGTGTCAGTAGTATTGATAGTGATCATGGTGATTTTGATGATGGTGGTAGAGACAGTGATGATTTTAATGGTGATGCTGGCAGTGATGGTGATAATAGTGGTGATGTTGATAATTGTAATGGTGGTGGTGCTGGTGATGATAATGACAGTAGTGACACTGATGATTATAGTGATTGGTGACACTGATGATTGTAGTGTACTGACATTACCACTGATAATGGTACGGTATTGACATTGGCAGTATTAATAGTGATATTGATGGAAGTTCATTACATGTCTAGAAGTAGAATTGTGAATATCCTCTCCCAGTCCATGGTTTGCCTTTTCTTAATGAGATAACAGCCCTCCAAATTTCAGATCTGATCTGTTCAATGGTTCCCAGATTTATATATCTATATATACATCTATATACATATATTTTATTTATTTCCTTATTTGTCTCATCTCTTCTTATGTAACCAAATGCAGAACACATGCTCCCCTCAGCCCCCTGCCCCACACCAGTGCTTCCTGCCTTCCTGATCTCAGTAAATCACAGCACCATTCAGCCACAGTCCAAATTCTAGGACATCCCTTTGATTCTTCCTTTTACTGTGCCCTCCATTTCTAGCCCAGCGAATTCTACCTCCAAGTACATCTGAATCCTTTCATCTTTTTTTATCTCTGCCATGTCCATTCTACCTCAAGGCACCATACATCTCCCCACCAGGATGAATATAATCACCTCCTAACTGGAGTCCCTCTTCCACTCTTCCTACCTGGTAATCTTTCTCCACTCAGCAGTCAGGGTGGTCCTTTAAAATGCAAATCAGACTCTGTCATGCCCCTGCCACAAACTTTCCTATGGTATCCTGTTGCCCTGGACAAAACACCAAGCTTGTTACCATGAGATGTGATCTGACTCTTGCTTCTCGTCAGACTGCCCCCACTCCCATGCTTTGGTCACATGTTTTGTTTCTCTAATATCTTAGACACCTTCTCACCTCAGGGCCTTTGCACTTGCCGTTCCCTCTTCCAGAAATACTATCTCCAGGTCTGCACAGTCAATGGCAATATAAGAATTCAAACCATTTCGTCTGGCTCTGAAGTCTCTACTCTTAATTGCTATAAATATTGCCTCTCTGAGCAACTGCCCTGCTTTATCTGCCCCATAATATCTATCACCATCTTCTTTGATCTTATTTACCTTTTAGATTACTGCTGGACTCCCTCCACTAGAGTGCAAGCTCTGTGGTGGCAGGACCGTGCATCCTGGTTTCCCACTATAACCTCAGCATCCAGAACAGTGGCTGACACATAGCAGGTGTTCTATAAATACTTGTGAATGAACTGATTGGCTCATGAGGCAAATTAGAACTATATCCCACCCCACCCCCATCTCCAGGTAAATTAAAAGCTAAGCTTGTGGCCATGTGACCTCCATGGCAAAGACCAATCGCCTTTCCCCCTCTGCCCTCCTGCTTTCAACTCTCGTGTCTACTGCCCCAGTTCAGCCCCTTAACTCTGATCACAGCCTCTAGCCCTGAGCCCCGTGGTCCTGCCAACTAAAGAAAAATGCAAAACCTTAAAGTTGTGAGTTATGTTTTATTGGGGGACCTTACTGAGGACTATAGCCCGAGAGAGAGAGCCTCTCAGATAGCTCTGAGGAATTGCTCTGAAGAGATAAGGGAGGAGCCAGAGTATATAGGAGTTTTTGCTGAAAAAAAAAATCAAACATTAGGAGCTCTCGAAACCTTTTTCCTTGGGTGTCTGGAAGAGATAAGGGTTGGGTTGAACAAGCATGGCTCCTAAGCTATCCCCCCTTTCCTTTCAGCCAGAGAAGCCTCACTTGTATCCACTGTACACAGAAGCAGTGTAACATTGAGATGAAGGGCAGCTTCTAGAGCCAGTCTGCCTGAATTCAAACCTGTCTCTGCATCTCTCGAGCTGTGTGACCCTGGCCAGGTTACTCAACTTCTCTGATCACTAGTTTGCAAATGGAGCTAACATTATTATCTTGTACATGTTATTACATGAAGCTAGTAATATAGTTACTATCTGAAAATGGAGCTAATGACAGTGCCTGCTTCCCAATCTTGTTGGGTTAAATGAGTTTGTTCAGGGAAAGCACTCAGGACAGAGCCTGGCGTGTAGTAAATGCTCAGTAAGTATTGGATATCACAGTAAATTATACTTCCATATAGGATTTAATTTGCCCTGATTAAAAGGAAAAACTGTGAAATTTTGGTTTTCATACTTTGCATTGCAATTATCATTATATAACAATATTATACGCTTGAAGTTTCTTGAGGGAAATTTCTCTCTTGAGGGAAAAGATCATATTTAGCTTTGTGCCCCTGACACCGTGGACTGTGCCTGTCGCAGAGTGGGCCTTCCATAACTACACACTGAGGGAGGAAGGAAGCCAAGGAGTCAAAGTGCCCGGGTACCTCCTGGGGCTACTCCCAAAGTATTCAGCAGCATGTCATACTCATAAGTCGTCAGCAGGTGTCGCCCTTGTCTCTGAAATGGGGCACTTCTGGGCATGTGCACTGTGGTCCAGGTTCCTGGAGGGGCAGGTAACATGGGAAGATGCTGCTAACCCAGTGGATGAATGGATGAGCAGGAGGGGAGTTGTTCAGCATCCAGGAGAAGGCACTGGGAGAGGCGTGAAAAGCCTCACCACAGCAAGCCTCATGAACTGTGGAGTCTTGAGGCCTGGATTCTGGTCCCAGCAAGGAATACCAGGAGTCCCTTCAGCCCTCTGAGCCTCAGTTTCCTCACCTGCCAAGTGCAGGCAATAATGATATGCCTGGACATAGGTAGGTTGATAGGCCCTGTTGGATAGTTGATAAAGATTTGATTTGCTTTCTCGTTTCCTTGCTGCTTCTAAGTTGACCTTCCCCTTGCATTTCCGGGGGAAGGCCGGAGGCATTCTCAGACCTCCCCATCTTACCAGTTACAGCTCTCTGAGTGGAAATGAAATGAAAATTTCACCAGCCTGGAATTCTGAGGAAGAAGGGGCAACGAACGAAGAATAAATGAGACAGGGTTGCCCAAAGATGTCAGGAGAGCCAGTGGCCCTAGTGGACCACACCTCTGGGTGATTCTTCTGTGCCTGCATGAGCTCACTCAGGTGGACTGAATATCTTTCTGGAGAGGCAACCATGCTAGCGTTAAGGGGATAAGGGAGGTGGGGTGGATGCTCCCCTCTCAACTCTGTCCCCTCACTTTCCTTGGCTATGTGACTCAAGCAAGTTTCTTCCCCTCTCTGGACTGTTCTCACTATGAAATGGGACAGGCCTAGGGCAGGAGTTTTCAAGCTGATCTTTAGCAGTAGAAGCAGCTTCAAGCCACTTCCCCTGTGGAGTCAGTTGTGGAAGGAGATAAAGCAACACTGTCAGGTTCTTGAGGGGCTGAGAGAGGAGCTAGGAGCCCTCTGACCACTAATCTCCTGCAGTGACCCTGAACACCCCCCCCAAGGTCCCCTCCAAGTGCAGGCTCCATGACTCTTCAGGTCCTCCTCTCCCAGCTCACCTCGCTGTCCTCCCACAGCCCAGATGTCGCCCACCCCCAAGGGCTTCCCATTCCCCTGACTTTTCCCCACAGTCTCAGGCCCAGGGAATGTGAGGCTTGGAAGGGAGCCATGGAAGAGAGCCACCAGCTTCATCCATTGCTTTTCATAGGTGGGGAAAGTGGCTGAGAGGCAAGCAGAGACTCGTCCAAGGTCACCAGGGCCTGGGGGCAGAGCTGGGACTGGAAGCCAGGTCTCTGGACTCCCAGGCCTGAGCTTGGTCCTCCCCACCAAACCTCCCCCTACCTCTGCCCCTCACCCCAGAGCCTCTTCCAGTCCCGCTTGAGAGTGGGCCAGATGTCTGTGGATGCTGGATCTGGAGTCAGGGCCAGTGGGACACCAGTCCGCCTCCAAAGGTCACCACCCTCACACTCCCCTCCCAGTGGCTAATCAACTCCAGGCCAGGCCTGCCACAGCTCCCAGGACACTGGGAACTCGAGCTGGGACCTCGCCCCGGCCAGCTCCCAACTGCCCAGAGCAGGGGTGAGCCTAGCCTCCCAGCCTACCCCCACCAAGTCCTCAATTCTCCTCCTGGCTCATCTCTCACGGGCTCCAGACCTGCTCCTTCAGCTCCCCTGGAATTTCCCACAGAAGAAGCAGTACTATCCAAGTCCATGTCACACAGCCAGGCAGAGGCAGAGAGCAGAGTCGACCTGCCCTGATTCTCAGCCCGGCACAGCACCCTTCCTCTCTGCAGAAGGGCACCAAGGTGGGCCAAAGTTCTACCTCTCCCAGCTGTGTGACCTTGAGAAAACCACTTCCCCACTTCCCCACTCTGACCCTCAGTCTCCTTATCTTTAACAGAGATAATCACAGGTGTTGATACCAAGAGCTGTTCTGAATATTAAGTGAGATAAGACATACAAGCACCTAGCACATTATATGCTCTTATTAGATCATCTTATTTTTTCCCAGGGGCTCCCAGTGGGAGAAATAGAAATTTCTCTCCTCATCATTCAAGGCTTCTTAGCTTAGCCCCATGTCCTCTGTCTGAATGTCTTCCTTTCTTCACCGTCTGACCAGCGCCTCCCTTCCAGGCACTGGTCCTTCCCTCTGGTGCAAACGCCCACCTTGGCCTCTGCTCTTCTCCCTCCCCTCTGCCTGCCTCCGTGCAAATCTAGAGTCCGCTCCCTCCTCTCCTCCACTTGTCTGGCCCCTCCTCCGCCATCACCATCTGCTCCAAGAGGCCTCTCAGATCATTTCAGGATCTTCCCGGGTCCCTGTTGGCCGCCCCCTCCCCCTGCTGGATTGGAACATTCTCTCTGGTTCAGTTTTCCCCTTTGACCCTGAAGCAGGGCCAGGCACACAGGTGGGGTCCATGCCCCACCTGGTCTCCGAGGGCATCCCTGCCCCTGCTCTCCACCCCTGGTCCTGCCTGAGCCAAGCCCCTCCCCCAGTTCAATGGCCAGAGAGAGAGGAATAGTAATGGCAACAACAGCGTTGCTTGTAAGAGCTCCAGTCTGAGAACTGACAAGACCCAGGCCCTTATCCCAAACATTGTTATGTGTATTAGCTCGTTTAGTCTGCCCAGCAGCCCTAGGAGATGGACACTATTATCTGCCCCATTTTACAGATGGTGAAACTGAGGCACAGAGAATTTAGTGGCTCGCCTTGGGTCACACCGCTGACACGAAGCAGAACCAGTCCTCAGCCCCAGCCAGGCCAGGTCGAGCCTGAGCTTTTAGGAGGCTCTGGGTTCACGTTAGACCTGGCTCAACCCCCACTTACTGGTTGGCACCACCAGGCAAATCAGAACTGAGACTCTAGGCCAGGCCACACATTGTGCCACCCCAGGAGGCAACATTCACAAGAAGTGACCCTGGAGTTGTACCACCCACTCGTTGGTCCAGCCCGGGCATCCTTCTGCCCTAACTGGCATCCGTCAGCTTCTCCCGAATTCACTGGAATGCTGCCATCTCGTGGACACTTTAGGAATTACTCACGCTCTGTTGAGCTTGCAGGCTATTTGCTTACCTTCTTCACAGGCACGGGGCTTTGCCTCTGTTGAGGGCACAAAGCCCTGTAAGACCCAGTCCCGCCCTCCAGTTGCTCAGACTCCCCAGGACATCCATCCACTGGAGCATAGGCAGGTCCATTGAAAACTTCTCTCAACCCTCCCTCCCAATGGATGCCTAATTGGACCCTCTCTCCCGCCTGTCCCACCTCCAGCCCAGACACCAGATATTCTCAACCTGGATGACTGTGGTTGCCTCCCTGCTTCCTCTAGTACACCTTCCAGTCTGTTCTCAGCCAGCATCCAGAGCCATCTGTTGAAGACAAAGATCTCATCCTGCTACAAGCTACCAAGCCCCTTACCCAGACTCACCCCGCACACCGTGGCCCAGGTTCTCCTCGCCGCTGTCAACTCCTCCTTCCCTCTCAGTTCACCACGTTCCAGCTGCACTGTCCTTCTCTCTTTGGAGAGATTTGTACCTGCCCCAGAACCCTTGCACTGGTTGTTCCCACTGCCTGGAGTACCCTTCCCCCAGAGAGTCACATCATCCAGGTGTCAGCTCAGTGTCCCCTCTCAAAGAGGCATCTTTAAGGACCGTGAGGTGGCCCTGCCCCTCCCCTAGTCTCATACCACTGTATCTTTTCCTCACAGCTCTTATTGTCTAAAATCATTCCGCCCTGTCTCTTGTCTCTTACCTCCCCATCAGTGTGATGCTGAACTGCGTCTGCCTCCTTCCACTGGCTCTGAACCTAGAGCAGTTTTAGCCACTCGTGAAATACGTGCTGCTTGACTGGATGAATGAATGCATGCCTGTATGTACGGATGGTGTTTGTCTCCACTTTGGGGTACATGAACCCAAAGACAGTCAGACCTGGAAAGCTCTAAGTAGTTCACAGACTAGATGGCCCATCAGACCTGGCCTGGTCCAGTAGATTTAAAATACAGATTTCTGAGCCCTTCCACCCTGAGATTCTTGTTCAGTAGGTTTGGAGTTCCTCCACCCCACCCACCCCACCCCTGCATGAGTTCCAAGTGATTCTGATGCTTTAGTAGTTTAGTATAGTTTAATCTAGCTTTCTAGTTTACAGATGGGGAAACCGGGGCCCAGAGAGGGGAGGGGCTGACCTAAGATTACACAGAGAGCAGGAGGTGGTACGTTCTCAACTTCCCCTGTGAACAGCAGCCTCCCTGCTCCTTCCCTGACCTCTCCCCCAGCTCACTGTGCAATGGGCTTCTCAAGATTCCTCAGACCCCGACACTCCTGCCTCAGGGCCTTTGCACTTGCTGTTTTCCCTGACCTGATTGCTCTTTTCTTAGATACTCATGTGACTCTGTCCTCGCTCCCTTCAGAGCTTTGCTCAAATACACATTGAGATTCCCCCACCACATCGCCAGTAAGGTAGCGACCCCTCCTTCATCTGCTGTTCTTTTCTTCCACAGCATGTACCTTGACCGCATCACAGTCATTTGACTTATATCCCTCCATTAGGGCTTGAGCTCCATGCAGGCAGGGACTTTGTCTCTTTTTAATTGCTTTATTCCAGCACCAGAACGGTGCCTGGCATGGGGAAGGAGCTGAGGGAACACTTGTAAGATGAATGAGTGGGACCTCAGCCTTCAGCAGGCAACAGTTTCCAGTGAGGCTAATAACATTATTTTGTCTTCATTGTATTTATTTCTCTGGTTACCTTTTATTTCTTATGGCCAGTGATACTGAGTTTTTCCATTTGTAGAAGTAATTTAAAATTCCCTTTTAAAATAAATTCACTTAATGAGAAAAAGTACATTTACTTCAAGAATAATATTAAGAGAGTTCCAGGTGGTGGGCGGACAGGGCAAAAACTCGAAGATGGGATGGGAGCTACTGAGGCTGTGTGATTGCTGGAGTCCAGGTCTCCCATGTGACAGATGTCAAAGCCGAGGCCCAGGGCCCGAGTGACTCACTCAAGGTCACATTGTGAGTTAATGGCATGGTAACCTTCCACCCTGGTCTTCTGATTCCAGGCACGGTATTTCCATTTTTCTTCTAAATTCTCTGTTGCGTCCTTCAGTGGACACTTAAGTGGGGCGGTGGGGGTGTCCAGCCCCCAGCCTCAAGGTAATAGGACTGAAGACATTTTTAATGACTTTGTCTCCATCAGCTGGCACAAGGCATGTTAGATACATGAATAGAAGAGAGAACAGAAGACCTTGAACCCCAAATCCTTCCCTGATGAGCACCCCATGCTGCTGGGGAGAGGGTCCAGGCCCACGGCATCGGAGACAGGCTGTGGAGATCACCTGTTGGTATAAATCTCTGCAGGTAGGTGCCCCAGCACAGAGGAGCAGTAGAGGCAGTGGAGCTGAGGATGGGGGCTGGAGTGCATCCTTTGGGATGTCGGGAGAGATGGGGGCTGCTTGGGGCTGACTGGGTTGCAGGGAGCAGCAAAGAGCAGAAACTGGGAGGATTCCTCCTTCTTGAGGACACCATGGGAGTGAAAGCTCAGGCCCCGCACCCGAAAGCTCTGGCTTGGAGCCTGGCCCCTGCCACCCTCCAATATCATCTTCTTTATCATCCTCATCATCTTCCTCCCCTTCCAAAGGGCTGACATCAGGACTAAGTGAGAAAGTCTCCACAGAATGCTCCCTGCAGCATCAGGTCTGTAGATGGAGCTCAAAAAATGTTAATGCCTGTGATTTGGGGGGAGGGGTCAGGTTCATTGATGGGCCCCAGGATGTCTGCTATGCAGATTTCTTGGTAACAACTTTCTAAGGCTGTCGGTTTCTATTTCTTTGAGGAGAATCAGTGACGCTAAAAGATCCTGCCCCTTTAAGGTCAGGGCTGGAGAGTTGAGAGGCTGGGAGGCTGATCTGGAGCCTGGAGAGAGCCCAGGAGTGAAGGGGTGATGGAAACAGTCTCAGAGGACTCGAACCCATTGCCATGACCACACAACCAAGGGGGGATTGGAGGCCAAGTGTGTGGGTTCCGTCCTCTGTGTTCTGCTCTTAGCTCCTAGCTGCTCCCAAACTCAAGAATTGGAAATTCGCTGGCATCAGCCAAAGCTTAGAGAAATAACTGGTCATCCTGGCATTACTGCTGAGTTGGCCCTGAATGCGTCAGGACAGAACCTGGGCCTCAGTTTACCCCTCTGCAGAATGGGGAGGAAAGGCTTGCTTAGTCCATCTCTCAGCAACCTGAAAGTCAAATGAAATTGTTCTTCTTTCCCTTTTGTTTCTCCTCTAAATATTTTGATTATTCTGATTTCTCAACTGCCTGGCTCAGCCTCTGGAGAGCAGGGGATGCCTGAAGGCAGAGCTGCCGTCCCTGCTGGCCTGAAGACTTAGGAGCAGGGTCTCAGAAGCCAGGCCTCAGGGCTCTACGGAAGCGTGGGGATTCTTTCCCAGGGCCCCGCCTGAGAAGGATTTATGGTTTGGCCTGCAATGTGGTGAACTGCTAAATATGCAGATTATGGGTACAAATCCGGGGGTGGCAGGAAAGGCAGCCGGGCGGGGCGGTGGGGGCGGTGCGCTGCGGGTCTGGCTGCTGGACCATGTGTGCGGGTGGGACCCAGCTGCTCCAGATGGCTGCAAATGTGTCTGTGGCGAGTGTTCAGTGGGGTGGGGGCTGCAGCACAGTGGCCTCACCCCACCTCCTCACCCTCCATGGGCCTCCAGGCCAGGCCAGCTGAGCTGTCCCCCCACCAGGATCCTAGAGTGGCTAGGGCAGTGGGAGAAATGGACAGGATGGAGAAGAGGGGCACTTTCATTGCTCAGATGTGGAAATCAAGGCACAGAGATGTGGGGTTATGTCCCCCAGGCCACACAGCCACCTTGTGACCACGTCCGAAACCAAAGTCTGATCTCTTGACTCTGGGTCAGCACTGGGCATGGCTGGGCATGAAAAGGGAGGGAGGACTCAGCCTGTGGTAGCTCAGGTCATATTCCAGACAACGCAACGCACAAGGGGTGGTCATGGCTGTCACATACGTGAGGAACAGGAGACACCCTGCCGGAGGGTGCTGGCTGCATGCAGGAATCCGGGTTTGCCCCAGGGCTGGTGGGCACCATGAGACTCACATTACCTCCTCAACAGAGCTGGGGAGGGAGGCCTTGGAGAGGAAGGGGTCTCTGCAATTAACACAGTATGGCGTCCTCAGATTAGCTGGCATGGAAAGCGAAGCTGGGTTGCCAGAGGGGAGGGGGATCAGGATGTAGCCTTATTTTAGATGAAAGATTAGGATTTTGAAGCAGGAAATGATCCTACTGTCCCAAAGAGGGGTGTGTAGGGAAAGGCATCCCTCGCATTTTTTCCTGTAGAGAAAACAAGGCTCAGAGAGGGCCAGTCATTCATTCAAGGGACACAGAGTTTGGATGGACCTGTAGCAAACAGTCTTGATCTCTTGAGTTCCTTCCCAGAGTGCCTGGAGTGAAAGAAGTCAGTGTTGAGTGCTGACACCAGGACCTTCCCTTGTCCTTGGCTGAGATGCGGCTCTGGCCCATGTGTCCCTTCCCTGCCCCCAGTCCCGGGCCACTCAGCCTGGCCCGCAGCTGGCCCTGAGCATTATGCAGATCAGGGGTGCCTGGGGCTCACACCTCACCCAACCAGTCCCCTCCTCCCCAGCAGGAGTCCCAAACCATGGTACCTCTGTCCAGTGCAGAGGAGATGGGCCAGTGAAGCTGGCTATCCCTGGCTTCCTGTTTCTGGGTCCTGGGCCCCAACACACTTGGTGGCAGGGAAGCAGGATGGCAGAGACTCAAAGAGGCAGGCATAGGATTGTAAAGGCAAATCTATCAGCAAGAAATGAGAAACGGAGTCAGAAGCACTGGGGTCCTGGGAGACAGAGCCTGCTCAGGTGTCTGAGTCAACAAGATGTTTGTTCCCAGGACAGTTGGGTTTGTTCTCAGGGAAAAGTGGCTCTGCCCAGAACACGAAAGCAGATGCTCCCAGCATGTTCAGCAAGGGCTGCCGGAGGGAGGGCGACTGCTGGGGGACCTCCAAACCCCCTCCCTCTCCCTCCTTCACAGCAGGACTTCCTTTGCTCCACCTACTCATGGATCCTCATTCCACCTTTCAAGGTGTGCATGGCTTTGGGGAAGGTATTCTCAAGGGTGGAGCAAACTAAGCCTGAACTGGGAGTCTGATGGACCCAGGTATGGAACTGAGTCTCTTTTGTTGGCTGTGTGACCGTGGGCAAGAAAATTAACCTCTCTGTGTCTGTAGAATCAGGATCGCTGTGTGCCTGGCACCAAGCAGGTGTTCATTAAAACAGCCACCCCCTTTCTTTATTTCCCCTTGAGAGGAAACTTCTGCTGCCCAGCCCCTCCTATTGCCAATATCCTCTAGGTGCCTTCTCCTGCAACTTGCTTCTTCCTCAGTGATAATAAGACTATAGGGAAGTGAATGAGTTGCAACTGTAGATTCTAGGCCCTGTGCTGGGTGTTTCCATCGCTGCTGAGGAAACTGAAGCACAGAGAGGTGAAGTCACTTGCTCAAGGTCACACAGCAACTAGGAGATCAAGGAGACATGAGTCCAGATCAGTGGGAGCCCAAAGCCTTACCTTTCCAGTCTACCTTGCCATCTGTCTCTTCTAATGAATCATAGACAACTTCAGACTCAAAAGGTTGGGTAGGGCTTTGGGGTCATGGAGGAGGCACAGCCTGGTGGAGTCTGGAGAAGAGAAGGGGACCAAGGGCAGAGTTTTTCTCCCCACAGTTTTGCAGAGGGGTTGGCTTGCCTGATGTTGCTGGGTGACTGACAGGACTGGGGGCCCAGGAGAGGGTCAGACTAGGGCTGCTGGGGGCTGAAAAGACCAGACAAGAGCCAGAGATGGGCCCACAGCTTAGGCACCAGCTGGCCTTGCTCCTGGGAGGGCAGAGATTTCTCCTTTGCCTTCAGAAACAGGACACTAAACGCTCAACAGACTCCTGAGTTATCCAAAGGATCTTCAAGTGAAGCTCCGAGCTTCAGAATGTTTGCCCCCCCACGCCCACTAACCACAAAAGGACACCTTTCATCCTCAGAAAGGAGCATCTTTTCCCCCATGTCATTTTGGTGAATTCAGAAGAGCCTTTTACTTCTAATTCAGAAAGTGTCCTGACAATAAAGACATCATCGATAGGTTAACTCACTTCTTCAAAATCGCAAGCACTTTCTGGAGAGAGATTTTCCACATGGAAAACAACACTGCAATAAAGGGAACAGTGTGGTCCCGCTGTCACCACGTTCATGGTTGGGCTTTGAGCGGGGAGGGGGCGGGAGGGGAGCAAACAAGTAGAAACCTAATAAACCCATCAGGAAACACAAACTCCCACCATCGGTTCAAGGCGTTTGCTCCAGAATCGGCCTCCGTGACTGGGCATTGCTCCCCTTGCATCTGCTGTTGCAAAGACATTACAAGAAGCAATGGCTCCGTGCTAAGAGGCTCTGGCCATGCTATTAATGCTATTGACAAACTCGCAGGAAGACATTCGGGCTCACTGTCTAGCTTACAACAGTCACTGGTATCTGAAAAGACTGGTCTTTTATTGCAAGCAGAGGCCTGTGTCTCTCCCCATTTTACAGGTGAGGAAAGCTGAGGCTTGTTCAGTGTCACACAGCTGGAAGGTGTCCAAGAGTCAGGATGGTGTCCATGTGCTCTGACCCAAATGCCCTTGCTCAGACGGGAATTCGCTGATTCATTCATTTAACATATACTTGTGCAGACTCTTCCAGAAGCCAAGTCTTGTAGTTGTGCCAGGATAGTGTAATAAACAAAAACAGCAAGCCCCCAGCCTCGTTGATTTTTAGGGTCAGGCCACCTTCCCCTGCCACCCCAGGGCCCTTCCTCACTAAAGAAGGGATAGCTTTGGCCCCTGATGTGCCTCAAATTTCCTCTCCGCCCACAGCAACAGCCCCTAGACAGCATGAGACCGAGGCTGGTAACCCCCACTCCTTCCTCATAGCCCACCCCGGCCTCTGCTCCAGACCCTTATGGTTTCAGATCTGCCTGGGACAGGCCAGGGGAAAGGGAGCCCCCGGGGAGCCTGGAGCAACAGCCAGAAGGGGGCGGGAAGGGAAGCAGGGCAAGCAGAGGTGTGTTTTGAAATCTGCTTCCTTTTGGCCACGCTTGAACTTCCAAGCAGCCGGGTTTGACTGACAGGCGCGGAAAGGGAGCGCCGGCTCCCCGTGGAGCCCCGGGCAGAGATGGAGGGGCTCCGCGGGGGCTGGGGCTCCAGGGCCGCCATCCTCTGCCCTTCCTCCCTTGCTCTCAGCCAGGGAGAGCCTGGGGGCCTGGTCCCAGCTGGTTGGACCCAAGAAGGCCAGGGCAGGGGTGGAGATCTTGGAGTGTGAGACAGGAAAATCACAGAATCCAGCCAAGTCTGAGCCCTTTCATGCATGTCTGCCAACAGTATCCCAGTCAACAAGGGCAAGCAGCATTTACTGAGTGCCTACTGTTTATTCTTTATACAAATGCTTATTAAATGAGTTCATCTTGGCAAAGATCTTAGAACAGTGCTCAGTGCATATACACGCAATAAGCATATATATGCACAGATATGCATATGCATATTATGTATGCATATATATCTGTGCATTTGCATATGTAATATACAGTATGCATATATAATAATATATGTGCATTTCTGAATGAATGAAGAAGTTGAGGTCTGGCTCTGCCATTTGTTCAACTCAGATCTGTCCCCCGGTCTTTCTTTATCCTTCTCTGTGTCTCAGGACTG
Organism: Camelus bactrianus; assembly: GCF_048773025.1. Taxonomy (NCBI): domain Eukaryota; kingdom Metazoa; phylum Chordata; class Mammalia; order Artiodactyla; family Camelidae; genus Camelus; species Camelus bactrianus. The sequence goes on from NC_133548.1 coordinate 16,558,325, forward strand.
ACTCCTGCCAAATGACACCTCCCAGGTTCTCTTGCCAACCAACCTCCTGTTATACTTAGCCAATGGGAAGAGCCAGTTAGAGATTGGAGGGCTGGAGCCAGGATACTTCTCCTGCTCTGACCCTACTCTTCTGCTTTGGTGTCATCTTGAGCAGTGTCTGGGTCACCCCTGTGGTTCCAGGTCCTGGGGACAGGCCTTCCCTCTGAGTGCCAGCTTCTATGGGCAGCTCCTGCCTGACTGTGGTTCCAGTGTCCCTCACTGATCCTGGCTCCCAGGCTCTGGTGTCATCACTTGCTTCCTGGTTCTTTTAGTTTCAGAATTGCCTCATCATCCCATAAAGCCTTTCAGCTCTCCTACCCTCTTCAGAGTAAGCGCCCTATATTAAATTCCTTCTATTGAAATAACTACATGAGTTCTGGCTTCCTGATTGGATTTAATAGAAACCCCTACTATGTGTCTGCCTTTAAGAAGTTCATAATCTAGTGGGGAAGAAGAGCATTCATCCAGTCATCACATAAATACATATTTAATTACAGAAAGCAATCAGTGCTGTCAAGGCCAGAGTCTATAAGGAAGGATCCTACCAAGGGGCCCCCGATCTCACCCTGGGGCCAGGCTTCCCTGAGGAAGGGATGTGTTTTCCAGCCACTGTATTAGATGCTTTCCGTACAGGACTTCTCACCCTTGTGGCAATCCTGCAAGCTAAGGGTTATTATCGCCCCCATTTTGTGGATGAAAAGATAAAGGCCCAGGAAGATACAACTTCCTACCATAAGCCACATGGTCTTGGAAGGTCCTGGGCTGTGATGGGGAGCTGGGGCTGCCTAACCTTTGCCTGGCTCCTTGCCACCAACTGTCTGGAACTGACACCTCACAGAGGAAGGAACAGGTCTAGAGAAGGACAGTAACTTCCTCAGGGTCCCCAAACCGGGAGAAACTGGGTCACCTCGTCTGGGTACAGATCCCGGGGCTACCTCTGCCCTGTGAACTTCTCCACGTCACTGCTTGGCTGCAGACTCAGCGCCTCCTCCCTTCACCCCACCCCCAGTTTCCCTCGCCTCCGAGACCACAGTTCTGGGCCCAGCGCCAAAGCCTGCCCCCTCAGCAACCCCTTTCCCACTGTCCTGGGTTTCTGAAACTCGCTCTGTCTCTGGGGGAAAAAAGCTTTTGCAGATCTCCTGAGGCAGTGTGTGTGTGTGTGTGTGTGCGCGCGCACGCTTACCTGGGGCACGCCTCCCCCATGGTAGGAGGTGGGGGACCCTTCCAACCAACCTGCACTGTGAGTCAACCCCCCTAAAAGTATTTACCACAGGTGTGGACATGACCTCCAGCTGCAGGCGGATAGATGGGTGGGAGTTTGGGAGCTTGGGGATTCGAGGTGCTGGGGGTCCTGGGGTCTGTTCCGGGTAGACCGGCCCCTACAGCAGGCACTAGGGGCATGGGGAAGGGCCAGTGGCTTCCTGGCTGGGAGCCGGTTGGGAGAGAGTCGGCCCAGCGAGAGCGAGAGCGAGAGAGGCAAGACTCCAGGACATCTGGGCTGGGGGAAGGTGCAAACTATTCCTGCAGGAGGTGAAGGCCTGGCTCTGCGTGGCCCTGAGATCTCTGACGGGAAGTTCCAGCCGCAGGGAATAGCAAGCTTGGCTGGGAATGGGCTGGGGGAGGGAGCCTGACGCAGAGAGAAGCTGGCCAACGCCTCCTGGAGCAGATGGGGACACTGAGGCGGAGAGGTGGATGACTTGTTCAAGGGAGAGGCTGAAAATGAACTGACATTCTGTTCTGTCGACTTTCCACCCCATCATTCCCATAACCATGCCAACCAGGAACCACTTCTTTAAAATCCCAGCCCCCTTAGCCTAATTTGCTGTAGGAGATGGGGAGCAGCACTGGGCTATGATAACCAGTGTTTACTGAACTCTCACAGTGAGTGAGACTTTCATTTAAATAAACTCACAGCTGTCATTCCATGTGCCTTCATGATCACGCGACGAGGTACATGCTATACTCATCCCCATTTTACAGATGAGGAAACTGAGGATAAGGGAGGTTAATGCTTGCCCAAGATCATTCATAAAGGAGGTGGAGGTCCAGGATTGAACCCAAGGATCTAGAGCCCCCTGTGATGCCACCAAAGGCTCGCTGGAAGATGATCCCTCCCCTGTGGGCCCCCACAGCAGCTGCCCATGACTGTCCTCTTGGGCACATTGGCAGGAGCCTTATCCGTTCTCTTTGGCATCCCAGGCTCTGCACACGTTGCCATTCCTCTGCCTTCATGCACTCATCTGTCCATTCATCTGTATTTATTGAGCATCTACTACATGCCAGATGCTGGAGATTGAGCATGGAATTGTCATTGTCTCCACTCTCATGGTAATTACATTCTAGTGGGAAAGACAGTAAATGAACAAAGAATACATAACATAACACCAAACACTCATACTGCTGTCAAATAATCAAGAAGGGGATGGAGATTAACAGGGGGGTGTTTTAGACATGGAGGTCAGGGATGGTCTCTCTGAGGAAATAATATTTAAGCAGAACTGTGAAGGAAGTGATTTATCACAACATGAATGAATTACTCTCCGAAGGTCTGTCTAATGTCTGTCTTTCCCATGGGACTGTCGCTCCATGAAAACAAAACATCTGCCCATGTTGTCCATGATGGTATCTCTGTTTAGAACAATGCCTCACACACAGTAGGTGCTCAACAAACAGTGCTTTGCACACAGTAGGTGAATAAGTGAATGGATGGATGGATGAATGAATGAATGAATGACAGAGGCAGAAGCTCTTTGCAGGCTCAAGTTATAACTGTCCTCCTGCCCTAAAGAAGTGGCAGACTTGTCAATTTCCTCCTCAAAGCCTCCCTTTCCTCCCAAAAAGCGAACAGGGAGTTTGACTGATCCTTTGGGACAGGTGTTGAGAATCCCAACTTGTTAAACATCTGGTCCCAAAACGGACGATGAAGCCAGGCTGCAGGGACGAGGAGGCGGAAGCGGGGAAGTGGGAGACTGGACCAGCCTCTGGTGCTCCTGCTTCTCCCCAGACAGCCCCAGTGGGCCATCAGCCACACCCCTGTTGGAAGCGGAGCCCCCGCCACGGAGGCCGAGGTGGTGGGAGAAGGCTGCTTCCTCGCAGCTGTGCCGACTCTGGAGCTGCAGGCCTGGACAGGAAGGGGGCAGCGGCGGGTCCCTTCACCTCCTGCACGGAGGGCTGTAGGTGGGCAGGAGGGCAGGGCCACTTGGGGATGTCCTGACAACAGGACAGTCCAGGCTGGCTGGCAGCCAAAGGCTTTGTTCTACAAAGATCCCTCCTGGGGTCGGGAGTAATTAGGGAGGCCTGGGCTTTGGGGAGGCTCCTCTTTCTCCCAGTGGCAGGACCAAGTCCACCAGCAGAGTGTCGGCCCTCCTGAGCTGAGGTTGGCCTGGGAGGGAGGAGATGTGGGAATAGCTGAGGGGCTGTGGGGAGAGGGCGAGACATCCACATCGACAGCTCTGGCCGAGCCACTCACTGGCTGTGACCCTGACCGGTCTGTCCTCTCCCTGGACCTCAGTTTTTTCACTCTGTAAAATAGGATGATTATAATACTACTGACCTCTCAGGGCCACTATGGATATCGAATAGGAGAATGTATGTGAAGCCACATTATTAGGCAAATGCAAAGGGTAAGCATGGGGTGATGGACTCAGAGGAAAGAGAAAACTTGTTCTATGTTTGCTGATTTCTCCCCCCAGGCTGGCACTTAACTGAGTAATCCAGCGCTTGTGTTTTGGAATCAGACAGATTCGGTTTGCTTTCTGGCTAATATTTCTCTGAGCCTCAGTTTCCATGCCTGTAAAAGAGATGGACATAGTAAATAGTAAAATAGAAGAACACTTAGCACAGCTTCCAGCATGTAGGAAGAGTTCAGAAAGCGGTCGTATGTATGCCAGGGGTGTCAAGATGAAGATAGATGGGCTAGCTGCCTTCAAGCTCATGGTCATCTGGGGGCAAATACCAAAGGCCTGAGGAAGAGGTTGGTAAGGACTAGGAGGGGGCTGGACACTGAGGAGAAAGCCCTACGCTGCCTGGGTGGAGCAGAGGGCCCAAAGGAAGCTCCCCCACAGCAGATGGCATGGGCGCCGAGGCTGCAGGGACAAGCGGGACTTCTCCAGGATACCCGCTACTCCAGGCAGGGGGACCCGGGCAAAGAGACTGGAAAAGCACGGAGGTGTCAGTTGGCCGAGGGCAAGTCACCCAGAGGCCCCTAGGCCTCTCTCCCCAGAAGTCCCCCGAGGCAGCCAACAGAAGAGGTCAGGCCTCACGCCCTTCTGTAAGTGACCCCGAGTCACCGCTGCCCCGCGGGGCTGGCCTGTTTTCCCCTGGATTGCGCAGGGCGGAAATCCAGCAGGGGCAGCCAGGCTGACATCAAACCCTCCCACCGCAGGCCTGGCCTCAGCCCCTCTCCAGGCCTTAACGAAGCCATAAATCCCCAGGCAGGGCGGCAGGAGGGGTAGGCCCCCGCACATGTCCCGGCGGCTGGACAGAGGCCGGCATCTCTGGCTGGCGGTGACTGAGCGCCCCGACACCCCATCACTCATCCCCCACGCCCAGCCACCCCCACCGTGGCAGCAGCCCATCCGTCTCGGCCGGACGCTTTCAAGTCCAGCCCCAGGCCTCTCTGCTTAGTGTTAAGATGAGCCCAGGCTCACGCGGACTGTTCTTATTTATCTTCAGGCTCGTCCCCCAACGGCCATCACTCTGCAGGGCGGCCCCAGTTCTCAGGACAGGCCCCCAGGATGCAACCCTCCTCCAGCTTCCTTTCCAGCCCCCACTGGGCAATACACGGAGAAGGCCTGCAGCCCAAGGGCCATTCGTCTTAGTCACAGGCCGTTCTGGCTGGGCGTTTGGGCCCCTGCTATCTCTTGGCAGCCTAACAACAGCCCTCTGAAGCGCTGGTGTGTGTGCTCTTTACCAGGGTAAACTGAGACACGGAGTAGGGGGCTGCTCAGCTCAGGTACCCTGGGTGACCTTTGGCCAAATCATGCAAGGCCTTGTGGGGACTTTGCGTTGCTGCCCTGCAGGTTTGGGCAAATCAGTCCATGTCCAGTGTCCTCTGCTAAACTGGGAAGCCCTCTCCAGGCAAGGCCCACGCTGCCTCGGGCCCCTCCCACCCCCATCACAAGATTCCAGACTCAGGTTCGGGAAGAAAACTTAGTATTGGGGTTTAGAGGGGTCTCTCTGGAATCAGGGCCTGAGCCCTAACTGTCCACAGCCTAGCTCGTGACCTTGGGAGCTAGTGACATCACCAAGTCTTGGTTCTTTCATGCATAATGAGGACAAGTAATAGACCTGTGCTGTAACGCATAGAAACTTCCTGGAACCACACAGGGCACAGAAGATGAGCTCAGTGAAGGCCCGTGACTGCATTTATTATCACTACCACCCTCCCAGGGGCTCTTAACCTGGGCCTGTGGAGAAGTGATAGCATGGGTATTATTCCTTCATCTTGAAATTTCCGAGGCCCTTAGCCCATACTCGGGGAATCCTGGCTGGACAGTGTCCTGTTTTGGAGGTGACTGGAATTCTGACAGCCCAGTGTGGACACAGCCGTCATCTCAGAGGATGGCCACCGGCATGTTAGATATGAGGGAGGGGAAATAAATGATTACTTTCAAACAAAGTTTGTTCAAGAGATAATATCTTTCAAAACACAGGATAATAAAAGCCTTCTTCCTTGCCAAAAAAAAGGCTGAGAAACTAATTGGGTCCAGCCCAGAGCACCCCCACTCCCCGCCCCCGCCCCAGCTCTGGGCTTGATGCTGCCTGGATTACCCATCCTGTCGGCCCTCTGAGGGTGGTCCCATTCTACAGGTGAGGATGCTGCTTGTTATGCAGATGACCTGACTTACTCACAGTCCCACTGCAGAGGCCAGGCCAGATCTCCGAGCTGCAGAGGTAGAGGTGTTAGGGAGGAAGGCCTCACAAAGACTGTGGAGTTAGGCAGACCTGGACCCCTGCCTGGCTCTGCCACCTGCTGCGGGGAGATTTTCAGACAACCTCATCTCCGCATCTGGAAAGAGAGTGTGAAACCGCTTGAGGGAGTTAAAGACTAATTATTTAGGTGACCTGGCTCGTGGTCATTTTCAGAGATGGGGCCTCACACTTCCTGACACCCAAGGGTCTGGTGGCCAAGATCCCCAGTTCCCACACCCTCCATCATAGGCCACCGAGGCCCATTCCCGGGGGCCAAGAGCCACAGCCTGGCTGTCAAGGTGAGGTGGAGCTTCCGAAAACAGGGACTCTTGTCTTCTGCTGCTGCCCAGACATGGACACCTCTTTGGTCACAGAAAATGGGCTAGTGGATTGTGTCTCTGAGTCGGGTTAGAATGATTAGAATCCCCCTTGACCTTGGGAGGAGGAGGAGGCAAGACGAAGGAGAACAGATACCCAGGCCTCCGTTTCCACACCTGCGAAATGAGTGAGAAGGAAGGACATTAGATGATCTCTTAGGACCTTCCCAACTGAGAGATGGGTGTGGCCCTTCCCAAGGCTGGGGCAGGAGGCAGGCGTCTCTGTGCCCCTTCCCAACTGGGAGATTTGCAGCCTCCATGAAGTCAGAGCTGGGAGGGATTTGAGTGACAACCTTCTTTGCCAAATGAGAGACAGAGAAGGAAAGGAACTCACCTAAGGCCACACAGGATGTGCATGGCAAAGCCCAAGGAGCAACCTAGGTGTTCTGATCCCAGCCCAGGCCTCACCTGCTACACCATGCTGTGTGCAGTACAAGAAGCCTGGTTGATGAATAAATGAATGAATGAATGAATGAATGTAAGTTCAGTGAGAAGCTCCAACCTCCTCCCTCCCTCCCCCTTCCTCCCTTCCCCTTTTCTTCCTTCATTCTTGCCTTTCTTTTCTCCTTTGTCTCCCTCCTATGTCCTTCTTCCCTCCTTCACCTGCCAAACGTCTGCTTGGGGCCAGCCTTGTCCCAGAAACTGGGGCCTTCAAGCTAAGCTGACTGCATCCCTGTCCTTTGATGGCTCTCAGACAACCGGGCGAGAAAGATCCTCCTGGGAGCCCCCAGACCCTGACTGGCCCGCAGGAGTCCCTCTCTGCCCACACGCTACGCCCAGGATGTGAGGCGTGAAAAAGCTCGGGGCAGAGCCGTCGCAGTCGCGGCCCGCTCCCTGGCTAGCCGGCCAGGCCACCTCTGGGGGCTAGCTGGGTTTCTTTTCCTCCTCCTCCTCTCTTCTTTCTTTTAAAAATTTTTTTTAAGAAACATATGTCACTCGCCATAACTCATGTGCTTATTATAATCATGACCATATGCTTAATGGGATGTAATAAAACCACCGCTAACCTGGCCCTGCTCGCCAGTCTCTCCCTCTCGCCCCTGCCCTGCGGCCAGCTCACCTGCCCCTGAGCTACTTCAATAGTTTTTCATGGCGAGACTGACCTGAGGAAAAAGGAGAAAAGGAGGAGTAAACTCTGTCATTCACTTTTTGTTCACACGTTTGCTCACTCATTCATTCATCATTCATGACTCATCCACTCACTTTTTACTGAATGCTTATTGTACACCAGGAAACAGTGAATGAGGATAGGCTCACCTCTGTCCTCCTCGGTCCCCTAGCAGGAAAGGTAGGTGTCTTGTAAACAGGCAGTTGAACCCTTATTAATGACAGTGAATTACAGAAAAGGCTGCCTTACAGAATGGCCTAGCAAGGCTGGATCATTGCCTTCAAGAGCAAAACCATGTCTATTTGATGCATCCATGTATACTGGGTCCCTAGTATGTCCTTTATGAATCTTTTTCCAGTGAATGAATGAATGAATGAACAAATAAGTCACCTGTAGATCAGAAAAGCCTTTCCTGAAGAACAGAGGTCTGAAATAATGTCTCCCAAGTGGAGAACCCAGTGGGTTCCATGAAGAAAAGAGTAGAATTTCTATTTATCTTTCTCAATTTTAAAAATAAGAAACTGCCATTTTTCTTTGATGTTTTATATACAGATCGATGACAGGATAAGTGGTATGTGTATGAAGTTCATAAATAGCTCTACATGCAGTTGGGAGGGGGCTGGTGTGTTCGGTATTTTTTCTGCTGGGAAGAGGTAAGTGATCAAAAGAGTTGGGAGACCCCTTGCCTTGATCAGCTTGGGCTGCCGCCACAAAATACCATCCACTGGGTGGCTTAAACAACGGAAATTTATTTCCCAGAGCTTTGGAGGCTGGGAAGTCCAAGATCAAGGTGCTGGCTGATTTGATTTCTGGGGCTCTCTTCCTGGCTTGCAGATGGCTGCCTTCCCTCTGTGTCCTGAAGTGGCTTGTGTACACGTGGGTGGGGAGAGAGAGTTCCCTCTTTCTTCCTCTTCTGATAAGGCCACCTACCCTATCAGATTAGGTCCCCATCTATGACCTCATTTAACCTTAATTACCTCCAAATACAATCACATGGAAGGTTAGGGCTTCAACACATGAATCTTGGGGGGCACACCCCTGGTCAAAAGGATGTAGGGGTGAGGCTCTGGGTGAAGGGTGAAGGTGCTGGGAGAAGGGAACCCACATTCTAGAAGCAGTGGCTGCTTCAAAGGCCCTGACATGGGCATGAGTTTGGGGAGATGAGGAACAAAATTCCCACCTTTCCGTCTTCCATTCTTAGAAGAGTATTTCTTCTCTCTTGTCCTACTTCGTGCTGGCGTGAACCTAATACTTTTTCAGATGCGCAAACAACATGGGAGGTAGAGTCAGAGGATCAGCTGAGATCCCAAGGGGTTTCTGGACTGGGGGGGGGGGGCGGGTTGGGATGGCTCAGTGGAGGCAGTGATGATACAAAGGTGTCATGGCGCCATGGGCACCCCAGGCAAACATCTAAGGTATGAAGCTCCATTCTCCACTCTCCTGACGCCAAGACTTCCCCCTCCACCCTCCCTCTCCAGTCTCTCCTTGCCCAGCTCAGGCTTCCACCTGGAGTGCCCCCAGGACCCACTTGGGCCTTCCCAAGGTCTGTCCCATGGAAGGATAGGACACAGAGTGATCCCTTTAAAACAAAGGAGCATGCCACTTAGCTTAGACCCTCAGATCTTCCGCTACACTCAGAATACCTCCAAGTGGCCCGCAGGCGTGAGCTACCTGAGCTGGCTTCTGACCACCTCTTCCAAGTTTACTCCTATCCCACCCTTTTCCTGCCACGTGGACCTTCATTTATTTATTTACTTACTTACTTACTTTCAGTGAAGTATAGCTAATTTACAATATTGTGTTAGTTTCAGGTGTACAGCAAATTGATTTGGTTATACATATATATGTATATGTCTATATTCTTTTTGAAAATTCTTTTTCATTATAGTTTATTAAAAGATATTGAATGTAGTTCCCTGTGCTATACAGTACATTCTTGTTTATTTCATATATGATAGTGTGCATCTGTTAATCCCATACTCCCAATTTATCCCTCTCCTCCTTCCCTTTGGTAACCATAAGTTTGTTTTCTATGTCATGACTCTGTTTCTGTTCTGTAAATAAGTTCATTTGTACTGTTTTTTTAGATTCCACATATAAGTGATATCATATTATATTTGTCTTCCTCTGTCTGACTTACTTCACTTAGTATGATAATCTCTAGGTCTGTCCATGTTGCTACAAATGGCATTGTTTCATTCTTTTTTCTGGCCCAGTAATTTTCCACCACCCACACACATCACATCTTTATTCATTCATCTGTCAATGGACACTTAAGTCACTTCTATGTCTTGGCTATTGTAAATAGTGCTGCTATGAACACTGGGGTGCATATATCTTTTTGAATTAGAGGTTTTTTTTCCCAGATATATGCCCAGGAGTGGGATTGCTGGATCATATGATAACTCTATTTTTAGTTTTTAAGGAACCTCCATGTTATTCTCCATAATGGCTGGACCAATTTACATTCCCACCAACAGTGCACTGGGGTTCCACGTGGGCCTTCTTACCCTTGCTTGAACCCACTGCACACTCCCACCCCAGGGCCTTTGCATTCACTGTTATCTCTTCCTGGACACTGTCTCTCCTTTTATCCTAGTGACTCACTCCCTCACTTCACTCTGGTCTCTGCCCAGATGACATTGCCTCAAAGAGGTCTTCTTGGGCAGCCCCATCCTTTATTCTGCTTTCTTTTTTAATAGCACTTATCACAATCTGACATACTATGTATGTGTTTGTTTATTCATAATATTGCCTTTCTTTCACTAAAACGTAGGCTCAATGAGGACAGGAATGTGTGTCTCTTCCCTACTTCATCCCAAGGGCTAAAAAAATGCCTGGCCCCCATCAGGTGCTTATGAAACATTTGTCGAATGACTGAACGAATAAATGAATGAATGAATGAAAACATTTTTGCAACTTATCAAGCAGAGGGAGATGGGAGAGAAGGAAGGAGACAGATCATGGTGAACTAGGAGACTCTGGTAGGGAGTTTGGAGTTTGAACTAATTGAAATAAGGAGATATTGAAGAATTTAACATGATTTGGTTTATTTTTTTTAAAGATAACTTCCCTAGGCATGTTATGGCAGAAAAAACAGAGGGAATTTTTTGACTATGGAATTGGGAGAAATTAGGGGCAATTTGGTAAGATTATGGGGAAAGCCGCAATTTCAGTCTCAGTCCCCCCATCCATCCTTTCCTTCTCCCTGTGTCCCCAACAATCTCTCTAAAATCTCTTTCTGGTTAAAAAAAGACAAAGGAATAAATTTAAGGGTGATAGAATCACTGTCTGCCCCATCCTGCTCGCCATGCATTTTCTATCTGTTCCCTACGTGGCCTCCCCGTTCCCGAGTGTGTGAGAAGAGGGTCCGGCCCTGATTTATGCTGCTGACAGAAAACCTAATGAATTGAAGACATAAAAGCATAACAAGGCTCCCCCTGGGATAAATCCATTCTGAATTCGGGCCTTTGAGAGGGGCGCGTGGCCGTGCTGACAGCCCGGTGTCCATGATGGATGTGGCTCTGGACGCCGCGCTTGGGGGCACCAAGGATCTCGTTGGGGGTGGTAATGGGAGGAGCTCACGTAGACTTTGGAGGCTCTAAAACATCCTTGTAGCAAAAGGAGCTTAAGGCAAATCCGAAGCGGAGATTCCAAGCACGTGCGGGGTGTGCGCAGGGTCCATTCCATCGTATGGGGAGGATGCAGGGAGAACCTGGGACAGATGGAGGTTCTCCAGCCTGGTCCTAGCCTTGGTCCAAACTTTGTCACTAAATGCAATCTTGGACAACCCTCTATCAGGGCATCTATGTCCACTTGTAAAATAAGGCTTCAAACAAACCAAGGACTGAAAATGTCAGTCAGTGCCTACAGAAGCCCAGGACAGATTTTGCATAAATGAGAGAAGTGAGCTGGATGGAAGCTGTAGGACAAAGGAGAACCGTTGCCCTGTTTATAGGAAGTGGCTGCCACTCAGCTTTTACCAGCGGGATAATAATCAGAGTTGGGTCCAGGAAGGAGGCAGTGCCGGCTCTTCTGTTTATGGAAGAGCACTCAGAAAGTGGGATTCATCCCCTTTTAAAAATGTTGAAAGCTAGTTAAATAGAATTTTAAATGATAATAGCTAAACCCAGCCTCTGGGCCACCTATTCGAAACCTCCCAATGAGAGGACTGCTCAGAATGTTATCCAGTTCTAATTTGATTGATTCAACAACCATTTAGGGGGAACTCTGTACATGCTGGGCACTGTGCAAGACACTCTGGACACAGATAGGACCAACTTGGAGCTCAACCCTCAGCAACTATTTACTGGCTAGAACAGTGTGAATAAAGGCTCTGAAGCCCGAGGGCCAGTGGCACAGTTGGAGGACAGCCCAGCGGTGGCCAAGACAAGCAGGACTGGAGCTGAGGCCATGGGCAGGCGGTGGAAGATCTGAAGGGCTTGGCAGCCCTGGTGGAGGAGGGGTTCTTTGTCCTCCAGCTCACCCCACTTTGAAGCTGGGGGTATGCGGGTCAGACTGTACCCTCTGGTAGCTGTGTGGACCATGTGCGGCACGACCAAGAGGACCACGTAGACAGCTGTCAATAACGCAGGGAGAGTTGATGTGGCCTTTTACCAATGTGGCCTTGGCAGAGGCAGAAGGGAAGGAAAAGAGGTCACCTTTGAAGGACTGGTGAATTTCTCCCCATATTTGCTGGGGCATTTCTCTGTTGGTTGGCGCCAACACAGAGCTCCTGGTGGCAAGTGACAGAAATGAACGGTGGCTAATTTGAACAGACAAAGACTGGAGAACCAGGCTCAGAGGCTAGGCTGTGAGGAGCAACCCCCTCAGTCACACTATAGAACTGACCCATGAAGATGCCACCACTATCCCTGAGCAAGTCTCAGCCAACTTTACTGTCGCCAGATAGCATAGCTGGCTTGCGACACCGAGTGGCTGAGCAATAGTTCTTGCTCAGGGGATAATAGTTCTTGCTTCCCTGGGACTTGCAGCTCTAAGGCAGCCATATCTGTAAGGCACTCAGCATGGTCCCACAGTGCCTGGTTGCACAGCCACTCAGGAAATGGCAGCTGTGACCATCGTCTTCAGCATCCTTATCATTCCTAAGGTTACTTTTTAAATTATTCCTCCCAGCAAAGCAGTTAAACTCGCTTCCAAGACAAGGCTCTACATTGTATTCGTGTGTCCACACTCTGCACATTTTAGGGGCTCCACACTCTAAAGTGTTATCCAGTGTCTGGTGGGAAATGACTCTTCAATAACTGGATGGATGGATGGGCAAATGGCCTGTGAGGCCGGAGAATGAATGACAGATGTAGCCAGTTAACTATTTATTACAAATATTTCCTTCAGTTGAAAGACCACTCTCCTTTTCCCTTCCCTTTGACCAGACGAAGGGAGAACAGATGTCCCAAGTCAGACCAGGGGTGCCCCAGCATTGGCGAGACACCCTCTGTGGCCAGCTCCATGTCTCCCAGGGGGAAAGAGGGATTCCAGATGTTTCTGAGGAGCTGGTCACCCACCAGAAGGGTGGCGTAATCGAGAGGAAGTAGGGGTCTCTGCACATCAGCTGCTAAGTGAGTGTGAGCAAAGGAGGGGGCGTGGGATGGAGCCCAGCTCCAGGAAACAAGCCAGGAAAGTGCTTGCTGCGCATGTGTTGCAACACAGGCTCGTGAGTGGAGAGGTTTTTTTCTCACCCCAACATCACATCATGGAGTGTGTCAGAGACAGTGGGAACCCACAAAACATCCAAGTGCTCCTTCCATCTCCCAGAACCCCTTGCAGCTGGGGCGGGGCCCCAGGCTCCCCCCGGCCAGGGGACTGTGAATGGAAACTCCGGGTGTCCCTGCCGGGCAAAGGTGGTGAGAGCTGGCGTCCCTGCCCTGTCTCTCTCTCCTCTGTCTCGGGACCTTAGTGGCCACAGGTTCCAGATGCTGCTGCTGACACACAGCAGAGTTTATGAGAGCGAGAAATACAGTGTTACTGCGTCAAGCAGCTGAGGGGTCCGGGCTTATCAGTTCCCATGGCACAGCCTTGTCTATCCTAATAGTTGGGTTCACATCTAAGTAAATCTACATTTTCCAGAGGTAGCCAAGATCTCATAGTTTTATCAATGCGAGAGCTAATTGTATGGACTCTCAGAATCTTCTAGTTCAACCACCCCCTTTTCACAGGTGGAGAAACTGAGGCAGGCCCAGAGAGAAGGAGCAACATGCCCACTAAGGCGACAGGGTGGTGCACAGGTGAGTCCTCCGCTGGGTCCCCTGATCTGCAGCCCGTCGTGACCACTCTGATCAAATCAAAATTTTGTGAAAAATACTCTAAAAGTTCAAGAGACATACTCCTCCAAAGAGGCCTAAAAAGACATCTTGTCTGTGGGTCAGGCTTCTGGTGTCCCAGCTGCTGCCTGTCTTTGGGTATCTCTCCGTGAACCTCCCTGGCTTCCTTCAAACCCTGCTGAGACCCCTCCTTCCCCTTCCCTGGCCCCTGACTGTTTCCCCCTCTCTCACCTTCCGGAATTCCTCCTGCTGAAGGTCTCACGTGAGGTTTAAGTCTGTGGCCGATGCCCAGAGATGTGTGTGGTTGAGAACCTAGGCCTTCATGAAGCTATTAAGACCTCTTCAAGGCATCATAAGGTTTACTGTGCAATGAGCAGCCCATACGAGTCAAGGCCCACCATTGCCACAGAGTCTCGAGTTCCTAGAAGTCTGTGCAATCCTCTTGAGGATGGACAGGCATCCGCTGGTGAAAGCCAGGTGTGGGAACTGACAGGGAAGTCCAGTGTATGCACTGAACCCACATTTACTGGGCACCCTCCCTGTGAATGTGATACACTCCCCCCACCAGGAACAGATTTCTGGTAGGAGCAGACATGAAACCATTCATTAATTGCAATTGTGATAAATGTCATGTGTGAGATATTCAGGGCAACGTGAGAGCAAATAATATCACCTAGGATAGGGTGGTAGGAAGGTCCTTTTCAATAGGATTTAATCAGGTGAGAAAGGAAGCAGGGAAGCACTCCTGGCAGAGGGATCTGCATGTGTGCAAAGGCCCTGTGACAGGAAGGAACTTGAAATGTTTGATAACTTGAAAGAAGGCCAGTGTGGCAGGAGGAGAGACAGAGACAGACAAACAGACAGATAGACAGGAGGGAAAGAAAGAGAGAGGGAGAAAGAGGAGATGAAATATGGGTCTGGTCATCGCAGGACCATGTCATGGATTTAGGACATTATTATTTTATCCAGAAAGACGCTGAAGGACTTTAGACAGAGACAGTGAGTTTTAGATGATGATGGCTGCTCTGTGGAGAATTGATGGTAGGGAAGAAGGAAGACCAGTTTGGAGGCTACTGCAGTGGGCTGGGGAAGAGATAGGCCTTTGGTTAAGATGGTGACAGCAGAGATGGAGAGAAGAGGATAGATTCAGGATATATTTTGGGGGTCGGATGGACAGGCCTTGGTGATAGGTTGGATGTGGGTCTTTGCAGGAGGTGGGGAAAGAGTCAAATTTCTGTCTTGGGCAGCTGACTAGACAGTGGTGCCAACTCCTGAGATCTAGAAGACTAGATTTACGGGGTAAGTGATTACTTTATCATTGGATGGGGCTTTGAGTAGTGGGACCAGGAGGTGGGCTCTGGATGAGAACTCCCAATCTTGTAGGCAGTAGCAGAGTTGTCAGGTATCTACCTCAATACCTATTCTCCTTTTTCCTCTTTAGTAATAGAACCTCTGATTCTTAGCTGGGCACATGACCGTCTGGAATAAAAAGCCATTTCCCAGCATTCCTATGATCCAGATGTAAACAGAAATGCTGTGTTCAACTACCGGGCAGTGCCCCAAACAGGAAGAAGGCTACTTTCCTTGTTTTTAATTCCTCCTTCTGGATAAATGGAAAGTAGACTTGATGTCCAGAGCTCAAGCAGCCATCCTGGATCATGAGAAGTAAGTCCCACGCTGAGAATGTGGAGTAGCAACGTGGAAGGAGCCAGGGATGAGACTCTACAGTGCAACACCAGCCCCAACTACATACCTGTGGACTTCTTTACCATGCACCTGACCTGGTCTTAGTGAATGCTAGGAAATCTGACCCCCGACTCTTGAACAGTGTGCACTTCTTACCCCTTTCCCTCTCCCTTACTCCGTGCCAGCTACAGTGGCTTTCCTGTTCCTATCATGTTCCCACTTGGAGACTTTGCATTCACCGTTCCTTCTGCCTGGAATGCTCTTCCTGTTTGGTCCCACTCAAACATCCTCCCTTCAGAGGAGCATCCCCTAGCCCCTTCCTAGCGAAGTTTCTCCCCTTAAGGTTTCCTCTCTCATAGCATCTTGTTTCCTTTCTTGCATAGCATTTTTAAAAGTCCGGGTATTTTGCTTTTGTCTGTGTTGACTTGGGATGAACTGTTTCTTCTCGAATGAGTGCTTTATAAGAGTGGGGAGCCCTGCTCTGTGTGCACCCTCATCTCCTAAGACTAAACAGAAACCAGAATGCATGGCGGGCTTAGTACATAATTATTGACAAATTAACAAAAGAAACTAAAGCAAGTTCCTATTTTACCAAGACTATTGAGGCCAGAAAAGGAAACTTACTTGCCCAAGGTCACAGTTCAGGTCCAGGATAGGCCTGGGGTCCAGGCCTCCCAGCACCCAATCCGGGATGCGCCCCTCCCACATCTCCACAGGGACAGGCAGACTCCTGGTGGAGGCACCCTCCGTTCCCTCTCTGCCTCCGGGGCAGGAATCTCAGCATCTCTGACCTTCCACGAGCCTGGCTGGGCTGGCCTGGCTCCTGCAACCCCAAGACACCATCCCCAAAGAGGGGCTTTTGTCCCTGCCCCTCCTCTACTCCAGTATTTCCCTGAGGGGCCTGCATAGGAAGAGGGCAGGGGGAAGAGAAGCTGCCTGGGGCCACATCTGGAATGAAAAGCTGAAAACCCAGCTCAGTGCTGATAACGCTTTATTGACAGGAGATGAAAGTCGCGAGGGCAGCCCCTCTGCGCGCCAGCTCCGCTCGCTCGCACTGCTTTACGAGGTGTGAGGCGCTCGGGTCCCTTTGCTGGGCCCTCCCCGCCCCTTTCCTGCTCCGCTCCCAGCCCGCATTAGAGCCTTTCCAGGCAGGAGCCCCCGGCCTGCACTCCCACCCTTGGCCAGGGGCTTGGGAGGGGGATTGGCCCCACCTTGGAAAAGACTAAAGAGGCCCATGAAAGTTGCTCCTGCCCTGCCCAGCAGGCCTGGGGTTCGGGAGCTGCCCGATCCCAGGGGCTTGAGCTGAGACAAACCTTAATTCTCCCGTTATGTTATGTATCATAGGTTCTGGGAATGAGAACACGGACACGATTGGGGGGGCACTTTCTGCTTATCACACAGGCTCAGAGAGAGACCCTCCTGAGTGTGTGTGTGTTAGTGTGTGTGTGTGTGTGTGTGTATGTGATGAGTGTGTGTGTGTGTGTGATGAGTATATGCATGTGTGTGTATGCAGGGTGGGGGGGTGTGCAGAGAACTGGATGCTCTAGTGGGAACCAGCTCATAGCGTGAGGTAGAACAGTAAGACAGGTATAAGTTTTACAGGCTATAAACTCCAGTGTGCAAATAAATGTGACTTTATTTTTCTGTGACGAACCTTAATTTCTATACGGAGCCCTCATGGTACCGGTGCAATGAAACTTCATCACATCCAGGCGGATGATGCACAGACAGCTATGAGGCTCTCAGGCTTTCGCTGGACCAGCGTGGGAGCCAGGGATTACTCAGTCTGAGGACTGTCCCCCCCCTTCATCCTTTGGATGCAGGGCTCAACTGTCAGCCCCTGAGGCTGGGGCCTTTGGCGGCAGCTCAGCCTCTTTCAGGCCTCTCCTTGCCACCTCTTCATGGTTCACGGGTCTCCTCCACTTTGGGCCCCAGCATTTCTGTCATTTAGCCAACTTGAATCCCACAGGGGCAGCAGGGAGGGTCCCCGGACACCCACGTGGAGGCCACACTGTGGGGCCACGGGAGACTCCACACAGCCAGCTCTGTGCTCTGGCTCCAAGCCCTGCTGCTCAGGGGATGCTGGCACAGGCCCCTTGTGCGATCACTGTCACTCCTTGAGGACAAAGGGCTGCGCTCCAGGCGTGCGTGGGTCCCTGGCTGCGAGGCACCGGTTCCTCCTGCCTGCCCATCCCCCAGCGTAAAGGGGGCTGTTTTTCCCACCTTCTCCGGGTTCTGCCCTGGCGCTGGCAGAGCTCCTGTTCTGAAACAAAGCCTCCTGCCACCTCCCCCAAACTCTGCTGTTCCTGAAACAAACCCTCTACCCAAACGGTTTAGCTCTTCACCTAAATCACAGCGAATTATAGAATTTTGGGATTTTTGTTCTTTCCCAGTCACTTGTGACACCTCCCCGGGGACAATAGCTAAAAGCTGCTTAAAGCCAAAAGGCACAGGATGCAGAGGTGAGAGGTGGGGAGTGTCAAAGGGTAAGAAAGTTATAGAAAAACATGTTAATTAAGATGTCGTTAGTAAGTCTGCCACAATCCCATGGTGATGGATAGCGTGGGCTTCCTAGTCAACCATCGCTGAAGCCCAGTCTCGTTTTCTGTAAAATGGGTACAGGAATGTCACCATCTACCTCCACAGATTGTTTGAGGGCTAAATGGGAGTGTGTGTGTGGGTCTTAGCCAGAGCAGCGCCCTACTCAGGCTGGCATCCGTTGCTGCTCATTTTGGTGACAGGTCAGCTGTATTGGGGGCTTCCCATTAATAATATGCAATTGGCTTTAGGAATGTTTAAAAGCAATCTGTTTACAGTCAATGAAAACTTTACGCCAATCATATTGGTTTTGTAATCTTGTTTATATTCCTTTTTTTTTTTTTTTAAATCAGAGCTGGTATAAAAGTTGAAAACATGGAGCCCACATCTGCTCGGGAACAATTCCACTGTGACAAAGTCTCAGAAGTCACGCCAGCTGTTTCTCCCTCTCCCCAAGAGCAGCAACCATTAACCACGTGAGGAGAACCCCCCGAGGGTGGCCTGTGTGTTTGTGGATTTCTCTCCCATGTGAGCCGCAGAGCGGAGGGCACACAGTGTGTACGCTGTCTACTGTGTGTGTTTGCGGGGTGCTTCTCACCTGGCATCATAGACAGATGGACTTCACTTTTTAGAAAGACTCAATGGAATTATGCTGGATAAATGCACTTGGGGCCTTGTAATCCCACCTCCTCAGCTACCTGCTCATTTTACAGATGTGGACAGTCACAGACTTGCTGTAGCACCGTGACCAAGGATGTGCATTCGGAGCCAGGGAGACTCGGGTTGAAATCCCTGGTCTGCCATTCCTCATGCTGGGTGATCTGGACAAGTGACCTCACTGACCCCAGCCTCGGGGTCCTCCTCTAACAAATGAAGGTTCTAATAGTGCCTATCGTTGAGATGACACCCACCTTGCACTCTTGTCAGGAGAATTAAATGAGGTCATATACAGATCCATTTTACAGATGGGTAAACTGAGGACCACATCACTATCCCAGAGACTTGTCTAAGGTCATGCAAGTCTGCAGAGAAGAACTGGGGGTAAGAGTCTGAGTCTTTACATCAAAATGTGAAAATCCTTGGCAAACAAACCTCCTCTCAGAGGCTGCGAGCAGGGCACAGGCTCCCAGCCTTCCATCAGCAGGCCTCCCTGTCCCTCCCCTTTCTCTAATGGCATCTTCCTCCCTATCCTAATGATGTCATCAGTGTCCATGTCTCCCTGGCTCTCTAGACAGGGTGACCATGTAAAGACTTGGCAGAGGGGTGAGGGCACACCATGTGCAAAGGCCGTTACCTGGAAGGAGCTTGGCAAGTTCAAGACTGACGTGAAGGCTGGTGTGAGTGGTGTGTAGTGGGCCTGGGAGAAAGAGGATGAGGGGACACTGGGGAACTCGGCAGGACCAGGTCTTCCAGGGCCTTGCAGGCCACAGTAAGTGCAGGAGAATTAAACGGTCCCCATTGGAATTCTAATATATCCATTTTTCTGTGGCATAGAATGTGCACATGGGCTGGGGAAGGAGGCAAGAGAGAAAGCAGACTCCAGTCCGGAGGTGTACTAGTTGGCCAGGGCTGCCGACGCGAAGAGCCACTGGCTGGGCAGCTCAAACAACAGAAATTTATGGTCTCACATTCTGGAAGTCTGAGGGCAAGTTATTGGCAGGGTCGATTCCTTCAAGGGCTGTGAGGGAGAATTTGTTCCATGACCCTCCCCCAGCTCTTGTTGGTCTGCTGACCATCTCTGACCTTCCCTAGCTTATAGAAGCAACACCTGCATCTCTGCCTCCATCTTCTCCCTGAATGCATGTCTGGGTCCACATTACCCCTTTTCTGAAAGACACCAGTCATGTTGAATTAGGGACCCATCCTACTCCAGTACGACTTCATAGTAACAAATTACATCTATCCACAAATAAGGGCACATTCTGAGCTATTGGGCTGTCTAGGACTTCAACATATGAATTCAAAGATTTTGAATTTTTCAACCCACACCAGGAGGCTAGGGCAATAGACCAGAAGGGATACAGCATGTGGCCTGGATCAGGTGATGTCAGTGGAGATGGGGAGAGTGGTCAGAGGGAAGACATATTTTGAAAGCAGAGCTGACGGGGTCTGCTGATGGATTGGAGGTGTGGGGGGAAGGTGGTGGTAGTGGGGAGGGAGGACCCATTCTGATTTCAGATTCTGGCTTGAAGAACCAGGGGGATGTTGGGTGGGGGGCTGGGAAGTCGGGCTGGGAAGTCGGTCTAGGGGCAAGAAGTCAAGAGCAAGGTTTGCAGCCAGCGGGGGCAGACACATGTGGTGTTTGCCCCGGCTTACCTCGTGGGTCCACCTTGTCCTGGGCTGGAGGAAGCGGGCCCTAATGAGAGGCAGCTGTGGCTGGGCGGCCGGCTCACATTCGTTCTGCTTGCAGCATCAAAGGCCTGAGAAGAGGTTGTCCAGCCCTGAAGGCCACGGCCATCCATCTTGGAGGCTACATTGCCAAGAAGCCAGGTCCATGTGGCCAGCGCCTGCTCTCTCTGTGAGGAGGACCCCTGCCCCCACTTCCCAGCACAATTCCCCCGCTGCAGCTTTGGAAGCTTTCCCTCCACCTAACACCCTCCCACCCCTACCCCAGGACTGGTTTGCCCCTGCACAAGGAGCTAAATCACATGAGATAAGGAGAGGGTGGGTAGCTGCGAAGACAGAGAGGGAGAGGCTCATGGGACATAGCTGACTGTGCCCAAAGTGGCCCCCAAACACGTTCAGTTCTACTTAGTAACAGGGGAAGGGAGCCAGCACGCTCTGCCATCACCCTCCTGTGTTACAGCCCAGATCTGCCTCTTACCGGCATCTATAAAACAGAGGAAGAAATGATGCCTGTGTCATAAGGTAATCGTGAGACCTGAGTGCTTGTCACACGGTAAGCTCCTGTTTTTATTACAATTGCTGTTATTCTTGTTATTTGGGAGTAATCATTTTACATCAAAATTTTGTATTTCAAGTGTTCACACTAACAAAACAAGAAAGACTCAGACCTTCTATGTGAATCTTCTGCTGGAGGTAGGAATGTAAGCAGTTATGGTATGATAGATTCTCAAAATTAGTAATAACAAATGTTTATAGCCAAGCCACGTGCTGGTGTGGAAAGATCACCTACCGTGGCAGCCAGCTGGGAATTCTCAGCTCACATCTGCTGTTCACTAGCTGTGCGACCCTGGGCAAGTCACTGCACCTCTCTGAGGATCTAAATCAGTGACGAAATGATAATAGTCATGAGTATTAAAGATCATATATAAAGGATCTGGCCCCAGGACATGGCTCACAGTAAATACGCAGTAAATAATAAGTTTTGTGGTAGATTGCTGGTGTTAATGCCTCCATCCCCTCCCCCTCCCCCTCCCCCCTCCCCACCCTCTGCCAAATTCTTTACCCCTTCAGGTGTCCTCACTCTTTGTTGTGTCCTTTTTTAGCGTCATGCCTCTATGACTGTAGCTCAGACACGTGACTTGTTTTAACCAATGGAATGTTAGCAGGTGTGATGCGAGCTTGTACCGCTGACCCCTGAATAATGTGGGGTTTGGGGGCTCCAACCGTCTTCACAGTCAAAAACCCAAGTGTAACCTGCAGTTGGCCCTGTGTACATGCAGTTCCCCTGCACCTGTGGTTACCCATCTCCACGACTCCACATCCACAGGTCCATCACCCCTCGGTCTGTAGTACTACAGTATTTCCTCCTGAAAAAAACTCAGGTATAAGTGGACCCTGTGCGGGTCAAACCTGTGTTGTTTAAGGGTCAGCTGTACCTGAGAAAGCACCTGTGTATTTCCACTCCCTCTCTCCTGTTTCTCTGCACCTGCCATGACACTAGGTCTGGGCCACCCTGGCAGAAGATGCAACCTGTGCGGAGAGCTGAGTCGGCCCAGTCAGCTCGGACCAGGCCAGCCTAGATCAGCCGAGAGCCAGCCAACTCCAGACGTGTGCACAGACTCAGCCAAGAGAGAGCTGCCCAGACAGCACGAGCAAGTCCAGCCAAGGACCACCAAGCCCACCCCAGATCAGCACAACCCTACAGACGCTTGAGCCAGATACGTGTTTATTGTTGTACGCATCCAAGTCTTCGTGGCTGTAAATCAGCGTTATTGTGGCAACAGATAATAGATACAGATATCAATAAGCCGCATTAGTGATGCTTGCTGATGGAATCCAGACTCCTTTAGACCGCTCTTAAGGCACTTAGGCCCCCAAATACTGACACATGTGATGAGAGTTTATCCTTGTTCTAACCCCCATAAGTTTATTTCACTGTTGACCCATCAATCTCAAAATCTGAAATGTAATAAATAGGCTTCATTCTTTTGTTTCGCTTTGTTTTGTTCAAGGTAAAGAGCCAAGAGTAAAAATGCCAGAAACATGCATGATGTTGGCCAGACAGAGGAAGTGAGAAGGGGAAATAGGCCAGATCACTGTGTCTTTCTGTCTTCTAACCCAAGTCTTATAGCCATCTTGGCCCCAGAAGCCTAAATTAGGGCCCTCCACTTAAGACCTTCCCTGTTGATTATACAAATCTGACTCTAAGCATCTTAATATGATGGTTGTAGCCACATCCTGGGCAACTGTTCATTGCAGAAACGAAAAATCTTCTTGGGTCTGGCAATCCACTTAGCTCCCACCAGCCAAGGGAGGAAGGCAAGCACAGAGCTTGAGGGGATGGCTTGGCTTCAGGAGCCTTGGACTTGAATCCCAGATACACCTGTGCTCCAGCTGTGCAACATTCAGCAAATCAAGGAACTTCTCTGTGAGGTTTTCACAGAGGCTCCTTCTCTGTAAAATGGATGTAAACTTGGTACCCGCAAAATAGGGTTTGGTGAGATAAAGCAAGGAAAGAGTCAGCATGTAGGAAGGGCTTGATGATTTGGCTCCACCATGATGGATACGCTCATTTACCCCGACTACAGCATTGAGCCTGGATGCCCCAAACTGTCTCAGCAGCGTCAGTCCTAGGACCTGGGGGTATCACTGATGCGCTGCCCCATCCTTCTAGTTTCAGATTTGTTGAAGCTCCTGCCAATTTCATATCTTGAGTTGGATTTTCAAGATGTTCAGATGGCTAAGTAATCACTGAAAACTGGATCCATTAAGGTAAAGTTAGGTGATACAAAGATAGAGTAAATCCCAAGATCTTAGTGGCTTAACAGAATAGAAATTTATTTCTTGTTTGCATAAAGTCTAAATGGCAGTGGGATACCAGGGAGGTGTTAGTCCCATGTGCTCAGGAATCCAGGTTAATGGAGTCTGTGCTATCTTTATCTCCTAGGTTCAGAGGTCACACTGGGCATCAACATTTAGCCAGAGACACAAGAGAGAGGAAGTGGAGGACCACCAGGAGGGATTCTGTGGGGCTGGCCCGAGGGAACTCATCATACTGCCCATATTCCATCAACTAGAACCAGTCATGTGACAACAGAGAGATGAAGTGGGCTGGAAAGTGTGGTCCCCAGCAGGACTGCTGTTTGCCAGCAATGACTGCACTCTGGAAGCGGAGCATAAATCTTGGTGGGTAGACAGCCAGCACTGTCTCAATGGCCAGCACTCCCTGGCTATGTGCCTGGCACCACGTGATACCCTCTACACCCATCATTCTTGGATGCTCATGGCAGTTCCATGGGGGAACGTCCTTACTACCCCCTCATCTTCCAGCTGAGGAATCAGGCCCTGAGGAATGACCCCTTGCTGCAGCTCTGCCTCTCAGAAGCAGCAGTTTCTCCTGTGTTCTCATCATGCTGGAAAGGTGGCTGGGGTTCAATTTCTGGACTCTGGCTTAAAGGCTGACTCTTGGCACTGTCTTAGCAGCACAGCAGTGTGGTCCTCTCAGGCTCTGCCTTGAGCACTGTCCATCACCCACCTGTGCAGAGACCTGGGGCTCGTCTCCATGCCCCAGCATCACTGCCATCTCCAGCCCTCAGCTCTCACCAAGACACTCACCTCTCTGTGGCTCTAAATTAACATACCTTGCTCTGCTCTCTGTCCTAGCTAAGATCAGGCAGACCAGATCACTAGACTTCAAACCATAGCGTATGAAAGAACTTTAGGTAGGGTTTCATGTTTGGTTGTCTTGATCTGTGTGGCTGCTGGGGTAACCACTTGTGGTAGGCAGTATGATCCCCTCCAAAGTTGTCCACATCTTAATCCCCCAGAACCTGTGAATATTTCATTTCACATAGCAAAGGGGAATTTGAAGGTGTAGTTGACTTAAGGATTTTGAGATAGGGAGATGAGCCTGGATTATCAAGGTGACCAGCCCTATCTGTAAACATAATCGCAAGCATCCTTACAAGAGGAAGGTAGGAGGATCAGAGAGGAGATGTGGCAATGGAAGCAGAGATTGAGGTGATGTACTTTGAAGATGGAGGAAGAGGGCTGCACCTTCTTTGCTCTGAAGTGGGTCCCTGGGTGCCACGCAATATTATGCATGAATCTGTGTGGGTAGATGAACACATGGCTAGACGTTGAATACTGGTAGATACTGGCTAAAGCCCTGTGGACAGAAAGAAATAAACTCATCCCGTGAGCATGTGTCTCTTTCAGTCGAGATAAATTTTTTCTTCCCTGGGCAGAAGGAATTCAACACAGCCACTTGCCACCAAGTGGCTATTTGGTCTCCTTGAGGGAACGTGTCATATGGTGGGGGTGCTCAGCATTGGTCACTTTCCTGGCGGTTTGGCTGTTTAGCAGTGGAAATAGCTAGACCAGCCTGGAGGATGGGGACCCCTCTCGTGTGTGGCCTCCACCCTTGCCATCATGGCTACTCCATTCAAGTGCCATTTACGCAGGCACTAGGGTGGCTGATACCACTTTGGCTGAAATCATCTGGCTGAGTCATTCTGTCTGTTTAATTGGTTAGTGTTTCTTCTGAGGTGGACACTCCCTTGCAGGTATTAACATGCAGTGGAAAGATCTTCACACTTTATGCCTCTTCTCTTAAATCCATCCACTTATTTCTTCCAGATTTTCTCCTTTCGGTTTTCTGAGCAACCAGTCAAGCCCCTCACCACTGCCTGAGTCCATCTGTATTCTAACCTCGGGCCAGCTCTCTGCACTAAGTGGATGACTGGGTCACAGCCCAAAACTCCATCCAGGACTAGAATCTACCCCCAGCACTGTTTTTCAGGACTAACCCCAAGTGGGGCTGTATGCAGTTAGGGTCCATTTGCAGCTTGCGTCTACACATCAGTCTAACCCATCTGTGAATTTCCCCCTCTCCATCAGTTGCCCCTACATATGGACATGGGGTGAGTGGAAGAGTGGCGGATAACGTGGGGACTTGTCAGCTTATTTGTACCCTCTGGTCTTGTTTGGCCAAACTTCTGGCTTTGCAGTGCCATCTGAACTCAGCCAATGATGGACAGCTCTGCCTGCCTGGAGACTTCCGTCCATGATTGGGCACTCCATCTCTGTCAGTGCACTCTATCATTCCAGGAGCTGTTTTTGAAAGATGTGTATTTTCCCACTGCAGATGGCATGAACTAGCTCCAGAAATTCAGAGGTCTACACTGAGATTCTCCTGTTAGGGCTCACCATAAAATCTACATAGCATTTTCCCCCCACCTTGGAGAGCTCCAGTGCCATGTAGTCAGCTGGGTCCTATGGTCCAGGCAGCGGGCTTCTTGCACTACGGCCTGGGTCTGCTGTAGACAGACTCTGCTCTGGTCTCCCCTAAAAACGTCTCATGTGTTCTGATACATGGGCTGGAAAACATGACAAATGTTCTTTCTAGAACCTGAGGCCTACCAGGCATTGTGCTTGAGACGCAATAATTTGCCCTTTGCTTTGGAGGGAATATCCCAGTACGCTCTAGACGAGGAGCAAAACTTCACTAATGTGGCTTCTGAATCTTCTAGGACTGCCCCCTACTTCCTGGAACACACGTTATACCAAGTATATACATATATTTCCAATGCATTTGCTACTTATTGTTTATCTAGTCCGGTTAACATGATGGCATCAACCTAGAAGACTAGTGATGTTCTGCAGGCTGCATCCCAGCCAGATGGTGCAGTTCCTTCAGATGATACTATCACAGAGGGTAGAAGAATTAACATAGCCCTGGGGGTAAGACAGTAAATGTATACTGTCGCTCCTTCCAAGTGAATGCAAACTGTTTCTGACCCTCCTGTCTGACAGATGGAAAATAACACATTCACCAGATCAGTGGTCATTTTCTAGAGCCCATTCTAACACGTTCTAGCAAAGAAGCCACATCCGGCACCACAGCAGCTGCAACAGGGGCTGCTACTTGGTTAAGTTTGCAGCCTTCCATTGTCATCCTTCAGGATCTGTCTGGCTCTGTCCTACCGGAGCTGGGATAAAATAATGTTTTTTAAATTTACTATCTTGGTTGAGGTGAGGGGGTCAATTTCAAAAGTTTACACTTGGCTCTTACTTCACCTGCCAAGAAACCAATGTGTTCTGCCAAATTCTAAGTATAGATATTCCAGTGATAAATTCGGGGATGAGGCAAATGATCTGAGCAAGACCATAGATGCAGTGGACCCTGGACCTGGCTCCCACATGCACCCACTCTAACAGAACGTCCATGGTGATGCTTTGAGTCCCCAAGTCTCAGTGTCAACTCATGCCCTGTGTTTAAGGAATACCTCTTTTCCCAGAGTTCAGTTACTCAAGTGAATGGCTGTAAGTCCCTCTGGTGGAAGAGCTGGGGAAATCCTTACCGTAGACACCTGCCATGGTGTTGCAGGCTTCTTCCTCCTGGACACCAAGAAGAATCTTCAGCCAATGGATTTAGGTCTGAAAACCGGCTCGGTGTCAGAAACTGGTCAAAGGATCATGTCTTGGGGCGGCTGCTCTCAGACTCCTGATTGTTCATTCCTGAATTTCATTGCTGTGGTGCTCTAGTGATTCTCGGTGCTCCACATGCCAACAGTGATGAAGCCCTCACTCCCAGGCAGCAGATAATCCAAACCAAAATCTCACTTTAAATTCTGCCTTCTTGGATCACTTACAGAACCAACTATCACTGGTCAGATTTCCTAGAATCAGATTCTGAGACAGAGATCTGCTTGTGGGAGGTTCATGGGGAGATGTTCTCAGCATCCACACCTACAAGGGGGTAAAGGAATCATTTGGGGGTACTGGGAGAAGTTGAGCTGCAGTGCAGACACGACAAAAACCTCAGCCCATCCCACAGGGTGTTCTGGAGCAATAGTTACCCTACACCGGGGTGAAAACATTAAGTCTTATACCACCTCCGTTAACCAGTCAGGGATGAGGACTGCCCCAGGAGGCAGGCATGACCTTGTGTAAGATGTTTCTTTTCAGCCAAGAGCAATCCCTGTGGTGGCTGGAGTAGGGGTGGTACTCAGCTGTGAGCTCTCAGCTATCAACCCTCCTAGTAGCTGAAGGAGGCTCTGGGTAACACACCACAGCACCCACTACACCACAATTTTTCTCACATGAGAAGATGTATAAAAGCCAAAAAAAGGACAGAACTGTATTCCCAGTATTTTGTACATTTAAAGTGTTGATTGGTATGGCCAAATTTCTCTCCAGAAAGCTTGAACCCATTTGTAATTCTACGAACAATTTATGAAAATGCCTATGTCCCAAACTTTTAGCCAACTTTGAGTATTTGATCTTTGAAATCTGTCAAGGTGAACGGTGGTGGGGAATACACTTCATTGGTCTTATTTTCATTTCCTTTACTATTAAAGAGGTTGACCATCTTTTTGAATGTTCAGGTTCTTTGCTTTTTTTTTTTTCTTTCCCTCTCATTGATTTGTAGAAACTCTTTCTATCTTACGGATAGTAAACATATCTCTGTCATATTTTTTTCCCAAGTGAAGCTTGTCTTTCAACTTTATTTGCAATGTATTTTATTGTAAAATCTGTAAAACCTCAAACAGCCTATCTTTTCCATTATGGCTTCTGGGTCTCATTTGCCACTTATAAAGGCTTTTCTTTATAAAATATTCTTCTATCCCTTTTTTCCTAATATTTTTATGGTTTGGGTTTTTACATTTAAATTTTATTCCATCTGGAATTTATTCTGGTAAAAGAAGTATGAATCTGTCTTTATTTTTTTTCCCAAATGGCCAGCCAGTTGCCCACATCATCTATTAAATAATACATTTCTCCCCTCTGATTAGAAGTGTCTCTTCTCATGTACTAAGTTCTCGCGTATTAAGTTGCATTTTCTATTCTGTTCTATTGACCTCCTGATTTTTGATCTCATATCAAAGCATCTATATTATTCTGTTTTTATGTTTCAATAACTGCTAGTGCAACTGTCC
This sequence comes from Camelus bactrianus, assembly GCF_048773025.1. Classification (NCBI taxonomy): domain Eukaryota; kingdom Metazoa; phylum Chordata; class Mammalia; order Artiodactyla; family Camelidae; genus Camelus; species Camelus bactrianus. The sequence goes on from NC_133548.1 coordinate 16,586,553, forward strand.
CTCTTTTCTTATTTTTGCCCCAGATATGTATTTTCTCCTATTTATTCTTCCATGCTGTCAAGCTCCAAAAATAACCACACTGAATTGTGGTTGAGATTGGATTGGATTTTTCAATACATTTTAGGAGAACTGACGTTTGTATAATTTTGAGGCCTTCTAGACAAGAACAAGATACATCTATTTATTCAAGTCCTTCTCTCTAGATTTTGGGGAAAAAATATATATATTTTTTCATATAAACCTGCACATTTCCTACCAAACTTATTCCCAGTATTTTGTTTGTTGTTGTTATTGTTGCTTTTGTGAACGAATTCTTTATTTCCACTATACTGATTATTGTTTCTACATAAGAAATCTACTGATTTTTGTATATTTATTTTGTAACTAGACATAATAACAAACCTTTTTATTATTTCTCATAGTTTTCCATTAATTATCTTGGCCTTTCCAGATATCTGAAAATAATCTTCTTGCCTCCAAGATCAATGCTTCAGAAAGATTATTTTGGGGGGAAAATTGGAGGTGGTAGAGATTAGAGGCTCAGAGTGGATCTTAGCCGTAAATGGCCCATCGTATCGAGTATGTTTTCTTTCTGGTAATTTACGTTAGGACTGAAAACCTTAAGGATACTAGACAAGAATCCAGATGTGCTGCCTGTTGAATTGGTGATGAGGGGAAATGAATCTTCAGTTCTTTGAAATGCAATTTTATCATGATTTACTTTAATATTGTATTATAAGAAATCAATCTGTGTTGATAAAGGATAATAATTAAAGCAAACACTGAAGTGGCACAAGCTGTGTGCTAAACACTCTCCTAAGTACTTTCTATGCATTCCCTCATTTAATCACCAAAGCATCCTTTTGAGAGTGTGCACCCATTTTACAGGTGCAGAAACTGAGGCGCAGAAAGGCTGAGTGACTTATCCACAATCTTATAACTCATAGTTGGTAAATTCAAGATTTGAGTCCAATGACCCTAGAATCTATTGACCAATAGTTTGTACAGCACCATGATTTAAGCCAGTAGAAACCTGCTCTTTATTTAAAGCTCCAGAATAACCTCTGAAACCCAAATCCAGATTAGCCACAGGGCTTGCCTTTTCTGTTTTGCATCTTCTTTGACTCAGTCACCCCGGGAGGTCAGGGACTCTCAGCTTTCCAGGCATCCCCAGGATGTCGGACCAAACGAGCGGAGCCATTTGGAGAGGCTCCAAGTATGGGGTGAGGAGATGAGTTATAGGGCAACAACCAGATGCTGAGTTGGTATGACCAGGCCCTGGAAGATCTCAGTTTTTAAAATGCAAATTTTCTCTGGGTGGCTGTCTTACTTCATTATGTTGCGGTCAGTGGTTGGAGTTTTCTCCCTCTTTTGAAAATTGTTTCTAGTTTTTGGCCCCGATCTCTTCTTCTCTGTCCCATCAGCTGCAATGATGGGGTGAAGCCTCCTTGCCTGTGTCAGCCTGCTCCTGGCTGGGGCTTCCGGGCCTCTAAGACAACAAGGCTGACCGCTTCTCTCAGAAAATCCCTACAGCAACTCTCAGTAGCCCTGGACTAACTTACCTTAAACCAGTTCAACCCCAGGTCAGTTGGCCAGTAGACATCGGCACAAAATACCCCGGAAATCAAAGAGGGCTTCAGAGAGGAGGTGACATTTGAGGCATTTCCAAATTAATTTTATATGAACAGTATTGATATTAATCCTTTCATTTAACAAATATTTCAAGCTTTTATTGTGTGTTGGAGATAGAGTGATAAACCAGACAGAGGAGTCCTTGCCTTTAAGGAACTTTACCTTCTAGGCACTAACAAGTAAGTGAATAAGATAATTTCAAGTAGGTGGCATTGTTGTAGATAAGGTAAGATGATAAAACAAAGAGTTAGGAGGTGAAGAATGGGGAGGAGAGACCTAAGAGAGGTGGTCAGGAGAGGCCTCCCTGAGGAGATGAAAGTTCACTTATAATATACCCCAGAGTTTAGAAGGAGCCAGAGCTGCGAGGACCTGAGGGTCACTCAGGCCACTGTGTGGAGAATAGACTGTAGTGGGCAGGGGCAAGTGGGAGGCCACTTAGGAAGCAGTACCATCAGCGAGGGGGCCGTGATGGAGAATTGGAACAAGAGAAAGTGGGGGAAATGCAGGGAGGTGGCCAACATGGGGCAGATTTAGGAGGCGGCACGGTCTGCTCATAGATCAGCCTCTGAGCATAAAGAAAGTGAGCTATCAAAGGTGACTTCTGACCCTCCTACACTGTTGGTGTGAATGTAGATTGGTGCATCCATGATAGAGGACAATACGGAGGTTCCTTAAAAAACTAAAAACAGACTTACCCTTCAGCAATCCCACTCCTGGGCATGTATCTGAAGAAAACTCTAATTCAAAAAGACACATGCACTCCAGTGTTCACAGCAGCACTGTTTACAGTAGCCAAGACATGGAAACAACCTAAATGTCCATCAACAGATGAATAGATAAAGAAGTTCTCATATGTATATACAATGGAATACTACTCAGCCATTAAAAAGAATAAAATAGTGCCATTTGCAGCAACAAAGATGGACCTAGAGATTATCATATTATGTGAAGTCAGGCAAAGACAAATATCATATGATATTACTTATATGTGGAATCTTAAAAAAAATGATACAAATTTTATTTACAAGCCAGAAATAGATTCACAGACATAGAAAACAAACTATGGATACCAAAGGGAAAGGCGAGGAAGGATAAATTAGGAGTTTTGGATTAACAGATACACATTACTATATATAAAATAGATAAATAACAAATAAATAAATATAGCACAGGGAACTAAATTCAATTTCTTGTAATAAGCTACAATGGAAAAGAATCTGAAAATACATGTATATGTGTATATACATATAACTGAATTGGTTTGCTGTACACCTGAAACTAACATTGTAAATCAACTACAGTTCAGTAAAAAATGAAATTAAAAAAAAAGGTGACTCCTTGATTTGGGGCTTGAACAATATTTTATGAATGGTGAGGCTGTTTTTCAAAGTGAGAAACAGAGGATGGAACAGGTTTTTGATGGGAGGAAATAAAAAGTACATGAATAACAACAATGATAACGATAGTTAATCGAACACAAAGCGCCTGCCATTTGCTTATATTCGATCCTCCATTTATCAATAATACTGTGAAATAGAAATTTTCCAAAAGGGAAAAGAGTTTTGGAGAGGAGAAGTGACCCTTGGCTCATAAAGGACAGAGGTGGAATTCGAACCCAAGTCTGCCTGCTCTTAACGGTTAGACTCCATAGTAACTTTATAATTAAACTTTTATAAAAATAGTTGACCCTTGAACAACACAGGTTTGAACTATGCAGGTCCACTTATGCCCTGATTTTTTTCAATAAAAGTACAGTTAGCCCTCCATATTCGCGGGTTTCACATCCACCAGACGGGGGACTATCATACCGATTGCATTAGGACATTTTATATAAGGGACTTGAGCATCCATGGATTGTGGTATAAGAGGGGGCTCCTGGAACTACTCCATGTGGATATTGAAGGGTGACTGTAGTAGGATTTTTAAAAACAGTCGCAGAAATTTTTTTTTATTCTTTAACAACTTTAAATCACTTGGATAAATGATTTAACGTATCTTTAAAATACCAGAAGATTAGACAAAAAGAAATAAAATAAGTAAGTCCATCTGGACATCAAAATCCTCCATATGGATGATTTGTTGCCCAATAGGCACATGGACCCCAGTGAAGACATAGGTTGCCCTCAGTGGCCAGGATCCAGATCCTTGACACACCCTTCAAGGCCCCGCCTGGTCTGCCTCCCCCATCTCTCCTCCATGGATTTTCAGCCCATCCCCAAGACCTTTCCTCATCTCTGTCCTCCCGCTGACCAGGACTTCTGTTCACGTCCCCCCAAACTCCCTGCTCACCTAAATCTGGGATTCTCACTCTTCTGCCTCAACTCTTGGTTAACTCCAACTCATATGACAGACTCATGTCAAACCTCACCTCTTCCAGGAAGTCTTCCCAGACTCCCATCTGGTTCTTTGTGTCAGGCTTCATAGAATCAAGCTCCTCATCTTCTCAGCACTTCCTTTAGTTTTAGTTCCCATTCCTCAGTGTGATTTCTCACCACCTCTCCACTAGGAAGGAAGAGACCATGTCCCCTTTTGTTCACCATAGTACCCCTCATCTCAGATGGCACTGTGTGGGAACTCAGTAACTGGCAAGTGAGTGAATCATGTCTCTTGGCAACTTTGAACTGCTCTGCCTCTTGTCTGTGAGTCCTCAGGGGAGAGTCCTGGCTGAGCTGCCACTCCGCCACAGCAGTACCTGGCACTCCCGCTGGAAGAACCATCCAGGTCACCTGCTTTCCAGGGCGGGCAACATGACTGCCAGAACTAGGAGCTCAGGAGGGAGAGCCTGGGAGGGGAGTTACAGGAAAGGGGAGTCGTAGGCCTTTGGTTGAGATGTCATTGAGGTGGGGGGGGGGTCCAAATTCTCAGTGTGGTAGATAGACAGTGAGCCCCCACCAGCTCAGCCCTGTTATCTGGAAATACTGCCTACCCGCCATGGACTCTAGACCATCAGAGTTCTGCCCCTCTCCTGGCCAGGACCCCTGTCCCAGGGCCCTTACAAGAGGGCTTCATTTTGAGGCCCAAGCCAAGGTTGAGTGGGGAGACCAGCTCCACAATCCAAATATTTATAAATGGAGCGGTTTTCCCAAGCAAAGCAGAACAGATGCCACCACCCTGCAGTGGAGGCCAGGCCTTGGCCCTGGGTGGTAGGCTGGAGGCTAGGAGGCCGAGCTGTAGAGCTGTAAGGTGGAGGCTGGCCACAGATTGTAACATGGGGTCCTGGGAAGGGGGCTGCTTGTTACATATTTTTATGCTACCTAAGCTAGACGGTGATCCAGAGAAGGGCAGGGCCTGCACCTCACTCATATCTGGGTTCCCAGCATCTGCTGAGGCCAGTTACACCCTGGGGCCCAGTCCAGTTCTCCTAGAAGACTGAGAGGCTAGTGCCTGGACCAGCTCCAGCTGTCATGTCAGTCAAACCCAGACTGGGCCAGACTTAGGAGCGGCACACCCTTGGCCAAGGCACCTGATGGCTCTGTGCCTCGGTCGCCTCCTCTGTGTCACGGGGATAATAGAGTGCTTGCCTCACTGGGTTGCCGGGTCGCCTAAGGAGGCCGTGAAGATGAATCTAGCTCCACGCTTGGCCGAGCATTGGCTCTTTGGAAACCGTCACGCTTAGTAACCCCAACAATTTGCTGGGGGGAAATTGGTGGAATGGGAGACACTGCTCCACGGACGTGGCGGCACGTGGACTCTGTGGATCCAGGGAAATCAGGGGTGGGGTGGGTGTGGAAGCACAGAGGACAGAGCCCCCGAGAGCTGGCTGCCCCAGTTACAACAAGATGCCTACATTTAAGATGCTCATTTTAGAGGGATGCAAAGAGCAGAAGGCTAATAATGTTTAGATTCTTCTTTTCTATCAAGTTTTTTTAAAAATAAAAGGAAGTGTGGGGTGGAGAGGAAAGAGGGACAACAGAGAGGGACCGTGTGAGGCAGTAGTTCACTGTGGGCTCTGGGGTCAGGCTGCCCAGCTCAAATCTCACTTTGCTGTGGTGCCCATTCTCCCACCTCCCAGTGCTTTATTTTTCTCATTTGTTAAATGGGGCCATTAGAGGTGCTGATGTCCCAGGGCGACTGCAGGGATTTAATAGGTTGATACCTCTCAACGCCCAGAGCAGCGCCAGGCCTTGCCGCAAGTGTTTTTGTGTTTGCTTGAAGAGAGAGAGCGTGGCATGATGGGAAAAGTATGAGTTTGGTTCCAACATCCAAGCTCAAATCCAATTTCCTCTCTTTCCCAGCCATGTCATCTGGGACGAGTCACTGAGCCTCTTGGAACTTTAGGCACCTGCTTGGGAAAGTGGGACTAACAACAGAAATAATGGTGGTGATGATGATGATGATGATGACATGTGGGGAGTCAGCAGCACTCAGTAGGCAGCTGTTTCACGTGATTCATGGGCTGAGATTCTCCTGGAAGATGAGGTCTTAGCTGTCAAGAAAAACTGACCTAAAGGCTGGGTCTTCAAGGATCCTGTAACAGTCAATTATATGGTCAAGTTGACTGGGTCATGGTGCCCAATATTATTCTGGATGTTTCTGTGAGGGTGTTTTGGGATGGAATTAACATTTAAGTTGGTGGATTTTGAGTAAAGCAGATTGTCTTCCATAATGTGGGTGGGCCTCATCCAATCAGTTGAAGGCCTCAATAGAACAAAAGACTGACTCTCCCAGGCAAGAGGAAATTGTGCCAGAAGACAGCCTTTGGATTTGAGCTGCAACAATGGCTAGTCCTTGGGTCTCTAGGATGCTGATCTACTCCACAGATTTTGGATTTGTCAGCATCCATAATCATGTGCACCAATTCCTTAAAATAAATCTCTCTCTCTCTCTCTGACTCTATACACACACACACATTATATGTATACACATACATATATATGAATACACACACACACACACACATACACATCCTATTGGTTCTGTTTCTCTGGAGCATCCTAACTAATACAGATCCTATGTTTATTGACAATAAAATGTATGGCCAGCACCAGCCATCTCATGGATGAAAAGAGAAGGAAAGTTCTCAGCAGGCTTCTTTGAAATTGACCTGGAAGTGTATCCTCAGGAAGTAGATCCTTGGGGCGCCAGACCCTGGGCAAGCCCTGAGTGGTTGTTGGGGTAGGGGATGGGGACTGGCCCCAGACCAGGGTCTGGTTATTCTGTGAAGCCACAGCAGCCTCAGCAGAAGGAAAGGAAGCTCCTTCTTGGCAAAAACGTCAAGGTAGTAAGGTTGACGAGATATCCTGATGGAGCCCAGCATGTTCTCTATAAGGGAGAAAACTTGTGAGTGGAGAGAAGACTGGGGTCCTAGCCTGAGTTCCCTTCCATAACCCTGAGCCTCAGTCTCAGGCCTAGGGCCTTGGATAGGAGCAGAAGCATCTCCTGGGATGCAACCCAAGCAGCAGGCTGGGAAGAAGTCCTGTCGTGGAACATGTTTTTAATCTGAGGATGCTTGAGAAGAAAAGCTACTTCAAGGCTTGCTGGGTGGGTCTTTGAGAGAGGGGAGGGGCCCCTCAGGGTTCAGGGATTCCAAATGAACAAAGGTTTTTGCTGCACTATCAAATGTTTCTATTAAATATTTCTTCAAAGACATTTTAAAATTATTCAGGCACCCTCCACTCTACCTAATTTAATTTTTTGTATGTCGTCATTAAAAAATAACCTCGGTGTTTGCTTTTTCTTCTTAAGAAAATGCTAAGTATTTATTATAGCATGTTAAGAAAATTAACATAAGGGGGAAAAAAGAAATTTACCCATGCATTAATTAGGGTAGGCCACCTGATGTTAATAAACAACTTCCAGGAAAACAGTATGGAAATTCTTTTAAAAACTAAAAATAGAGTTGCCAGATGATCTAGCAATCCCACCCCTGGGCATGTCTCTGGAGGGAACTCCAATTTGAAAAGACACAGGCACCCCAATGTTCATAGCATCACTATTTACAATAGCCAAGACATGGAAGCAACCTAAATGTTTATGGATAGATGACTGGATAAAGAAGATGTGGTCTATATATACAATGGAATATACTCAGCCATTAAAAAAGGATGAAATAATGCTATTTGCAGCAACATGGTTGGATGTAGAGATGATCATACTAAGTGAAGTAAGTGAGACAGAGAAAGACAGATGTCATATGATATCACTTATGCGTGGAATCTAAAAAAATGACACAAATGAACTTATTTACAAAACAGAAACAGACTCACAGACATAGAAAACAAGCTTATGGTTACCAAAGGAGAAGAGGGGGGATAAATTAGGAGTTTGGGATTAGCAGGTACAAACTACTATACATAAAATAGATAAATAACAAAGTCCTACAGTATTGCATAGGGAACTACATTCAACATCTTGTAATAACCTATAATGAAAAGAAATATATATTATATATATATATATATATATATTTATATATATATATATATATAACTGAATCACTATATCTACACCAGAAACTAACACAACATTGTAAATTAACTGTATTTCAATTTTTAAAAAATGTTATGATTTCGTTGGCTGTGAATAGATCAACAAATAACATCTCACTTTACTGACCAAAAGCCAAGTTAAAATATGCAAACTGTCCTGGGGCTTGCCCATAGACACTGTTCAATGGTGTGTCTGCAGTCAGCCATTAAGAACTGGCTCTGTGGACATTACTGTAACAGACAGGCCATTTGGAGAAAGGGTGGGCTCCAAGAAGAGAAGTGGTGCCTTTATCCAGCTTGCCCACAGGAGATGAACTGTGTCTGTAGCCTGGGGACAGGCCAAGCTGTAATACTTGCTCAGGACAAGAGATGCTTTATTGAGGCGTCACCCGGTATGGGACACGGATGGCGGAAGGTGCGTACTGTTTGGGTGAACATACGGTCTTTATGCCGCAGTTTATCTTCTGAAATGTACCCTTCAAACTTCTGCTCATCCTTCAGAACAAGATGGAGAAAGATCTTGGTAAAGCGAGAAATGAAGATGATTAGCGGCATTTGTGTTTCCTGACACTGGAAATGTCAGCATGAAGAACTTGCTTTGAGGGAAAACTAGTTTTAAAAAAATGTGCAGTTTGAAATGAAACTCTTTACCCTAGTTAGCAAAAGGCGTGAATAGAATGGAATGGAATGAAATGAAATGGAATAAGTCTTTTGAGAAAGAAGGGCTTTTCTTGGGAGCTGTTTTGAAGGAGTAATTGGGCAATTAGTCCTTTTCTTAAAACTCTTTAAAGATTCTAAGCCTACTAAAATGCTCTGGGATTTAGCTTTAGAACATTTTATTTTCAGGCTTTATAGTAGTTCCTGTTTTCCACTGCAGCAGGTGGAAATCTAATCTGGCCCAATGGAAAGGAAGAGAAGATACCAGAGCGTGAGGTTATATTCCATTGCCCACGCAGCTTTACTATTTAGTCGCTCAAGTTCTTTACCTCAACTTTTAAAAATGAAGCATTGTTACACTTTGTAAAATAGTGTTCACCCCATGACAAGATGAAATCTCACAAGTCCTAAAGAAAAGGTCACTATCTGCCTTAAAAATTATAATATGCATCTGTTATTCAGATTAACACATAGAACTAAATAATTTCTATTTGTGAATAGCAGCAAATTCACTGGTATATGAAGTATGGAGCCAATGAATTGAATTTAAAGAAATTTTGTTTTTCTTTCAGTACACAAAGGTGGTGTTGCTTTTCAAGTCAAACATAAACCCATCACAGTATTTCTGTTGGTTTCTTAAAAGAACTAAAGAACAAACTGATATATCTTCAAATTAAAAATTTCACGTAAGTTAAAAAAAAAAAAAAAAAACTTCCAAATCTCAATTGCTTAGCAGAATAGATTATTTTTGCTCATGCTAAAGTCCAGTGACACTGTTTGGTCCATGACCTTTCTCTTGATGATTCAGGCACCTGGAATCCTCATATCTTGTGGCTCCATCACCCTCTAGGGCCCTGAGTGCTTTGTCTCAAGCCAGTAGGTGGGGAAAAAAGAGAGTAAAGACTGTGCAGCAGGTTTTATGGGTTAGGCTTGGAAATAGCAAGCATTATTTCTCCCCCCATTTCATTGGCCAGAATTCACCCACATGGCCACATCTGACTGCAAGGGAAGCTGGGAAATGTAGTCTAACTGCGTATCAGAAAGAAGAGAAATGGGTTCTGGTGAACATACCAGTGTCTGCCACAACCCAGATTTCAACATCCTGACAGAACCCCTGTTCACATTTGAGGGATCTCCTTCCATTCTTTTCTCTATGTCATGTACAGTTTGTGTAATAAAGCATTTGGCTGGTCTTTGTCTCTAGTTCCTGGGAGGCAACCTCTAAGCCCTTGGAAATTGCTGAGTAACAGGACTGCATGATTATCCCTGGTGGGCCCCTCGGACCACACCTGATAGTTTATGGCAACAGGATGGCTCAGGATGGGGCCTGGCCACGCTTTAAAGACCAACTGTGTGATTAGAGGGTTGGAACTTTGAGCCAGGTAATACCAACCCAACTTCTGGAGTGGGGAGAGGGCTGGAGATTGAGTTCAGTCAGTCATGCCTATGCAATGAAGCCTCATTAAAAACTCTGGACACTGAGGCTCTGGAGAGGTCCTGGTTGGCAGTACTCTTTGTCATATGCCAACACCAGGAGGATAACACGGTCCTGCAGGTGACGGAAGCATCGTATTTGGAACCCTCCCAAACTAAGCCCCATATGTGTCTTCTAATTTGTGCCCTTTTGCTATAATAAAACCATAGTCATAATTAATAGTGCTTTTTTGAGTTTTGTAAATCTTTCTAGCAAATTATCAAACCTGTGGGGGTCCATGGGGACCTCAGAGTCTATAGCCAGCTGGTCTGAAGTACAGGGTCCCTTGGTGTCTGAAGTCAGGGCAGTCTTGTGGAGATCCATGGTCTTAGTCTGTAAAGTTTGGCCCAATTCCAGGTCCATATGGAAATAGATACAGATTCATACCTGTAGACTCACTGAAATGCATGTGTCTGCATAAGTATGATTGCTCTATAAATGCTGCTTAAAAGATTTTTTTTTTAATTTGACTCTTGTTGCTGATGTCATTCCAAAGATTTGATCTGAATTCAAGGTTACACAGTTACTCGGCCAGAATTCTAGGATTCCACTTGTTTTCCCAAGTTTGGGACAGATGAGATGAGGCCCAGCTCAGCCTCTCATCGTTGTCTGGTGCCCAGTCCCACACCTGGCCCCTGTCTCTGACATGATCCAGAAGCACCTCGGAAGGAGGACCAGGTTGGCTTAGTAGGGCTAAGTGTGTGCAGAGAGACCCAGGCCCATGGCAAGCTCTCCAGAGCCTGGGACAGCAGATGTCCCTAACCAGAGCTGTGGCACAGGGGTGGGGATCTGTAGCAGACCTGACAATGTGAGCTGAAACAATGGCTCCACACAGGCTCCAGCTCACATGGACTTCTGGACTTGGGAGCAGGCTGGGCCAGCCCTAGAGCAAAGATCCAGCCTGGAGGCCCCAGCACAGAGCTCCGGTTCCACCCAGGCTCCAGCCCTTCACCCACTGCTGTCCTGCTGCAGCTGCTGGTTTAGCCCCAGCCCCATGCATGCCAGGCCTTCCCCTGCAGCTTATCCTCAGCAGAGAAAACTGGGTGGGAGTGGGAGTAGGGGAGGCAAGCAAAAAGACAGGTAATGTCCACTGACCTTCAGATCACATGCAGAGCCTGAAATTGACCTTAGACATTCTCTATATCAGTGCTTGTCATGTCAAACTCTAGTGCTTGTTAGAATCACCGGGGGGAATCTATTCAAAAGGCAGATTTCCAGGCACCACCCTGTAGAGAGGCTTACCCATTAGGTCTGAAGTTGAGGGGAGCATAAGAACCTGCAATTAGCGCGTCACTCACAGGCGATTCTGATACAAGTGGGCCCTGGGTTACTTTCTGTTCTACCCTCCTCATCTTCCTGAGACTCAGAGAGGTTAGGTGACTTTTCAATGCTACACAGTTAATGGAGGTCAAAACTTGGGTGAGAATCTCGGTCTTATGACGTAGCTCAAGGCAGGTGGGTGGGGCATGGCTAGCTACATGCAGGGAAAAGGACAATTTGAAGAGCACCAGGAAGGAGCCCACAGTCAAAGACCTGCCAGTGTCTGAAATTCCACCATTAGATATTCATTCCTTTGGACATAAACTGGATTTCCCAGAGTCCATTCTGAAAATGCTTATCTTTCTGGGGAGGAAGCTTCCTAAATTACTGCCATTAGCAATAACTGGCTCCTTGGCACCTTCCAACAGGAATGAGGGCTTGGAAGAAGCACAGTCTACATACCATGTAGTCCTAGATGGGGTGAGGCTCTTTGGAAGGGGATGTGGGTGCAAACCAGAATCAGACCTCCTCTTCTTTACCATCTTAGGAGACAGAACATCATGGCAGAGAGAGCATGGTGTCTTATAGTTAGCCTGGCTTGGGTTTGACTCCAAGCTCTGCCGCTTCCCAACTCTGTGGCTTTCGGCAATTCAGCCACTGTATTGTTCTGAGCCTCGGCTTCCTCTTTTGTAAAACAGGAATACCACTAACACCTGTCTTATTGGGTTGTAAATTCTGGAACAGTCTGAATCTGCAGATCTGTGCCCTGAGAAGCAGGATGTGTCCAACCCTGGAGAGGCACAGGAGACCTACAGTCACCCAAGGTCACCCTGTCCCCACTCTGGGGCCAGAATGAGTGGTGGCTCTGGGGAGCCGGCTTTGTTTACACAGTCCCCTGGCTCCCAGGCATCCACTGAGCCTGGGTACCACTGAGGCGAAGACCTTGTCATCCCAGCAGGGGTTCACATTCTTCCCCATTTTTGGCGCCTGGAAACTCATCCCTGCCCTTTCTTCTCTTTAGGAAACAGCAACAAAGCCAGACTCCTGTCCTGGGGGATAGCGCTGCCTCCACCCCACAGGAATGGCAGTGGGGAGGGCTTTTTCCACCCCTCCCCCCCATGCTAACCACAACTGTGCAGTCCCTGCCCTCCCTCCTTCTGCCTCTGGCTGGCGGGCTGGCAGGGTGGAGGTCCCTGGGAAAACTCCCCGGAGGAGCCGAGGAGCCAGCAGACATTGCCCAGGGCCTTGGCAGGGGACTGGAGTCACGATGCCTCTTCTGCGGCTCAGCCTCCAGTCGGGACGCCCTGACGTGATGTCTGGTGGCTCAGCACTGGCATGGCAGGGCTGCGCCTGGCAGGTGATGTCCATGCTGCTCCGTGTTCCCACAGGTAAGGCTGGACAGGCCAGGGAAGGATGGCCAGAGAGTTCAGTCGCCCAGGGATGAGGATGGAGTGGCAGGGACAGCAGAGATGGGGGCCTGGGACGATGCTCCAGACTGAGAAGAATCTTTCTGTCTCTTCCTGGTTCTGCCAGCAGAAAGCTGCTGACCCACCAATGCCTCCTTCTACAAAGGCAGCCACAGGTCTCATCTGGGAACTGGAGGCGCCAGGGCCATCTGCTCCCGGCTTCCCACCCCGTTCCAGAAGAGCCTGTACAACCTCCTTATTAAATACTCATCCTGCCCCACCTCTGACACTTGCAGCTCTCTCTTATTACTCAAGAAACACACATTCATGGTAGCAAAGCTGAAATACAGATTAAAAAGAAAAAGAATTATCACCCCAACCTCACTATTTAGAGAAATCACTCTTGCCCTAGTATTGCATTTCCTCCCAGACTTTTAGATAAGATATAAAACAGAGCAATTTAAAGTGTGGTCTGGGAACTGTTTGTTCCTGGTGCCTGAAGAGATAAGTATGGAGAAGACTAAGCATTTAGAAACTTTCATAGCAATTTGACATAGACACCGTGTTTTTATCTGTCGTGTTTTGCAAAAGTATTGACTTGCGACAGATTGAAAATCACAAAGTGGTCCTTCAGCATAGCTAGTTTGAGAAGCACTAACAGACATTTTGATAAACAGGGGTTCACATCCTGGTTTGCAGCCCACTCCCCACCTCATCTTCATACTGTGTCTCCCTTACCATGTCATGTCGTGTTTAGTGCTTGCTTCCATGGATCTCTGTGATTTTGTTTACCAGTTCTTAATGCTGGACATCCAAATGGTCTTCACTTTTCAGGATAATAAGCAATACTTGATGAATGTCCCTGCTCAAACTCTCTCTGTGCATTTGTGCCATTATTTCCTTTAGATACAAATTTCAGAAATGGAATTGCTGGAGCAAAGAATGTATGTCTTTGAAAGACTTTAGACACTTGTTGCTAAAATGGTATGAACAAAAAGCCAGCTGAATCATTTCATATCTTCACCAGTAAGTTAGGAGAGATCAGTTCTTAAGGTAGGCTTCCTGTAGGTGCCCGTCAGACACCTTCCGATGATAGATGTTTCAGACAAGATTCAGTCTCCTGTTCCCAGGTCTTTCAGTCATTTCTGACGGGCACCCAAGAACAGTAGGCTCAGAAGGGACCTTAGAGATCCCAGGAGTTTCCAATTCGGGTTCCATGGGACACTGGTTCTGCAGGGTGTTAACTGGTGCTAGTACACAATCCAATTTATGATTGAATACTCTTGGGAATCAGCGAGTTAGACAAATTCAAAAGGCATTCTCTGCCGCAGGACTTCTCAGAGCATTTAATATGTTAATATGCATTTTTTTTTTTTTTTTTTTTTTTGCCAAGAAGGGGCTACGGTGAGTAAAGTTTCCCAAGCTCATTTGACCATGGAGTCCTTCTGGGTCAGACTCTATGCCCAGAGAGGGGCATTAGAAAAAAAATAAGACCCATCTCCCTGTCCCCAAGGAGTTTAAGTCTGGCATGTGACACACACATAGACACAGGCAAAGGGAATTACAAATACAAACAGCTATGTAACAAAGACAAGTGGTGTGATGGACATGTGTTTTTTGTTGGCCACACACCCTTCGGAAAGCTGCCTTTTCCCTACTCAACCCCTGGCAAGGTGTCAATCAAAAAATTCCATGTTTTTGGCCCATTGTGTGGGATGTGATCCTTGTCTGGCCAATCACTGCACCCTATTCTCCTGGTCTTAGTGACTGGTCTGGAATGGTATGTGATCCGAACCTGGTCAATCAGAACCATTCCCTAGGCTTGTAGGCAGATGCTCTCATTCACGTGGGGCCACTAAATTGGAATGGCTCTTTCTGCCCCCCACTGCATGGAGGAGCTCCATCTGCAGTAGAAAAGAGTGAGGTAGCCCCAGAGAAATGAAGGGGTTGAGTGGTGAAAGGTGAGACAGTCCTGATATCTTCCTTTCTGGGACCTCCTCCACGTCTGGACATCCCAGATATGCAAGCCAATTAATTCCTCCTTCAGATGCTACGGAGAGCTGAGTTTCTGGGTGGTTTTTTAATCAAAGGTCTCATTGACTAATGCAAGGAGCAGAAGAACTCAAGGAGGGAGATGTTTCTTCCACCAAGAATAGTCAGAGAAGGTACCTTGGAGAATGTTAAACTTGACTTGGAAGGATGTAAATCCTCCAGAAAGGAGGTGGTAGAGCATTGGAGGCAGAGGGGATGATGTGAGCAAAGACAGAAGGTTGGGAAAATACCACAGTTGTCAAGAGGACAAGGAAGGAAATGGAAAGACAGATTTGGGTGACTCTGTGGGATGGCCTTGAATACCAGGGTGAAAGTTTTAAATGTTATTTGGTTGGCAATGGGGAGCCACTGAAGGTGTCTGAGCTTACATGATGGGGATAGAGAAGAGGTGGTATGGTCTGCTTAGTGTTTTGGGAAGACCTCTGTGATAGCAGGTAGCAGGTGGAGCATGGGCAGGAAGACAGGGGATGTACCACTGAATGACCTGGAACACAGAGCTGCCACCAGTGGAACAGAGAAATGAGGAGGAGATGCTGACTGGGGGACAGGAGGGCAGGCTGGATTAGGCCACAATGAGACTGAGGCCTTCTATGGACTGAATTGTAACCCCCCCACCCAATAATTCATATGTTGAAGCCTTAACTCCCACTGTGGCTGTATTTGGAGTAAGGAAGTAATGAAGGTTAAATGAGGTCATAAGAATGGAGCCTGATCCGACAGGATTAGTGTCCTTATGAGAGGGGACACCAGAGAGCTCTCTCTGCCATGCAAGAATACAGTGAAAAGGTCTGCAAGCCAAAAAAAGAGCTCTCACCATGAACCTAATTGACCAGCACCATGACCTTGGGCTTCTCAGCCTCTGGAACTGTGAGAAATGTGTCTGCTGTTTGAGCCACCCCATCTATGGTGTTCTGTCATTGCGGCCTGAGCCAGCCTGCAGCTGGGCAGGGACATAACAGTGAATCTGGGTGAACCTCCACCTGGGGGCACTTTTCTTGAGGATCTGGCCCAGGTACCCAGAGGATGAGGTGAAACCATCCCCACTATCTGTTGCCAAATCTCTTTCAGAATCTGGACCCATTAAATAGCAACCTCCCCTTCTCACCTCCCCCTTGTCCCTGGTAACATCTATTCCACTTTCTGTCTCTGTGAGTTTTCCTATTCTAGGTACTTCATATAAGTGGAATCATACAATATTCATCCTTCTGTATCTGACTTTTTTCACTTAGTGTAATGTTTCTATGGTCCATCTATGTTGTGACATGTGTCATAGTTCCATCCTTCTTATGGCTGAATGATATTCCATTATATGTACAGGCCACAGTTTGTTTATCCATTCATCTATTGATGGTCACTTGGGTTGTTTCCACCTTTTGGCTATTGCGAACAGTGATGCCATGAACATGGGTGTCCACCGCTGCACTCTTAACCATGAGGCTAAATTCTTGTGTGGTATTTTTCTGAATCAGTGAAAAACATTTTTTATCTACCAAATAGATTAAAGGGGAGTTATTGTGTTTTAATTGAGATTTGATTCCTCCCACAATCTCCCCACATCCTGCTCCATAAACCTGAACCACCTTCCCAAACACTTCAGGAAAACTCGAGTTTAGTCCAAACCCCTCGATGTCCAGCTGCCTGCCCCTCCCACTGCTCCTCTACAACCCACTTCCCCCGCCACCTGCTCTAGTGGGCTTTGACAACAAAGCCAGCTCACACCCTGCCTCTGCTTACAGCTCTCTGGTGGCTTCCCATGCCACTTAGAATTGCGTCCAGATCCCCTCCCCTGACTTGTAAGGGTCCATGTCTACACACCTCAGCCACCAGTCTCCTGCCAGGCTCACCTGTGCCACTTCCCCTGTTCACACTCCATTCTAGTCACTGGGCCCTTCCCCGCTTGCTCCTTTCTCAGGTGGGGACTTCTCCATTTGATGTATTTTCTGCTCAAAACTCTTCACCTGGATCTTTGCATAGTTGGCTGCTTCTCACCTCCAAATGATCCACTCCAGTGTCACCTCCTCCAAGAAGCCTCCCTGACTGCCAGACTGAGGTAGCTTCCAGGTGCTCCCTGCCCGGACATCTCCATCTCCTAAACACACTTATGGTCTTTGCACACCTCATTGCTATCCAGAAGAATTTGCTGGCTCTATCTCCTCGTTCACTGCTGGTTTTCTCCCTCCTAGATGTAATCTCTGCCAGAATAGTGACCTGTCCTGTTTGCCATTCCACCCCTCCCCCACCTCCCTGTTCCTAGAACAGGGCCTAGTACGGAAGTACTCAACCTTTACTGAAAAAGTGAACAATTAAATGCACAAGGATGTGTGACCAGGGTAGAGCTGAAGTCTACATATGTTTTCTGTGGCTGTTAGAGGGATCCAGGCTCTGCCAACACTTTCTTGTGGCCCAGGGTCTCACATAAACAATAAAAGTGTGGACCATCTTCTGCCAGGCGGTTGCCAGACTGGTGCTTTCTCATCAGGGGCATCAGCTGCAGGGAAGGGTGTCTTTAGAGAACATGGACAAGCAGAGATGTGGACTCTTTCCATGAGGGTGCCCGCCCCATGCCCAGGCTCTGGGACTCCGCGTGGGAAACTGGTCTACCTGGGGACAGGCCACTGCTCCTGGCAGTTCCAGGAAACCTCGGGGCCTCCCAACATGTGGTCTTTTCTGCTCTAGGGAGGAAGCCGATGTTTCAAAGACAGCGCCTCCCTGTCTTGTGGTCAGGCTATTCTTGTGCCCCGGAATGCTCTCCTCCTCGGCGCTGACAGCCGCCACCTCTCCCGGCAGTGCCAGGCCCCTGGAGTCCCGCTCGCTGGGTGGCAAGGGCCTCCTCAGCCCCCACGCCCACCTGGGCTCCGGCAGGCGCCGCAGGAGGAGATCGGAGCATGAGGCACTGGGGGCTCCTCTCCGGCCTCCCTCGGCTCTTCCTCCTCCTGCCAAACAAAAGCTTCCTGCTCAGGCGGGGACAAGAGCCCATTTCTAGTTGTGAAACAAACAACAGACCAAGCCCTTTCTAGCAGGGGGGAAGCAGGGCTGTCCAGGGTCGATGCCTGATTTGCTCACTTTTTCCCAGGCTTGGAGCATACAGAGGCCGTGGGGGATACATTCACCTTCTCGAAGAATCAGAAGAGTGTGCCGGGACTGGTGGCGGGGCCATTTTCTCTACCACCACTCTCCACTGGCAGTGCTCCCTTGCAACTGGGCTCCTGCCTCCCTCGCTCTCCTCTGGCCTCCGGACTGATGGTCATTACCTGCTACTGCTGTTCACTCTTCCTCAACACCCAGTGTATTGTGTCTGGACTTTTCCTGAAGCTGACCGTAGTCCCCTTTTCCTCCTGCACCGTTGCTCAGTCAGAAGCATGAAACCATCATCGCTGTCGTCATCATCCTCATCATTTGATCACCATAGTTACCATTTACTACCTTTACCATCATCTCCATGGTTACCATTTAATCACCATCATCATGGTTGCCATTTGTCTGGCACCAGGCTAAGTGCTCTGCATGTCTCTTTCATTCCTTGTGAAGTCATTTTTATTCTCCTCTTCATTTCATAGATGAGGAAACTGAAGTCAGAGAGGTTGAGTCATTTGTCTAGGGTCACACAGCTGGTGTGTGGCCACCTGGGATGCTCACTTGATGCCAAAGATCTGCTCAGCCCTCAGGCCATATGGCTTCCCCTGGCAGAGAGTGTAGGATGTGAATTCTGAAGCCAGACCATCAAAACATTTCAAATCCTGGTCTTAGTCCTGCCACTTCCTCACTTTATGACTTTAGTCATTCTCTGACCTCTCTATGCCTCAGTTTTGCTCATCTGTGACATGGGGATAACAAGGATACCTACTTCCAGGGCTGCTGGGAGGATTAAAGGAGTTAACATATGGAAAGTGTATAGAGCGCTTAGCACAGTTCCTGGCACATTGTAAATGCTCTGTGACAGACACAGAAGGTGCAATAAGACACAGCCCCTGCCCTCACAAGCTTCTAGTCGAATGGGGAAGATTGTCCCATCTTGGGATGATCTAAGCCACAACAGGGAAATGAAAAGGGCACTCAGGTGTACATGGCAGGGACATCTACTGGCCTTAGGGGCTTCCACTCTTGGCTGTGCCTAAGCCAGGTTAGTTTTTTTTTTTTTAATAAAGTTTTTATTTTGGAATAATTTTAGATTTATAGAAAAATTATAAAGGTAGCACAGAGAGTTCCCATAAACTCTTCCCCCAGCTTCCCCTAATGTGAACACCTTATATAACCAAGTTACATTTATCAAAACAAAGAGATGAACATTGGTACGCTCCTATTAACTAAACTACTGTCTTTGTTGGGAATTCAATAGTTTTCCCAATCCAGCATCCAATCCGGGATACCATAGGGCATTCAGTCAGCTTAGTTTTGAAGGATGAATAGGAGTTCAACCAGGGCACTGCTCTAGGCATTGGAGCTTCTGAGCATCACAGAGAGGGGAGGACCACCTGGACTTTGTGACACATACCTGAAGACCATACTGTTCCCCCAGAAACAAAACAAAGGAAATGAGACCACAAAAAAATGTTCATCGTGTTAGCTGTTCCCAGGCCCACTCCCTCCAAGCATGACCCCATGGAAAGGTTCTAGGAAGAGGTAAATATCCTGAAAGCAGGCCAAGGCTGCCTCCGTGGGCCTGTCTCCTGCACGGAAGCCCTGAGTGATGGATTTTACCAGCTCAAGCAGGAAACACAGCACACCTTTCCAGACTTAGATTGAGCCCTCTGGCTTCTGCACTGTTGGAATGAGGTTGGCGTGGGACTGACCGCTCGGTGGAGGCCCCTCGGGCTGATTTCTGGGCCTTGGGAGGCCTGAGTGGTGTTCAGGAGAGGATGAAGGGGAAGATGCAGGGTCTCCCAGTTTAGGGGAGCCCCTTGGAAGGAAAAGACTCCTGCTCTTCTCTTTGGGTTGACTGTTCTATCTTGCCTGTTTCTCACCATGGGAGTGGCAAGCCCCAGAGGACACTGGTTTAGGAGCAAAGGGTAATGGGGGTGGCTTGGTCAGCTTTGGGTCCCAGCCTCCATGTGTGTGACCCACTTGGCCATCCAGGGTCTCCTCCTTGGTCTTGGGGCCAAAGCCACAGCTACCACCGTGTATGACTGGCCTCATCTCCCAAGGCAGGGAAGCAGGGAATCTGTGTTCATTCATCCTTTTAGGTAACACGGATATATGGAACAGCAGCCCTGAGCCACCCTGGGGGTTCAGTCGGGGGCTTCCCACAGAGCACCATCCTCTCATCCTTCAACAAGAATTACAAATGGTGTAAGCCTTTTTCCTGCCCCAGGGAAAGTCCTACTGCTACCATGACACATTACCACACACTTAGTGTCTTAAACAACATCAGTCTATTACCGTACAGCTTTGGAGGTCAGAGGTCCCAAATCAGTCTGACTGGGCTAGAGTCAAGGTGTGGGGAGGGCAGGTTAATCAGGGGAGGAATCTGTTTCCTCTTCTTTGCTAGCTTCTGGAGGCTGCCCACTTTCCTGAGCTCGTGGCCTCTTCCTCCATCCTCAAACCAGCAGTGTAGCATCTTCCCTCCTCTCTGACCTCTTCTCTGTCCCTCTCTCCTATAAGACTCTCGTAACTACAGTAGGCCCACCCAGATACTCCGTGAGAATCTCCTCATTGCAAGATCCTTAACCTAATTATATCTGTAAATTCCCCTTTGCCATGAAAGATAATACATATACAGATTCTGGGACATGGACGTCTTCGAGGGGGCCATCATTCAGCCCACTGCAGTTTCTTTCTCGAAGTGTTTGAGAGCCCAGGCTCTCAGACCTGGGTTTGAATCCAGGCCCTGCTGTTTCTTGCTGTGTGAGCTTGTGTTCACTCTGTGCCTCAGTTTCCTGTCTGTAAAATGAGACTAATAAGTGCAGCCATCTCAAGGATTGTTGTAAGAATTAAACAGCCATCATATGAGTTCTGGCCAGAGAACCTTAAATAAAAACAATAGAAGTTGCCTTTGTGCTGCTTTAAGCAGAAAAGTCATCAGGAAGGCTGGAAATCTAGGGTCAGAAAATGCCAGGATAAGGCAGAACTGGCAGCCAGAACCACAGCCCAAACTGTGCTATAGAACCCGTCCAGTGAAGCTTTCTGTGTATCACCCCCCACCCTGTGCACACAATGCCTGCTGCCTGTGGTCCCACCACCCCAAGACACTGGCAGCTATGAGGTCAGACTCTCCACTGCTCCTGGGCTGAACTAAGTGCTGAGCAGGAGCTCGGATTGGCTGGCTCTGGTCACATGCCCACCTGCTGGTTGCAAGGGATCCTGGGAAAGCAAGGATCTGGCTTTCTCGTGGTCTTGGTGGAAGCCTGGCTCTCCTATCCCAACTCCGGCTCGTGGGATGGAGAACCCCCCAAACAAAAAGGAGTTCAGCTCCCAAATCACGCACTCATCCAATGCCACTCATGATTAGTATCAGTCCAGGCTTTCTACTGATGGTCGTGGTAAAACTGTACCCGTTCCCCAGAACTGGAGAGGGAGGCAGAGATACTGGTCCGTGTCAAAACTTGATTGGATGTAGCCCGATGTCACAGGCGCTCTCACCTAGAGTCCAGCCAAACACCAAGAATGTCAGCCATTCCTGGGTGGCCATCCAGCCAGCAAGACCCTGCTTGGGCTGGGGAGCCCACGTGGCTGGCTGGCGAACTTCCGTCAGCTTTCTTGGAGGGAGAAAAAGAGAAACCAGGAGAGTGCGAACGAGTGTGCAACAAGGAAAAGGCGTCCGAAAGATGTTTTTAATGTGCATCAGATTATGCAGGCAAGCCAGGGGCCTCTGCCCGGCTTCCCGGCACGTTCCTGCCTGAAGACAGCTTGATGGTTTGAAGGGAGCCGCGGTCAGATTGTATACCTGTCAACTGCCTCTCGGCGCTCGCTGGGGCATGGGTGCTAATGAGGCCTGACACCTCAGGAATCCAGCAGGATGCGAAACAGCCGCAGAGGGCAGGAGGGGAGGCAGGCGGGGCCTGCTCCGGCCACTCGGGCCTGCCTGGAATGCGCCGGAGGAGTATAGGCGGGAGCCTGGTGGGCCCAGCTCCAAGTCCTGCCTTGGCCACTTGCTGGTGGGATAATGAGAAAGTCACATCACCTCTCTGAACCTCAGTTTCCTCATCTATAAAATGGGTTTTCATATTCCCTCAAAGGTTTATTGGGAGGATTCAAGATAGGGTATATTAGCACGGGGCAACACCTAATAAGTGATAACGATCAATCTTATTCACACTGTCAACACCCTCATCAACCTGGTTACCCTCGTCTGCTTCAAATGCCTGTCAAGGTGCTTAGAATTCCACCGTTGAGGGGGGAGGGTATAGCTCAGTGATGGAGTGCGTGCTTAGGAAGGATGGAAGGAAGGAAGGAAGGAAGGATGGAAGGAAGGAAGGAAGGAAGGAAGGAAGGAAGGAAGGAAGAAAGGAAGGAAGGAAGGAAGGGAGAAAAAGAAAGAAAGAAAAAGAAAGAAACCTAATCACCTCTCCCCTCCAAAATTCCTGCATTGAAGCATTTATCTACCATTATTTTTCCCCCAGCTTTCTTCTTGAGATGTGATTGACATGCAAAACTGTATAAGTGTAAGGTGGACATTGTCTTGATTTAATACACTTATATATTGCAAAATGACTACCATCATAGCATTAGCTAACACCTCCATGACAGTACACAATTGCCATTTCTTTCCTGTGGCGAGAACATTTAAGATCTACTCTTCTTAGCAACTTCCAAGTATACAACACAGTATTATTAATAATATATCCACCATCATGCATTGGTTTCCCTCCCTGAGAGCCTGCTGGGAGAACTGTTAGGCTGAGGGAGCTGTTGAGGATGATTTTGGCCAACCTCCATCTTACTGTAGAGGAAATCAAGGCGCATAGGGGGAGGCAACTTACCCAAGGTCTAACTGCCTGGTGGCAGAGGAGTTTTGACAGCAAGGAAGGGAAACAGAAGAAGAAGGCCCCTGACTGCCTGGGGCAGAGGGGTGAACTTGATCCTCTTCTTAGAGCTGCTCTCGTGACTCTAATCCCAGGCATGTTAGATAAATGCAGAGACCAGGAATAGCTCTGTCTTGAGGCCATCAACTATCACTCTGAATAACACAAGCTGAGCATGTTGGAATCCCAGAGAGGGCACAGAGATGTATGCGAAGGGGCCGGGCATCCCTGTCTTTACGTCCTGGAAAAGAAAAAGGGACACTTAAACAGCTCATCCTAGGCACATACTGAGAACAGCATCTATTACAGGCCCGGAGTGAGAGAGATGAATTCCTCCTGGGGGATGGATGTTTTCACAGGAGCTAGTATCCAAGTTGAAGTTCACAAAATGAGATTCAGGGGGAAAAGTTTGTAAAAAGAATCATGTCTGGTTCAGGGGTAAAGAGGAACTTCAGGAAGGAGATAGGATTTGCCAGATGCTGTGAAAAAAGAATAGTATTTCCACAGGCAGAGGAGGGAGGGGCAAACCTGGCAGTGAGCATAGCCTGAGAAGAGGCACAGGGGCAGGAAGCACACAGTGTGCTTGGAAACGAGAAGTTGATTTGACCAGAGAATAAGCAGCAAGAAGCAGTTGTAGGAGATAAGGCTAGAAAGGGAGGTTGGGACCAGATGGTGGGCATCCTAAAATGCCACGTCGAAGAAATTGTACTAAATTCCAAAGGAAGAGGGAGTCATGGAAGGTTGCAGAGCAGGAGTGTGGTATGCTTGGGGCTGAGATATATGGGAGGAAATGGAGCAGGGAGAAGCAGGGCAAGGTGGGCTCTCACCACCAACAAAATTCGCCACCGCACAGCCTGCTAATGCTACCAATAATTGACTTTTAATAGCTCAAAATTCAGTGAGACCATCTTACTTTATGCTAGGTGCCATGGCTTGTGCTTTTTTTGGTAAGCCTGGCGTTCCTAAGAATTCTGCCTTGAACGCTGGTTGGTAGGTGGGGAGATGAGGGGAGGGATGGGGAGCAACCTGCGCAGTCAACCGAAGCTGAGTTCTGAGGAGTGGCATAATGTTTCTCTAGTTTGGTACCCTGCATTAACACCCAAGGTGGTTCGTATAACCCAAGGACTTCGCTTAAATGTCGGCAAATAATGGGAAAAGAGAGTGTTGGGGGAGCGCCTGGAATGTGCCAGGCACATTTACATACCTTTGCTTCATTTAATTCATGTTAGATCTGTGATCTCATTTAACCAGACAACAACCTCACAGAGGAGGTGTTATTATTCCCATTTCATAGATGAGAAAACTGAGGTTCAGAGGGATTCAGTAACTTGCTCAAGGTCTCTGAGCTAGAAAGTGGCAGATCCAGGACTCAGACTCAAATCTGTGAGTCTCTAAACCCTGATTCTTCTTCCCATACCATGATCCCTCTGGAGAACTGAACCCTCCCTGCCAAATGACACAAGGGCTTCTCAACAGGCTCCTTGAGAGTCACTGCACAGCCGAGGTTAGTCCCAGGCCCTCCTCACTGGGGATTTGGCAACCATTAGCTGTGGCAGCCAGAAACCTAGGTGGTCCTGCTCAGACCCTGCTGGCCCTCGTCCTGTGTCTCACATCATTCGTCGTTTCTGAGAACTGGCACCCCACCTGCCAAGAGATCTCTGACTGCAGTTCCTCAGAACCCGGACTCAAGGGGCAGGGGGCTGGCTTCACCCGCATTGTTTCCCACACTTGGGCTGCTTGGTGACCGACCCCCTACTCGGTTCCTGTTGGGCAGCCGTAACGCTGGGGCTGCGCTCTGCTCACACTTTCTCTGGAGTGTTCTCGGCTTTTCCTTTCCCTGCAGCTCTGCAGAAGCATCCCAGGGACCACTCCCGGCTGGGCAGTAAAAGCATGTCCAGCTTGAGTGTCTCCTGGAAGGCCCCCTTCCTTCTGACGCCCTTTCTTCCTGGGGATGGGGTGCTTCCCTCTCCACCAGACAAGCATTCCCACTGGGCTGCAGCTGGACTTAAGCTGTCCGTTTGCTTCTGTATTAGGGTTTTACTGTTTAATTCCTTTGTGCCTGCTTACTCCTTAGCAAATTTCTACCATGCCACACTGCCCCCACCAAGACCTTCCCGACCAGCAGGTGACCACCTTTCTCTCCGGCATGGATCCTACCTCAGTCCTGCCAACTTACCTATCAACACCCAAGCTCCGGCTCTGAGGCAGCTACATTAATCAGGTCTCTTTTGATTGCAAGTGACAGAAATCTAGTTGAAAGCACTGGAGGCAAAAGAGAAAAGAATGGACTGGAATGGAATAGAACAGAACAGCATAGAATAGAATCATTGGTTAATATAACTGGGAGCTGTGGGCATGGGGACAGGACTGAATTCAGAGTTTGAAAATGCAAATAATGATTTTCTCCCTCCACCCCCCTACTCTCTCTGTGGCCCTGAGTCTTGCCTCCTATAGGTGGGCTCCTCTACAGATAAAGAAAACCTAGGATTCCCAGCCTCTCAGCTCCAGTGAGATTGAAGCCAGTTCCTGCTCCTAGTGACCGCAGCAGGGAAGAACTCTGATGGGCCCTGTAGGGGTCCCATGGCCACCCCTGACCCAATTGTGGGGGCCGGGGGATGGTGGAATGACTGGTCCAGTCCGAGTCTGCCTGTGCCACCTCTGAACCTCGGGGAAGGGCGCTTGTTACCAGAAGAATGGAGATGGGGAGCAAACACTGTGCCCAGTGGAAAGAATAGTTTCATATACCAGGGGAGGGGCTGAGGAGCAGGGAGTTGTGGGTGGCAGGGCACCCTTGAGTTTGCCCAAGAAGGGCAGCCCCACTCTCTGGGGCCATCTCAGGAGCTGGATGGAGAGACAGAAGAAGCCGCTGGGGGCAGGCGGGATGGAGCAGGGTCTCTGTGGCAAGGGAGGAGCTAGAGGCCCTCCTGCCAGGAACTTCGCAGATTCCTCTGCAGGGAGGTGCCAAGGGGCAGGAAGCAGAGTGAGAAGATGAGAGAGAGGCATCTGAGGAATGCAGAGGCTGCTGCGTGGCTCTGGAGACAGGCTACTGAGGGCAGGAACACCCTGCTGCTCCTGGGGTCAGCCCCTTGTCAGAGGTGGAGGGTCGCATCCTGCCTCACTATTAACTCACTGGGTGACCTGGGCACTGGGTGACCTGGGCACAGAGTCACCAGCCTCAGTTTCCCTGCCGGTGAAATGAGGACGTTGGGATGAAAGAGTCTCAGCCTCCCTTCTCTTCCTCCAGAGCCCACCCCAGCTCCTTCCAACACCCCTAGGAGTGAGGGCCCCCCAGGAGGCCCTGGGAACCTAGGAATGAGCCCCAGGCCTCAGCTCCTCCCCGAGGAATCTGGGGGAGTAGTGGGCAGGGTAGCTGAAGGTCTCCTCACCCGCCTCTCCTCCCCGAACCATTTCTGCTTCCCCCTTTCTTTCCTCTCCTGGCTGCAAAGCACATACAGATGTGGGGCTGTCGGCCACAATCAGGGGGCTCAGGTGAGGAATGGGGCCTGGCAGCCCTTGGCTTGTACTCGTTTGCCTGAGTGCAATTTCCCCGTAATTACACTTCCTAACTTTTCAGCATCTGTGAAAGATCATCTTCTGACACAGCGGAGTCAGGCTCATGCCGGCCAGGAGGCAAGCCCCTTCGCTCAGAATCATTTTCAACAGGCAGAGAAAACACATTTGTTCTTTTCCTTCCGGCATGTACAATGTCCCCAAGAGACAAGCCTAGGGGCCTGACCAGTGGCTCCAAGCAGCCTGGAGTCTCGGCGCCCGCCACCCCATCACCCTCTCACACCCTCTGATGCTCCCCCACCCACCACCAGCCCCAATTCTCAGTGGCTCCCTTGTCTCCCATTGTGATGTTGCTGACACCATCATCCACATGCAAGGTGAGCCGCTCAAATTCCCACAGACCAGCTCTGTCAGTCACTCACAATGACATTTATAATGTCACCTACCCTGTCACCCCTCCTACCTCACCCATAAGCACTGCAGGACCATCTCCTCCCACCATCACCCACCCATATTCTCTACCAGTCACCTCGTCCGCCACAGTGGCATTCAGAGATGTCATTTTAACTGCCCTTTCCTGTCCCCCTGAGTGGCTCTGAAGCCAGCCTGAACCCTCCCACACTGGCCCCATAGCCAGCCAACTCATCTCCTTTTCCACTCTGAGACCCTGGGATTGGCAGAGGCTTTGTTCGGGGTGCCACCAAACTGGAGATCTCACACCACCACTCCCAGGACCTCAGGTGTAAAGTCTTGATTTGACAAGGTGAGGGGCCAGGGCAAGAGGCAGAGAGAACTGAGGGTCTCAGAAACTCTGAGGAGGAAAGAACCACGAGGGACCTTGTAAACACATTAGAAATGTGGCCAGGCCCAGGACACCGAACAACAAATAGCTCAAGCAACAGTACTGTATGCAGGGTGTGCAGAGGACAGAGTGGGGAGGAGGCCCTCATGGGGTCTAATCTCCCCAACCTGGGGCCTGCTGGCCCTGGGGCCTGGGGACCAACCCCACTGCCTCAGGGTAAATAGGCTATAAGCCAGGGAAGACACCTCCCACTGTGATGGAAACCAAATCCCCTAAGGACGAGTTATGCCCCATCCTCCCTCTCTGCTTACAATTCTGTAGGAAACATTCTTGTTTCCAAAACCCAGAATCTGGGCAGAGCCTGGTGTGGGACATGGCTTCAGGAGAGGTTTTCCTTTTGTCCAGAGAAGTAAATATGAGACATATGTACCCCATCCTGAGCCCATGGCAGACATCACTAATCAATCATGGCCCAGAGAGGTTAAGTAATTTGGCAAAGGTTGCACAGCTGATAAATGAGAGGAGCCAACTTTTGAACTTGGACAGTCTGGATTCAAGCCTTGATCTTAACCATGGGGCTAGATTATCCCATACAAGCACTGGCCCCTAGCCTCAGTGGTGGGCACATCCAGCCTGGACAGCTTCTCAGTAGATAAGAGAGGAAAACAAATACCCTTGAGAGAAAGAGGCAGTAGAAAGCAGGAGCTAAATGTGAGGTCTGGCATCGATATGAATTCAAAGTCAGGCTTTGCCACTTACCGTCTGTGGGATTTGGAGCAGGTGATATAAGCTTCTTGGAGCTTCTATTATCTCCACCGTAAAATGAATAGTCTTTTAGAAACATACATAAAGTACCTGGTTCTAAATGAATAATTGGCAGAGTCTTATTTATCTAGAAAGCGAAGTCTGAGCAGCATTATTAACAATAACCAAAAGGTGGAAGCAAGCAAGTGTCCATTGACAGATGAATGGATGAACAAAATGTGGTGTATACATACATACAATGAAATATTATCCAGCCTCAAAAAAGAAGGAAATTTGGACACATGCTACAACATGGATGAACCTTGAGGACATCGTGTGAGTGAAATAACCCAGTCACAAAAAGACAAATCCTCGATAATTCCGTGCATGTGAGGCCTCTAGAGCAGTCAAGTTAAACAGAGAGAAAGAAGAATGGTGGTTGCCAGGGTCTGAGGGGAGGGGGGAAAGGGGATCTGTTGTTTAATGAGTATAGAGTTTCAGATTGGCAAGATGAAAAAGCTCTGGAGATCTGTTTCACAACAACGTGAATATACTCAACACTAATGAATGGTGTACCTGAAAGTAGTATAAAATGGTAAATGTTACATCTGTTTGAATGCAATCAAAAAAACACACAAAAAACAAGTCCTATAACGGCCCAATGAAGGGTGAGTTACTCAAGGTAGGTGTTGAACAGAGGAGGTGGTGGCCTCTGCTGGGGAAGGTTGGAGAAGGCATCTGAAAGGAGCTGGGGTCTGAGATGAGGTTTTGATAAGGCCACCTGGGCCGGGGAAGCTCACAGGCAAGGATGAGTCTATCACCACCTGCCCAAGAAAGAGTCTCTGCGCTGGGTCCCCCATTCCCATCCTACCCACTTCCACCCCTGACTTGGCTCAAAGCACAGAAAGCGCTGTTGGGACATCTTGGTAAAGGGATGGAAGGGCCACGCTGGAGGGAGGAGTGGGCAGCAAGCAAGCCAGCAGGAGGCCAGGGCAGCGGGCAGGGAAGACAGTCTCCCTGCACAGAGGTTTCACTGAGCCCTTGTGCTGGCCTTCCGGGCACCCCTTACCCTGCAGAGCCTGTTCCCTGGGCAGGGCAGGTACTAATTCCACCACAGGGCAGAAATATTCTGTGAGCACCTATTAGATGTCAAACCAAAACATTATGGGAAAGGGGGCCGGAGACAAAAGACCAAACCCAGCCTCCAACATGACAAGGCTTAGTGACACAGCGGACTCCGAGGACCCTGGAAACCCTCATGGCAGCTGTGCCCAGGAGGAGGGGTTTGGGAATCAGCGGCGTGCTCACTTCTGCTTTGCCCTATTCCATCCTGGAGGACCCCGTGAGTCCAAATAAATCTTATCTGCCTGCCCTCTCCCACTCATTTAGGAAAATCCCCCGAGGGCCTCTCTGAGCCCCACCACGGGGGTGGGGGGTCCCTGGCCTCGCCCCTCCTGCCCTGCTGCTCCCTGCTCATGGGAGCTTATCCTGAGTGCAAATCCTGGCTCTGCCATCTACTAGTTCTGTTGGCCTCTTTATGCCTCAGCTCCCTTCTCTGTAAAATGGGTATTTAATCAGACCTGAGTCATGGGACTGGAAAGCACTTACAGCTAATCCCGGCACAGAGTGAGCACCCCATACATCTGAGCTGTTCTTAATTTTGTCACTATTTTAACCTCTTCTGAACTTCTTGTCCACTTCCTGTCCACACTCTTCATCTGACTCTGAGTCAAAATCCATGTATTTCCTTTTTTCCATGCATAAAAAAATGCCCATTCAGAGCAGGGAGCTGAGTTGCCAATGTGTTCATTCTTTGGGTCACTGCTAAGTTGAAACATCACCCTACGATGGGGAGCATATTCTGGTTCTCAAGAAAGATTTGCTTTCATGATCACATCTATCACATCCTGCTTGGGAGAGAAGAGGCTGCTGTTTGCCATCTAAGGTTGCAGAAACTTAGCAACAGGTTCACAGCACAGCTGGGGCCAGATCCCAGGTCTCCTGACCCCACGCCACAGCCTTTCCAATTCAAGTGCAGTGACAGCTATAGGATTTCAGCCAAGGAAGAGATGAAGAGGGCTGCTGTCCCTGCCCTCTCTGTCCTGCGCTGCACTCTCTGGGTGTAGGAGCAGCAGCTTGGGGAGAAGGAAGTAGAGACTGAGTGGGGATGTCACCAAGCAAGGGGGTGAGCAGGTGGCATGAGAGAGGTGTCACTCCCTCACCATGCCCATTCGCTGCCCTCCTGGGAGCATCAGGCCTTCTGTGACCCATAGCTTGGGCACGGGCTCCTATCTCACCTGAAGGCTTGGAGGGCGACACCCTCAGCTAAAGGCATCGTGTTCTCCCAGAAAAGACTGAGTGAGGGCAGTGGGAGACACCTGGAGTGGACCCTGGAAGGACTTCCCAGCACCAACATCTGTGAAGCCCAGGGTTGCCCTCCCTCCCCAAGCTGGGCATCCCTCATTCTCACTATGGTGCTTGCTGGGAACACAGACATCTCGCATCAAGACAAATGGAGCTGAACAGCTGTATTGTGAACACACTTCCCCTTTGGGAGCTGCCTGCTTAGAGGAGTTCCAGGCACTTGTTGGGCCTGGGTGGGGCCACTTATAGTCAACCGGCTGAAAAATAACCACTATGATTTTAGGAATCAGCGTCATTATCTGGGACATGCCTGTCCCACCACATACTACCTGGGTCACCTTGGGCAAGTCCCTCCTCCTCCCTGGACCTCAGTTTGCACATCTGTAAAACTGGGTGATTTGAAATTAAGACTCTCCAAGGCCCCTTCTTGCTGGGCCACTCTCATAGACTAGTATTCACCTTTTACCAAAGAGACGGAGGGAACCCAATTCAAAGGCAGGCATGCAACCCAGTGCCCCAGCTCCTGCTAAGTGTGTATTCCAGCTGGGGAGGGGGGCAGAAAAAAGAAAAGGAGTGAAGAATTTTAGACAATGAAAAACACTAGGAGTAAATAAAACAGAGTGATGAGATAGGAAGCCAGGAACATTCCAGCACAAGTACAAATGAAGGTCCCCGCCCAGGCCTCCTTCTCCCCTACCCTGTCTCTGCCCCAAATCCTGAGGGCCTTTATGTGTGTGTGGACACATGACATCTCTCTCCATCTCCTCCTGCGCTCACACCGTACGCAACACAGGGCCACCCTTGGGCCTCCCATCGGGCCTGGGGAGGCTCACACAAGCAACACAGTTGGCCCTTGGAGGACAGACCCTGGAAGAGGTCCCCATGCCTAGAAGCAGGCTCAGAATGTCTGGGCAGGGACCTCCAGAGCCCTCAGAACCCTGAGTGTTGGCGAGCCGGATGGGCACATCGTGTTGGCCCATGGACTCCTCACTCCGTGAGTCGGGCCAGCACGGGGCCCTCTGAGTCAGGTTCTAGGGGTACTCCTTTAGGAAGCCTCAGGGGCCAGGGTGCTGATTTGGTTCAGGGGAGGAGGGAAGGCCTCCCAGAGGAAGGGGCCTTTGAGCTGAGACCCCATTATGAAGCAGGCAGCCCTGACGGCGCTGGAAAAGGCATTCCGGGCAGGGGGAGCAGCCCATCCAGCACTCCAGGCCTGCTGCCCGGGCCTCCAGGCCCACCCTCTGCCCTAGCCAGGCAGGGAGGGGCCCCGAGAGGCACCTGGAAGCAATCTTCCCCAGCCTGCTCCCTGAAAGTGAAAGCTACTCTCTTTGATAGTCTCCAAATTGCCTTTCTTTCTCCCTTCCTTCCAGGGAGGGAGGCTGCTGGAGTCTGGGAGGGGGATGCGGGAGGAAAATTAGCCAAAAGCAGCCAGCCTTTGGTTCTCCTGCATTGGATGAGCAGCCTTAGAGGCCTATGGGATCGGTTCTGTGCCCACCACCCAGCTTTCCTTATCCTTGAACACGGACTCTCTAGGGACCAAGGAAAGGATTCTGCTTCTCCAGCCTGGATGCCCTGCCTGACCTCTGACCTGTCACTTTCCCTGTCTAAGCCCTTGTCCTTCAGCCCTGAAGAAGAGAAATTCAAAAGCTCCAATTTCCTAACAAGGTTGGAAGTTTCCATATTGACCCCCACCTCCTCCAAGCACCATTTCATAGACTTCTTTGGCAAAAATCCAAATAATATTCAATCATAACTCAAGTCACCCCACATACTCTAACCTCTTAAAACACATCTTTAAATTCTCCGACATTCCTCCCATCAAGAGGTGGAGTCTGCGGCCCCTCCCCTTGAATCTGGGCCAATCCTAGAGACTTAGGTCCACCACAAGACTACGGCAGAAGAAACCCCATGAGACTTGCAGGGATGGGTTCACCAAGCGGCCTCAAGCTGAAGCCCTGAGTCCCAGGCCAGACTTTCCACCACAATGAGGCTGCAGTGCTATGAGGACATCCAAACTAGCTCCCCTGGAGAGACCACACAGAGAGGCCAGAGATTTCTAGAAAAGAGAGAGATCCCTGCTCCCACTCAGCGCCTCCAGCCCCTCACCACCCCCTACAGCCACCATCTGCCAGTAAGTGTGAGGGGCCCCAAGCTGAAGCCACCCTGCAAAGCTCTTCTTGGATTCCCACCCACAGAAACCACGAAAGACACTAACCTAGTGGCAGTTCTTTTTAGCCAGGGTTTCAGAGAGATTTGTTATGTAGCAGTGGGTCATGGGAACGGCCGTGGTCCCCTCCGCTACCTGGGCTGGACACTCTGTTGATTCTTGCAGACGCCCCCTCTGCCCTCCTCCTCCCTGTCTGGGCCCCAGGAGAATGACTCTCCCACTACCCCATCTCCTGTGGCTGCATCCTCAGGTGCCCCGGCCTCCGGCTTCTGGTTGGGCTCAGCCAACAGATGGCGCTGCGAGGAGAGTGGGAGAAAGAAGGGGAGGGAGACGGGCGTTTATTCCCCGCTCCCACCCGGCCAGCTCACCGAGGGACAGCGGGGCCCCACTTCCACAGGCCACAGCTCCTGCTGGGCCACCCCTTGCTGTGGTTCCAGTAACTATGCCCACTCGGCCCTGCCCCTTGTGGCCCGCGAGTAACACCCTTCTCCTCCACCTCGGTGCTTCTGTCCTTTTTCCATCATCTTGACACTGGCTGTGTCTTTGTAAACAGCCCTTTGGTAAAATGTCCTCAGCTAACCTGTCCAAGTTTGTCCTGTTTCCCACTGGGGTCCTGACTGATGGCTGACGCCAGCCCAAATCATAGCTCTGCCCCGCCTCCCCAGTCCCATCTGGAAGCAGCACGCCCATGTCTGCACATTCACTGATTCAACAAACTTCTCTTGACCACCTGCGGGGTGTCTTGCTTGTTCTAGGGGTCGGAGATACAGCAGCAGGCAGGATGGGCACAGCTCTGCGCTTCATGGGGCCATGTGCTTGGGGAGGCGGTACACAGGCAGCAGACCAGTCAGTGTGTAAGATAATGTTGGACAGCAGTAAGTCTGTAAAGAAGACAAAGCAGGGCCATGGGGTGGAGGGAGCCACGTGGTCCCAGACACCACGCGTGGAAGACCCGTATCTGGAGAGCAGCCCATATGGAATATCTCCCAGTGTTGGAAGAGCAGCCCAGGCACGGTTGCCTTTGCAAAATGCGTGGCGCAGTTCTGGGTGCATAGTTGCCTTTCACCACCGCTTACAGATTGGTCAGTTGAAAGAACAAAGCAAGGAATGAAGCGCACTATTGTTTACACGGGTGAACTTCCTGCAAGATTTTCCCAGGTTGAACCCACGCTGGTGGGACCAGGCCTAGAGCTGGACTGAGCTCCAACATGGAGGAAACCAAAATGGCGGAAGTCGTCTTTAACACTTGGCTGGAATCCAGGCCTGACCCCCTCCCTGTACTTCCTACACACTCAGCTCTGATTTGGGGTTCTCTTGCCTTGAGAAGATGATGGACGAGGTGGAGAGGGGCTCTGGGGAAGTGGCCCAAAGTCTGTCAGCAAAGAACAGAGGCGCCAGGCAAGGCCACTGTGGCCATATCTTGCCTCTCTCCTCAGAAGCAAAAGGGCCGTTCCCATGACACCCGCCCTGGCCTGCACCCCAGCTGGGCACACACAATACAGCCACTTGTTTGAGGCTCCAGCGAGGCCACAGGCCTTCCTTGCCCTGGAATGGACTGGAATGAGCACAAGGGCTGGGTCACTTTCCCCGGCTTTGGGGAGCTACTCCTCTCGGCATCTCTGGAATTCTCACCTGCTTCCAATCCTAGAACATTTTGGTCAGTAAAGATGCTGACCCAGTCACCCCCCCCCCCGATTTTACAGAAGAGGAAGGTGAGGCCCAGGGAGAAGGTTGGGTTGCCGGGCTCACAGGCTTGGTATACGAAGCCCAGGTACAGCACAGACCTCCTGGGCCCCTGTAGGCCACTTTCCATTAGCCTTGCCCTCATTTCCTGAAGTCAGCGCAAGCTCACCTCCGGGATGTCCGCCCCGACACCCGAGGCTCCTTGGCTCTCTCCCCATTCTCACCCCTGAGAGCTCCGGCTATGCTCTGCTCAACTTGGCAATTCAGTGTGTCCATCTTATTCCATAGTTGTTCTTGGACATGAATGCGGCCTCTCCAGTGAGAACATGACCTCCTTTTTCCTTCTCCCATCTCCATCAACATTCCCAGCAGAGGCCCAGTTACCCACCAGTTCATCAGTGAGTGCTTCTGGCTTGGTTAATTCATAAATCAGTAACATCTTTGGTTTTCCTCCACTGAACCATCTCCCTCGACCAAAAAGGAAGTAGAGAATTTTAAACCAAAGAGCTGCAGCAAACACAGATGATCCCATATATTCCTGGCCCGTCCGTTTCCTGTCTGGATTCCCAGCAGTTTGAGTGGGAGAGGTGGGTGTCACAATGTCCTATATGGTCAGAGGGCTGCTCCGGGAGTCCCAGCTCTTGAAGAAGTGTCTGTGTGAGGATGGCTCCAGGATAGATTTGGGGAGATCCCAAGGACCTGGGGGAGTCCAGTGTCTGTGGCTATTGGTGTCATCCACACCAGATCCTCTTTTTGCCAAGAGCAGTGACTAACCCCCAGCCTCTCTCTCCTGGATGCTACCACTGGCCAGAAAAGAAAGACAAAAGGAAAAGAAGCCAGGGTCTTAGTTCATAATTAACTTCTGAGCGACCCTGTTTTTCACAGGACATTTCTCCCATGATTTTCTCCTTTTTTAGCTTCTTTCTTTGGCTTCTCTCTGGTTGTGTCTGCAAATGGTCACCACAGTGATGGCAGTCCAGCTTGTCCCGGAAGAGCCCCCTCCTTGGTCTTGGCTCCTCTGCCTGCTCCCCTGGGTAACCCGTCGCCCAGCTGGCCACTGCCTGGGGGCAGGGAGACAAAGGCCCCCTCTTTGGATCAGGCCATGACCCGTGCTCACTGGAGCTTTTACGCATCTCTGCCATTCCTGCCTTTATCAGATTAGCTTCAATTAGACAAATGAAAATCACATGGAGCAGAGAGGGGAGGAAGCCTGAGCTTGCAGGAGTGCCTTTCAACAAAAGGACGGGGGCAGGGCGGCCATTAGGAAAGGAGGCTGATGGTGGCGGTACCCACACGTGTATGTGTGGGCACACAGGGCCTTCCACGAGGAAAGGTCAGCCCAGAAAAGCACAAAGGGCCATCATTAACTTGGAAGGAAACTTTGAATCTTCTATCAAGAAGGGCTGGAGCGTTTTGTGAGTCACAGACCAGACCCCTCTGGGAATCTGCTGAAGGCTCGGGAGCAGTGCTGTCCAATAAAGCTCTAACGTGAGCCACAGATGTGAGCCTCAGATAGAATTTAAATTTTTTAAATAGCCACATTAAACAATTTTTAAAGAAACTCATTTATTTTAATAATAATTTAAATTTTAAAAACATCTTTTTAAGCCAAATATGTCCAAAATATTATAATTTCAACACATATCAATAAAAAAGTTATTAGCAAGATATTTGACATTCTTTTTTCATGCTAAGTCTTCAACATCGGCAGTGTATGTCACATTTATAGCCCATGTAATTTGGACTAGCCACATTTCAAGTGCTCAGCAACCACATGTGGCTACTGGCTGCCATGTTTAGGATGACCAACAACTCCCCCAGTTTGCCCAGGACTGTCCTAGTTTTAGAATTGATGGCCGCACGTCTTGGGCAAACTTGGATGGTTGATTACCTTAGATTGGATAGCATAGCTCTAAGACCATCTCCCCAGAACAGCACACAGACAACGGTTGCCCTATAATTTAAAGAGGTTTGGTGCCCTCTCATGATGCTTAGTTGGGGAACCCCTAATCCCATTTAACAGACTGAAAAAAGAGTGATCCAGAAAGGGGAAGGGATTTGCCCAAGGCCACATGGTAACTTTGATTAGAGCTACAAGTAGGACGTAGGTGTCCTGATTTCAGGATGCTCTGTGCTAGCCCACAGGAGGCGCCTGGCAAGAGCATGGCCCATGTCTCTGGGCTCCTGAGTAAAATTCCTTAAGTAAAAGAGAAAAAAGATAAGTGGATTTGAGGAACCGTGCTAAGTAAACGACGATACAGACAATACCCAGGTATGCCGTATCATTTAGCAATTTAGAACTCAATCTGACTAAACAAAACCCCATCTAGACCCAACAAGCAATGCTGTGGTTCAGGGAGCCTCAGGATTCTGGTCAAATCCGGGCATCCAGGCAAGGCCTTACAGACCCCCATGCTTGCCCTCCTGAGCTCTTGGACAGAGAGAGGTGCTGCCACGCTCCTCTGCCCTGGCTCTGAGGACACAGCTCACTTCCACGGGAGGGCAGGCAGGCGGAAAGGGGATGTGAAAGGTCCTTGGTGTGCAGCCTGGGTCCAGGGTATCCCCAGGATCTACTCTCAGTTCCCTGATAGCCCAGATGCTAACTGATAAGTCCATCCTGGTTAAATATTTACACCGCGATTGAATCATCAGTGTTAGAGCTGAAAAGGAGGTAGACACTCCTCCCATTTGCTGGAGGACAACACAGTGGCCAGAGAGTGGAGGGAAGGGTCCAAGTTCACCGTAAGGTGAGGGTGGAGGAGATCCTACTCATGTGGGGGCAAAGGGTGGCCCCACCTGCTTAAGATCAGGGCCAGATTTTGACAGATGTTTGTTGAGTAAGTAAATGAATAATCGAAGTATTTGACCTACCTCTCATTTCCCTGACACTATTCTCTGCCTATTCCTAAAAATAGTGGACGTGAAATGTTCGCTGCATCAAGGGCACTTTTTTTTTTAAGTTTATATTTTATTTATTTTTAACACTTTTATTGTGGTATGGTTCCTGTACACTAAATTACACATATTTCAGACGTACAATTTGAGGAATTTTGGTAGATGTGTACACCAATGAAACCACTACCACAAGATAGCTAACATTTCCATCACTCCCCAAGAGGTGCAATTTTTGAATTCCAAGGGCACTTATTAAATGCACATTCCTTGGGCCACCTTCAGAGATTCTCAATCAGGAGACTTGAAGGGAGGGCCTGGGAATTTAAATTTTAGATAATGCTTCCCGTCTCCCTGGCCCACCCGAGCTCCTGCAGGGAGGCAAAGATAATGCGGATGCTGGTGTCTAGGGAGAGACTTTTGAGCCATTGCTTACCTCTGTAGCGTCTTCTCCCACCCTGGCTGCACAGCGCCCCCTGGCTGAGAGTCCTGGCCTTGTTCAGAAATCTGTCGCCCCGCTCTTCTCTTGGAATGATTGATCCAGCGGGGCGGGTGGTTGATGGGGGGCCTGGCTCCCCTTAGCCCCTCACCCCCAGGGCCCACCACTCTTAGCCTGGGAGAGCTGATGAATGTCCATTACCACAGCAGTCCCCATAAAAAAGATTATGGGGTGTTGCTGAGTTTACAAGCCTGTTCTTGTAAATCTGCCAGACTTGGGGTGGTCACAGCCACTATAGAAGAAGGACAAAATTATTTTCCCTCTGCTCAGTGCCACACACCCAGTCCCTTTCGTGGGAACCGTGGTGGCCTGGTTGCAAGAGCAGTAGATCGTGAATTGGAAGACCTGGAACAAGTGGAGAGACCAGAGCTCACAGCTGGGCCACCACCGGTTCAGCCAGTGGACGTCCCCAGGCCTCTACTTTTCCACCTGTGAGGTGGGCTCTTCGCTCATCTCCCAAAGATGGTTGTGAGGATGACTCAAGCTCAGCCTTTGATGTTGCAATACTGTCCAAGGGCCCACATCACAGAATGTGACTGAGTGGTGAGGGTGTCTTTTTGGTGAAGTTGGGGAAAGAAAAGCAGGCTCATGGTCTCCGTGCCCCTCACTGCTCCGGCCCCTGCAGGTGAAGGGTGTGACCTCACAGGCAGAGGGCGGGGTGGCAGGCAGGGGAGGAGAGAGACCCAGGGGCAGCCCCCAGGGACCCCCAGGCCCCCTTGGCACCTGGCCAGGCTGGCTTCCTGGTCGCCTTCACCCATTTTCAGGCCTGGTTTGTGTCTGGCGAGATGCCTCAGGCCAGTGTGGGCTGCTCGACCTGCTCCACAGGCCTGGCTGGGGCCCCAGGAGTGCCTTGTCTGATGCTTAATTTTCTGCTCTCTTTCCCCTGTCGGCCTCAGAACCTGGATCATCTGTCAGGCCCTCTCTAGGTGATCGAGCACAGAGCCCAGAGAGCCTGGGGAGCGTGAGGTGACGGGCGAGTCACATGAACACTGACCCCATCAATACCAGGCAGCCCCAGAGCCAGGGGAGGGGGGCTGCTGCTCCCTAAAACCTCATTAACAGTCCCGACAAATGCACCCAGATGGGGTGTGAATCTTGTTGGCAAAAGACCAGAAAAGCCGTCTGCTAGTGGTGCCAGTGAAGGGGTGGAGACAGGGGCCAGAGCCTCGCGGGTGAGGTGCAGCCAGGCCACGGCCACTGAAGCCCAGGTCATCTGGACCCTAAAACTAATGATAAGAATAAACAGTGCTGGAAAGGCCTGGTGCCATCACTGTGCTGGGTGAGCACTTTGCTCTGACTCTCATCACCACCCTCGTAGCCTGGCATTATGGCTCTCTGCTTTCTCCAGATGAGGAAGCTGAGGCTCGGACAGGTGAAGTGACCCACGCAAGGGTATATAGCTGGGAAGTGGGGGAGCCAGGACTCAAACCTGACCGGGGTCTCTTAGGAATCAGAGCAGGCAAAGGCAGAAAAACCAAAATTCCTTCCTTATTTTTTTGCCCACGTGCCAATTTCTGTTCTTGGTATGTGTGGCCCCCTCTGTCCATCCCCAAAGCTTCTCCCTGTGCCCCTTCCGGGACTCAACCCCCAACCAAGATTTCCACGCACCGGGGCAAGATCAACCGTGTGCAAAAAAGGGGGATTGTTTTTAGGAACTATAACTAGGAAATAAAACAGTTGTTTTCAATAACAGGCTTTGCTTGTAATATAGTTTTTGTGTGCCCTTGGGCAAGTGACTTCCCCACTCTGGGTGACTTGGGTTGTCCCTCTGTGAAAGGGGGATCATAGTGGCTCCTACAGCATGGGGTTGCATTGTGGTAGCCCCACGCCTGGCACTTAGTAAACACTCCATGAAAGTGCGTTGTCATCTTAGCAGTAAGCAAGCAAGGTGTGGGGTGGGCAGACTGGGGTACCAGAAGCATCCATGGAGCCCCACGTCAAGAAGTTTCCCACAGTGATAAAGCTATGGACCTGTGTTTCTCTGGAAACGACCCACAGCTGGGTGGCTGGGATAGTGGAGGACTCCAGCAGGGTGTCCTACTGCAGGGGAGGGGGTTCCAGGAGGAGCCAGACCCCACAAGTGGGGGTCAGACAGCGCCCCACCTTAGCAGGAGTTTGGGAGAGTAGCAGACTGGAGAGGAGGCTGTGACGGGCCTGGCCCGGGTGCCCTGTCCTCGGTGATGTGCAGGAGCCATGCCAACTCATACAAACCTGTTTCAACTCCTGAGGCTCACTGTTACATTTTCAGGACTTGCACAGGACATTACTAAGAATTAAATGACAGAAATCTACAGTTAAATAAATTTTTAAAAAAGGTAATAAATAATCAAAGCTCATTATTTCCTAAGCACATTAGTACCTTTATCAGTAGTACTATTATTAATGCCCACGAGGTTATTTACACTTATGCTACATGCGTGGCGGAAGCACTATATAGCGGTGCACTGCCGCACCCCTCTCCCCAGCTCAGCCATCCATGATACCACCCTGGGAGCTCGAAACTGGCCCTGGCGGAGTATTTACATCATAGAAATCAGCAAACACCACAGAAATCAACACACACCACAAATTAGAGCCACCCCCCTTCCAGAACTGGTTGTTAGGCACTTGCAAGCCCACTGCTGCCCTGCACGACACTGGTGACCTGCATGGGGACTCGGGGGCCAGAGCCCACTCCCCGCAAAGGATTGCGAGGCTGTTCTTCCCAAGTGGGAATTACCTCCACCCCCAGACCTCCAGGACTTATTTTAGAACAACCGTGGAGTCTCCCGAATTGATCAGGACCCATTGTTTCCCCTCTCCAGTCAGTGGGCTCCACCCTGCATTGTCCACGGCCCCTCCCAGCTACTCCGAGGCTCCTCAGAGGCGGGAGCCGGGAGGAACCTAGCAGCCAGAGCCTTGGATGGCAGCCCTGTGTGCTGGTGGCTTCTATTGTGATTGCCCGAGGATCTCGGGGTTTCCTTGTCCCTGGGCCTCAGAACCCACTGGGGAAAAGCCTGTTTATGGTAAATGATGCCTGTTTGCTTTGATTCTTAGCTCAGACCCCAGGGCCACGACTGCGTCCCCGTAAATTAAAAGCTGCTTGTATTTGGGGGGATTAAGCAATACTATGAAGCCCTGGGAACATGGGGCCTTCGGAGAGAGCTGCCAACTGGGCCTCCCAGATGCAGCCATGAGGCACGTTCATGTCCCCACCGAGGCGGGACCCTCTGGGTGGTGTCACTGGACTTAGAGACTAGGGTGACCTGTGTCTCCTCTCACCCATATACTGTTTAGAAAGAAAAAAATACAAACTTCTATTACTGTGGGATTATCCCTTTCCCATGTTAATCTCTGCTTAAACTGTTCCTCCCGCCTGGGAGGTGCCCCTTCCCCATCATACACACCTGCATCTGAGGGACTGGCCCAATCTTTGTCTCTCAGGGTCCAACACGGGAGTAAACATAACAATGGCCAAGATATGCCAAGTCTCAGAGTTTACAAAGCACTTTCCTATGCTTGACTTTTCAGTTGTGTTAGAATAAACATAACATAAAATTTACCTTCTTAACCAATTTTAAGTGTATCGTTCAGGGGTATTAAGTACATTGTTTTGCAGCCATCACCACCATCCATCTCCATAACCTTTTTCATCTTGGAAATCTGAAACTCTATACCGAATAAACACTAACTCCCCATTCTCCCCTCCTCCACCCCGTTCCCTGGCAACCACCATTAGACATTCTGTCTCTGATTTTGACTCCTCTAAGTACCTACTATAAGTGGAATCATACAGTATTTGTCTTTTTGTGACTGGTTCATTTCACTTAGCATAATATGCTCGATACTTATCCATGTTGTAGGGTGTGGCAGAATTTCTTTCCTTCTCAAGGCTCAGTGATGTCTCATTCTACATATATACCACATTTTGCTTATCCATTCATCTGTTGATGGTCACTTGGGTTGCTTCCACCTTTTAGCTGTTGTGAATAGTGCTGCTACAAACATAGGTGTACAAATACCTCTTTGAGACCCTGCATTCAATTCTTCTGAGAATATACCAAAAAGCAGAATTGCTGGGTCGGATGGTAATTCTATTTTTAATGCTTTGAGGAATATCCACACAGTTTTTCACAGCAGCTCTATCAGTTTATGTTCCCACCATCAGTGCACAAGTGTTCCAATTTCTCCACATCCTCGCCAACACTTGTTGTTTTCTGTTTGTTTTTTATTACCAATAGCCATCCTAGTGGGTGTGAAATGGTCTCTCATTGTGGTTTTGATTTGCACTTCCCTAATGATTAGTCTAATGTCTTTTCACATCCTTTTCTCATTTTTTGAATTGTTTATTTTTCTGTTGTTGAATTTTAAGAGTTCTGTATATTTTCTGGATATTAATCCCTTATCAGATACATTATTTGCAAATATTTTCTCCCATTCTGTGAGTTGCCTTTTTGCTCTGTGGATGGTGTCTCCTGATGAACAAAATTTTTAAGTTTTCATGACGTCCCACCTGTCTGTTTTTTCTTTTGTTGCCTCTGCCTTTGGTGTCACATCCAAGCCATAATTACCAAATCCAATGTCATGAAGCTTTTGTCCAATGATTTCTTCCAAGAGCTTTACTGTTTTAGGTCTTACATTTAGATCCTTAATTCATTTTGAATTAATTTTTGTCTGTGGTGTTAGGTAAAGGTCCAACTTCATCTTTTGCATGTGGATATTAACTTTTTCCAGCATATTTGTTGAAAAGACTGTCCTTTCCCCATTGAATGGTCTTGGCACTCTTGTCAAAAAATCATTTGGCCATATACACGAGCATTTATTTCTGGGCTTTCTTCTCTTCCATAAGTCCGTGTGTTTGTCTTTAGGCCAACACCACACTGCTTTGATTACTGTAGCTCTGCAGCAAGTTTTGAAATCAGGAAGCATGAGTCCTCCAATTTTGTTCTTCTTTTTCAAGATTGTTTTGGCTATTTAGGGACCCATCCCATACTTGATTTTATTTTACATGTTAATTCAACAAATACATATTAAGTCGCCACTCTTCACTGTGTTCTGGGAGCCCTGGAGTGGTGGAGCCTCCATGTACTCTGGGGAGATGTTCGAGATAGGTGGGGCCCAAACCCAGCATCTCCATTTTACAGATCAGCAAACGGAGGCTCTTCTGTCTCATTTGGTTCAGAACAGTGACCTGTGTGGACAGAGCCCAACCCCTGGCCCCCGGGGACTGTCCTCTGAGCCCACTTCTGAGGCCACAGTCCCAGAGAGTGGCCTGAGGAGGGCCACTCTGTCAGGATAACATAGCCCCGCACGGCCCCCTCCCCCCTTGCTCGGAAGGGCCCCACCTTCCCTGTTTCCCATCAGCGTTCCAGCATCCACACTATATTAGGGAAATAGAGCTGAGTATTAGGTAATGACTGTCCAATTTATTCTGACAGCAAGAACCAGAGGGAGGAAATTGACATTGGTGATTTTACTTAGACTCTGACAACTTTAATTAATCTTCATTCTGTTCCCGGGAAGCGGGAGCCTCCACCAGCGACTGTGAGCCCAGGCGGCGGCCTCGGTGTGCCGACCGCCCTCGGCTGTGGACGCAAGGCTGGGCACCCTGGAGCCTGAAGATCCAGCGTGGCTCCCAGGAGTCCTGGGTCCCCATGCTCTTCAGCCTCCGCGTCCTCCTCAGCTTCTCCCAGGAGGGCAGAGGAAGCCAGGGCGTCCCACCCTCTTCCGGAGGGGAGCAATGAGGCCGAGAGAGGCCCTCGTCCCGCCCGAGACCCACTGTGAACGGCCCTACCGTCCGCAACAGCTCAGAGGGCACCACACCCAGCAGCAAGGACGGCTGGGTCCGGAGAGTGGCCCCTAAAGGACCCACCGGGGAGAGGGTCACACAATTTGAATCATTTGAATCCCAGACCTGAAAGCACCACCGCTTAGAGGGCACATGTCCATCCAGATTCTGTGCGGCTGTTACAAGGAAGGGACTCAGGTCCAGAGAGGAAAGGAGTCTCACTAGCCAGCACCCCGGCCCGACGGCCTCTCCGGGAAGCCCCTCACCCCATCCCTCAATCACCCAACAACAGCTTCACTGATAAAAAAGCCCACAGTCCGCCCCTTCCCAGGCTCTGGCATCTCCACAGGGGACACTCCAAAGACCAGAAACCCTCAGGTCCCCAAATAAGAACTGCTGCTGGTGAAAGCAGACCTCCAGGGTCCCCCACGTGGGATGACTGTACACCTCACTGACTCATCTGCGCAGCCCTGGGCACCACTCTTCAGTGTGTGGCTTTAAGCAGACAGAAGGTTCTGGAAATTGGGCCAAGGGTGATAATAATTACAGCAACAATAACAGCCAATACAAACTGACTGTTTCTGTGTGCTGAGCCCTTTACTGTCATGTAAGCCACATCTATTTGGGGTCCTCCCACACCCCTGTGGGGAGTACACCATTATTGCCCCCCTTTTCAGAAACAGCAGCTGAGATTCAGCGAGGGGAAGTCAGCCGACCAAGGTCTCTCAGCTGGTAAGTGGCAGAAAAGGAATGCAAGGCCGGTTCTGCCTCCCCAGCCAACCAGTCCATCACGGCTGGCCCATTTCTGCCCTGATGAACAGAACCCTAGGGGTCCCAGGGCAGGTGGCACAAAGACGACCACCCTCCTTATCCTCATCTGAGCCTCTTCCCAGCTCCCTGCTCTCGGGCCTGAGCGCCATCAAGCCTCCAGGAGGCTGGCCAGCGAGGTCCTCATACCTGCGGGCAATTAGGAAAGTCCCCCAGGGGTGTGTGACTCATCCCCCAGCTTTGTGGGGAGCCTGCAGGGAGGCCGAGGGGCGGACCCCTCCTGCCTGTCCACTCTAATTCTTGGTGTTCTCCAAAGCTCCCGTGGCTCCCAGGCTTGGCTTGGGTCCAGGGGAAGAAGCATGGGCTGGCCATCACACCATGAGTGGGAGGCCAGCTGCCCACACCCTTTCCTCATTGGGCCTCCTCTCTGGTCTTACAAGCCTCAGTGTCACCCCCAGAAAATGGGAACATTTGTATCCATAATACAGGGACAGGACCATGAAGATGCTTTATGCCCAGGTGTTCACAATCAGCCTCACTAACAAAATGTAAATGATATTTCCATTAATAACATTAAGCAGAGAGATTTCTGAATGTAGCGAAAAGAACACAGGCTTTGGAGGCCCACAGCCCTGGTTTGCATCTGGGCTATGCCCCTTACCGTCTGGGTGTGCCTTGAGCCCCAGCCTCAGTTTCCTCATCTGTAAAATGGGCTTAATAATACCTCCTTTGCAGGATTGTCCTGATTCAGTGAAATAATAATACATGTAATCTGTATCAACAAAATGATATATTTTAATGAAACAGTAGCACCTTTAAGTGTCTGAAACATAG
The DNA here is from genome assembly GCF_048773025.1 of Camelus bactrianus. Taxonomy (NCBI): domain Eukaryota; kingdom Metazoa; phylum Chordata; class Mammalia; order Artiodactyla; family Camelidae; genus Camelus; species Camelus bactrianus. The sequence continues at coordinate 16,631,447 of NC_133548.1, forward strand.
CCACAGTCAGTCACCAGCACTACTTTTTCCCACCTGTTGGCTTCATTTCTGACTCATCCTTATTTTACAGAGGCGAAAATGAAAGTCCAGAACTTTCCAAGGTTTTTCCCAGGTCACACAGCTGGTGAAGAGAAGAGATTTGAACCCAGGATGCAGGCTGCTGCCCCATCCCTCCGTGAGGCAGATAACAGGGGCTGTGGGGAGAAAGAGGTCAAGGATTTAGCTTTTTCCTCTTGGCCTGGGCCTGGGTCACCCTGCTGGGACCCTCAGGCCTCCTCCTGTCCTCCCCTCTGCCTCTTGGCCCAGGCAGAGCTCCGACATCCTGTGAAGGCGGCCAGTGTCAGCCCTGGAGCCACATGAAAGGTCCCACTCTTCTCTGGGAGCTGGCTTCACACTCAGGGACGCCTTCCCACAGAAATGTGTCAAAAAGTCAGTGTTACCCCCATCAGCTCTGTGTGTTCCCACAGCTAGTCCCCACCTCTGCCCTGTCGGCTGCTGTCTGCTGCCCCCAGCCTGAGGTCTGCGGTGTCCCAGTGGCTCCAGAGGCGGGAACACCACTCCAAGATTTTCCACGGATTCATTTCCAGACACAAAGGGCTCACCTCCCCACCTCACAACACTGCCTTCGTGACATCCCACCGCACTGGGGAGGAGCAGTCATGGGACCCCCTTCTCCTCACCTTTCAAATAGGCCTGAGGGAAGGAATCCCCCGTCAGAGAGTCAAGGTTGGGAAAATCACGGCACGTCCCTCCTCAGTAAGCCCCACAGCATCATCTCCTCCTGACTGCAGCTGCTCCCCAGTGGAATCCTGACACTCAAACACTTTCTCGGCAGCCAACACCGCCCGGTGTTAAGAACCAGGAGCACCCGATAGAGATGGTCTTCCCAACATGATCTGAAGAATTGAGGGAGAGAAGCTTGAGAGAAAGATCTGGAAGCTACCCTGGATATTTCCTCTTGGGAAGATATCCTGGAGGGTTTTTACTCATGAAGATCTCAAGAACAAAACTCCAAAGGGGGGGGCCTTGTTCTGTGCAGACAACTGGTGAGGCCTCAGGGCTTCCACACAAGGTAGACATCCCAAGGACACCCAGAGAGGAAAAGAAACAGAACTCACCACCCCAGTCACCACTTATTGAGCAACTACTATGCCCAGCTCCTGCCACACACTGTCTTGTTTAATCGCTCCACACTATTTTCACAGGTGAGGAAACTGAAGTTTGGTCGCATGAGCCCAGGGGCATAACCACCAGAGTTACAGAGTCACATGGTTACGTCTGCTCCCAGGTTCCACTGACGTGGAATTCGATGTGACTAGAGCCCCCTGGGCTTGTACAACTGCACGGTAGTCTTAGGTTCTGAGCCCGATGCCTGGCAGACTCGCAGAATTTAACCACTGCCCTCCACTGACATCAGCCAGGTGGTCCATACCACAGTGAGTGTGAACCAGTTCTCTCCATCGTCAAGTAGCTGTCTGCAAGTCCCTGTTATGTGGTTCCCGCCCCCCACTCCCCACATCCTGGACCAGGAGTGGTAGGGACTGCAGGAAGGAAGCCAGCTCCACTCAGGAGATGCGGAAGTCCTGCAAAATTCTGATGGCTGTTGGACCTTAACAACCAGGGTTATTCTTCCTGCAATGTTTGATTTCTTCAGAGATGGCAAGTCCTGGATCTGCCACAGATAGAGGCGGCAGGTCAAAGTGTCCAGCATCCCAGGAAGACCAGACCCCCTCACTGATGGCTTTTCCAGCAGGGGCAGAGTTGGACTCTGTGGGGACAGAACTTTATTGAGACCTGCTGTGTATCATTAACCCTCCCAACAACAGGGAATTATTAGTACCTCCTTCTTGAAGAGACTGGGGCTCCAAGAGGTCTTATTTTTTCTCAAAATCACACGGAGATTAAATGGCAGAGTTGGGACCTGTACTTGACCACATTTGACTACAGCTCACGCTCTTTGCAACTCTCTACAGGGCCTCCCACCACCGTGGGGGCACTCAAGGACATCCCTCAGAGAGGAGAAGACCCCTGGATATTATGGCACCCTGTGAGACATGGAATCTTCAGAGAGAGAGTTAAGAAGTACATCTGTAATACTAATTGCAATAATATTAAAATAATAATATTGTCAGCTATCACTTGCTGAGTGCTTGCTGTGTGCTAGGCACTGCTCTAAGCACTTTATACTAGGAACTAATCTAACCCTCAAACAACCTAATAAGCACGGTACTGTTATCCCCGTGTTACAGGTGAAGTAACAGATGGAGATGAGGATGAGGCCTCATTGCCTGCCCCGTCCCCTCTGATCATTCACTCATTCATTCATTCAACAAATGTTTGCTGAGCAACTGCTACAGAACAGACAACTTTCCAGCCACTGGGGACACAAGACTAAAAAGGTTCCTGTGCTCACGGACGTGACATTTCAGTGGGGAGAGTGGGCTACAAACAAAACAAGCAAGAGAAGCAAAATGGAGAGGATGGTTTCGACTGGTAATAATAAGAATAAAGCAGGCTGGGGTGGGGGAGCTTTTCTTTAAATTGATGGCTCAGCGAGGGCTTCTGCGGAGAGGGGGCATTTGAGCTGACACCTGGGTGACCAGAAGGAGCCAGACAGGTGAAGGGGGAAGAGGGTTCCAGGCAGAGGGAACAACAAACAGCAAATGAGCCTGGGGGTCTGAGGAGCAGTGAGAAGGGGAGCGGGCAGGAGTAGGGGGGAGAGGGAGAGGGAGTGAGGTCGAGGGGAAGGCAGGGGCCAGGTTTTATTACCTGATAGGTCCGGTGAGGAGTTTGGGTCACATCCAAGTGTGACGACTAGCAATGGAAAGCTTAGCAGAGCGGAGATGTGAGTGGATTTACATCTTAGAATGATTATTCTGGCTGCTGCATGGAGAATTGATTTGCGGGCAGGGTGGAGGGGTGGTGAGAGTGGAAAGGGGGACACCAGTTGCAAGGGCAGCAGGAAAGGAGTGAGATTACTGGGGAACTCGGGTGAGAGTGGTGGAGGAGAGAAATGTGCTGATACAGGGTGAATTCTGGAGGTGGCACCTTCTGTTGAATTCCCCCTAGCCCTACCCCCAAAGCTATTTGGAAAGAATATGATCAAGAATTGTATTTCCAGCAGAGATGGAACTTGAACCTAGGTCTTTTGGCCTCAGAGTTCAAGGCTCATGTTTCGCTAACATCTGGAACACCCCCATTAGAGATTCCTTTCGCTTAAGCCTCACTTGCTCTCTGCAGAAGTGTGCAAAGGCCCAAACTCCTCAGTGTTCACCCTCTCTTGAGTGAACGTGACCCTCACAATGTGACAGAATTTTGCCACCATCCCCACTTTACCTGTAGTTAGTCTGGGTGGAGGTTCTTAAGGGGGAGATGAAGAACATTTAAAAGGGTGACAGGACTTGGTAAAATGTCATGATCCCTTGCTGGGCTGAAACCAAGTTGTTTTTTCCCCTTGTCTTCCAAATTAATTCAACATTCCAAATGAATCCAGAGAGACTTAGTTGGGGACCCTTTCATGTGGATTGAAACTCATAAATCGCAATCTGCTGAGTTGCAGGAAGGCGGAGAGTTGCGCCCCACCTCCTCCCACTTGGCACCATCCTGGAGGGTCTGGAAGGGAGAGAAAACTCTTGGTACTGCTCCCAAGTGGGCTTTAGGCTTCATGCATCAGTCCTCGGGGAAGGACTATAGGGAGGAACAACAGAATTTGGAAGCAGGGAAAATGGCCAGAGGTAGATGCAGCTGATACCATGAGAAAGCAAGCTAAATGCTAAAAGAACAAGACTGAGGGACTGAGGAGCCTTTAGACAGAAAGAGCTAAGAATATGGGGAGGACCCTCCCCTATTTGTCTCATTGATGAGCTCTCTCATAGTGGAGCTTGGAGAAGGAGAGTGTTTATAACAAAGAAAAAAACGTTGTGGCTGGATCTGAGGAGATTCTCTTTATAGATGGGCTCATTGTTGTCAAGAAAGTATAGGCAAAGTGTACTGAGAACTAAGGGCTGGATTTAAGAAAGCAACATTAGGAGATCTAAGGGATTGGTTCCTACAGACTTAGTATTGCTATAGTTATCAGTTGGCCCTGCTGGGCACATCTGTGCAAACTGGCTTGGGAGCAATCTGTGGCATAGACCCTAGATTAAGGCATCAGTTCCTTGGGAGATGTCTCAAGGAACGCCCTGGATTTCCATTGTCCATGTCCATGCTTGAATCTAGAATGATGTGGAAGAGACTTCAGGTAAGCAGCATTAAGAGGCAGGAGGGGTTGGCACACTGTGAGGTTGCAGTGGGTTGGACATACCGTCTAGGGAAAGAAACATGAAGGTCTGCCCTGGTTGGGGGAGGGAATGCGTATTCATGGTAGGTATAAACACGCCCACTGAGTGTATGGAGCAGAGGTGGTGGAGAGAACTTGCACACCACTAGGTCATTCTTTAGTCCTCATGATTTTTTTCCCCTATCCAGGTGCTATGGACTGAACTGTGTGTCCCCACCAACAAACTCATATGTTGAAGCCCTAACCCTCCAATGTGACTGTATTTAGGGACAGGCCCTTTAAAAAGATAATTAAGGTTAAACAAAGCCAAAAAGTGGGTCCCTAATTCAATGTGACTGGTGTCCTTTTAAGATGAAGAAGAGACGTGTGCCTATAGAAGGAAGGCCATGGGAGAACATAGCAAGAAGACGGCCACCTATAAGCCAAAGAGAGAAGTTTCCTTGATCTTGGACTTCCAGCCTCCAGAACTCTGAGAAGATAAAATTATGTTGTTCAAGCCCCAGTCTGTGGTATTTTGCTACAGCATCTCTTGCAAATTAATAAACCAGGTTTGGCTCTTTAGATGTGAACCTCTCCTTCCTTCCATCACCTATTCCAACAAAGAGTAGCAACCTTTGCTTATCCCCAGTTATTTAGACTCCAGAATGACTCCAAGTTTTCCAAAGTCTTCCCCTCTGTCCACTCTGGGGACAAGTTAGCAGTTAAGGAATATCAAGAACCCTCAGTTAGTCCAGTGAGTTAAAAGCGGTCTTTCTGAGCAGATATCCATAGTGGTTCTGTATAAGAAGCTGTCCTGGGAAGAATTTTTTTTTTTTTAGCTTTAATAAAACCACTATTAAAAACATTGCACTAAGGATCATCAGTTGATGCTAAAACTAGTAAGTGAAAGTTTGAGGATTAATAGGATGTTTGCATGCTATCCAAGTATCTGCCCACAGTCACTTCCTTATTACAAGAAAGAAAAGCAGTAACTTGACATTAAAGAAAGTTGGCAGATACCCCGTCATTCAAGAGGATAAGTCACCATCCACAAGAGGGGGGCACACAGGTGTCATGTGGCTCTGATACAACGTACTGAGAAGGACACAGCAGCACTTCAGTGACATTCCTGTGAAATTCAGTGAAATTCCAGCTCAAGGCTGCATGTAAAGAGACACCAAACAAACCTACACTGAGGGGCACTCTACAAATAAATAAAAGGTCTGCTCTGAGAAAATGTCAGTGAATGAAAGGCCAAGGAACTGCCCAGATTAAAGGAATCCAGAGAGACATTACAACTAAATGTAATGTGTGAGTCTGGATTGAAATCTGGTTGAGGAATGATGTCTGCAACTTATTCTCAAATGGTTTGAAAAACTAATAGTCCTATGTGTATAGAGAGAGACCAATAAAGCAAATGAGGCCGATATTAACAAGGATGTATCTGAATGAAGGGCATAGGGGGGTTCTTTGTTCTGTTCTTGCAAATTTTCTATAACTTTGAAGTTATCTCATCATAAAAGATTTTATTGAAAGTCACTTACTACACAGTATTTCTTATAAAATGATCCACGTAAAAACTTTAATTTGTCTGAGGGAGGTCAGATTTTTCCTCGGTATTACATGCTTCCCTTTGACGGATAATGAAAAGTGTATAACCCATTGCTTTCCATGTTTGCCTTGACTGCCAGGAAGCCATTCCAGGCTACAGGGATGTATCAACTTGGACAAGTTACTTAACCCATCTAAATCTCAGTTTTCTCCGTTTGTGAAATGGATAAAATAATATGGTCCTTACTGCTGAGGGTGTCTGTATAGAGATAAAGTGCTCAACACAGTAGGTGATGTGCAGTGACCTCCCACTTTAGTTGTCTTCTTTTATTTTTGTTATTGTAATTTTTATATTGCCTATTACTCAACCTTTCTTATTAAAATAAGCTTGTGACAGACTCACCTGAAATCAGGAAAACTTAGAGCCTACAAGGGAGTGAGTTTTCCCATGTAAACATTATCAATACATCAAAAGTTCTGAGGTCTCACTGTCAGAAAGTCCATGTGTCCTCAAAACAGGGGGCAGAAACTCTGGGAATAGTAGGAATAGCAGTAGACTCAGAGTCAGACAGACTGAGATGCAGATTCCAGCTCTGCCAACTCACTGGCTTGGGAACTGTTGGCTGAAGGAAGGGCTGAGTTATGCTGAAATAACAAGCATCCCCGAGACTCGGGGGCTTAAAACAAGGCCCATCTCTTGCTCACGCTACAAGCCCACTACATACTGGTGGGAGGCTCTGCTCCATGAGGTCCTCCCTCCAAAACCAAGACTGATGGAGTTGCCACCATCTGAAATGCCACCACTTGCCTGGGCAGTGGGAGGGGACGAGGCGTTAGCATTTTATTGGCTGAAGCAAATTCCAAAGGAAGTACAATCCTACCATGTGCCACAGAGCTCAACCACAAATATTTGGTGAACCTCACTCATGGTTGGTACAATCCCCTTGGACAAGTCTTTATCCTCTTTGAGAGTCAGTTTCCTCTCTGTAGAGGGAGGGGGAATAATAATAGCCCACATCTCAGCACAGGTGTGACAACTGAATAAGGCAAATTGGAAGAAGCACTAACTTGGCTCAGAAACGTAATAGCTACTCATTATAATAAATCATACTGTCTGCCCTCATCTTCCGAGTGTCCCAAAGGAGCACCACTGTCTTCCTTGTGGATCTAGACAGATAGGCCGCTAGATAATAGACAGATAATAGATATCCCATGATGGGTTTTTCGAGAAAGTAAAAGCCAAGAAGACCACAAGAGAGACAATTTGTTACAGGGGCAGAGAGTAGATTCTTCAAATTTTTTTTCTCTAGGTCCCAGTGGGTTTCAGTAACAATCGGGCAGGTAGTGGTCTCCAGACAGGACTGTGCTGACACAAAAATTTTCTTACTTAAAAATCTACCATGTGCCAAGCTTTATGGAAAGTATGGCAAGGGTCAGACCCGTGCGAGCCTTAGGGGCTTGGAGAAGGATGGTATACATGTAAATAAACTCATGAACAAGAGTTGACGAAGGGTGAGGGCAGCAGCATCAAGTAGAGGAAGAAGGAAGGAGTTTGCACCAGCCTCTGGGGTCTACGCTGAAAACATGGGGCAGGGTATGGGGGAAACGGGGTTATGACCCAATTGTCTGCAGCACTGGCCCTTGCATCCCCCAACCACTAGGCAGGCTGGTACCATGGAGCCAAAGGTCTCAGCATCAGCCTGAGGCCAGATTCTAAGTGTAGCTTTGAGGAAGCTTCATCTTTGGGCCCAGGTTCCTCTTGGGCCCCCGCCCTGGCAAGACTAACACGTCAGTTGTACACAGTGCCTCCCTGTGGGGTGGAGGACTGTTTCAATTTTTTAACTTCTTTCCTGGTTTATCTCAACTGTCATATTTGTCTTAATATGTAATTACGATTCCTCATAATTTTTTGACGTTTTTAAAAGCACCTCAGTAGGCCATCAATTCCCTTATACCAGTGTTTCACAAACTTCAGCCATCTCTAAAACACATTCACAATTTTTTATCATGTATGCTATTTAATTAGTATTTAAAATTCATCCCTCACAAAATAATCCTCTGACTTTTAAAACTCATTTACCTCTTTTGGCTTCATTTTATGCCATAACATTTATAAAATAACAGGTTTACCCTGCTGATTATATTTTTACTACTACATATGACTGTGAATATATAAGGATTAAAATTTTTTAAATTATCCCTAAAGGAGTGGGTACCAAGCATTTTAAAAAGAAACCTTTCTGGGCCATGTATAAAGAGCAGGCTGCTCTGGGGGAAAAGGGCAGATGAAGCTTTAAAACAAATGAGTTTTGCAACCTTGGAAAACTTATACAACCTCTCTGAGCTTTGGTTTTATCCTCTGCAAAGTGATTGAACAACAGTCCACAGATTTTAAGATAATTTAAGAATGAAATGAAGTGATGCACATAAAGCACCTATCACAGAGGCTGGCAGTGGTTGTATGTCTCTCATTGATTCATCCCAGAAACAGCAGTTAAGCCCTGTGCTCAGTGACGTGGAGGGTTTGGGTATGAATAAGACAAAATCAGTACCATCCCAGTAGCTTGCAACCCAGTGTTCCTGTACAAACATACCTAGAACACAGAGCAGGATGTCTTAAATGTCTCTTGAGCACTCCACGCAAAATGCAATGAGAGTCTGAAGAAGTAAAAAGCAAGTTCCAGTTGAGAGACCTAGGAAGGCTTCATGGAGGAGGTGCCTTTTGAGCCAGGCAGTGATGGATGGGAAAGGTGTGAGTGTGCAGGGAGGGTATTCCAGGAGGAAAGGAAGAGCTTCAGCAAAAGCTCAGAGGCAGGAAAAGGCAGAGTACCCTTGTCCTCTGGACCTCCGTCCCCTTGGAAACAGAGTCTTTCTTTTCTGCCATCCTCTGTATTGAAGAATGGCTTCCATTGAGGTGTTCCAATCTGGAACACCAACATTCTGTTGCATCTTTAAACTACCCTCTGGATCCACTCCTGGTCACCAGTGTCACTACCCTGCCTTGCCAGTCATTTTCCTCTTCAGGTCATTCTTGGCCCCCTTGGGGGCTCTGAGTCCAGGAATCAGCTAAGGCTGGAAAGGCGGGGGTGCTTATAGAAACATGATCACCATCTTCCCATAACTGTCAGGGAGCAGGGATTGGTCTCTGTCTGTGAAGCTGTTAGGATGAGTGAGGGGAGCTTACAGTGTCCAAGCTCTCCCACTGTGCTCTGTGCTGCCCCCTAGGGGCTCGGTCTCTCCTGAGCAAGGTGAGAAGAACATTTGGCCTCCACGTGTTTGAGGGACTTCCTTCCTGCACTGGACAGGAATTGGGACTGCTGAATACTCAGAGTCCTTTTGCCTCTAAAACTTGATTTGTTCCTGAAAAAAATAAATTGGAAAAAAAGCAACAGAAAATCTATCCCTGCCACTTGGTTTCCTGTGAGCCCCTGACTAAATCAGCTCAAGGGACTCTTGAGCCTCTCCTGGCTGCTTTGAGCATATCAAAGCCAGAAAGAGCTTCCAAGACCATCTTCTCCAAATTCATGGAGATCCAGGACATGGATTTTTTTTTTTTCCTGGTTTTGTCCACAGACCCCGGCACAGAGCTGGGAAACTGGTGGGCTCTAAGCCCATGTCTGCTGAACAGTAGACAGAACTGAAGTCCGCAGGCATGCAAGATCCAGCAAGGGATAATGACCTGCCTCCATCACACAGCACAGGAGGGCCAGAACCAGGACAGGGCCCTGGGCTCAGCTCTCGACCACTGCCCTGTCCTTTTTCCCTCCGTCCTGCTCTCTTCCAGGCAACCACCGCATCCACACATTCCACATATGTGAAGTCTGCAAAAACACATGTCAAGCTCAGAAATGAGCAAGGCCTTATAGGAGATGGCCTCTCTTCCTGGGTCCAGCCGACAGCCACCCAAGTCTCAGCCAGGCAGATGAAAAGGACAGCCATCATTTCTTTGGTGGGAAACCTACATGGGTCCCCAGCCTACAACAGGAGGCACCAGAAAGAGGCCCCAAACAAAGAACACACATCAAATGCTGCACACACGTGTTTCAAGGGAAGAAAATTCTTGGTATTTCATTTGAGGGGCCTGGAGCCGAGAAGGGAATTTTCAATCCCAGCATCTTCTGAGGGTCACAGTGTCTGTCTTTTCGTATTTGATCTAAAAAAGAAAAAAGAAAGGAAGAAAGGAAAGGAGAGGAAGAGGGGGGAAAGAAAGGAGAAAGCCTGCTCACCATAATTGAATTACTGAGCTGGCCTCTGGGGCTGACGCTGGAATCCAAGACGCCTTTGTGCAATGTCTGGAGGGACCCGGGACAGCGGCAGGGATTTCAAAGGGGAAGAGGAAGAGCTGGGGCGGCCAGGAAGCTAATAGGGGTGGAATGGGCCAAGGAAGGGAAGGGGGAGCTGCAGAAATTGAAAGCTGAAGGCCTGCCTCGCTCCGGGCCCTGCCCTGACCCAGGGTGGCTGCCCTGCACCAGAAACCCGGGCAGAGGCTGGGGCAGAAGGCGGGCTGCACAAACAGAAAGGTCCCAGCAGGGACCAAGGCTCCCCCCGGGGGCCGTGCCTGACCGGGGCAAGGATGGAAGGAATTAACACCCAGAGCTCTTCCTACTGTCTGTTCGAGGTCCTGGGATCATACAAGGAGCGCAGGCTAAGCGTGCACTGTGTGCCAGGCACTGGGCTGGGCCCTTTTAAGTGCGTTGTTGAGATTAATTCTCAGAACGACATTCCAAGGCAGGTACTTTGATGTCCCCTGATTTACAAACGAGGACACCGAGGTCCACATAGTTAAGCAACTTGCCTGATGTCGCACAGTTTGTGAGTGGTGGACCCGGGAAGCACATCCAGGTCACTGACACTGCAGACGAGATCTTCACCAACATTCTCATCGATTCGTTTCATCCTTACAACAGTCCTGCCAAGAAAGTGTGGTTCCTAGCAGGGGAAATTGAGGCACAGAGAGCTGGAGGAATTTGCCGAAGCTCACACAGGCAGAAAGGGCATAACTGGGACTCGAATCAGTACAGTCTGGCTTCAGAGCCCCAGAGCCTCCATCTCACCTGCTGGGGTGGAGGGTCCTCCCCATTTCCTCTGTCCCGACCACACGAGCATCCTCTCTTGACCCCCTGCCCAGCCAGAGAGCAGGCAGCAGAAAGGACGTGAGTGGGAGCCACTTGCAAGAAGGAGTTAATTGTGGCCAGCCAGGCCCCTTGGGGGTCATGCTGAAAGTCTTGAATACCCCTTGAATTCTCACAGATACAGCCCCACCCTCCAAGCCAACAGTCATCACCTTAAGACCTAGGTTGGGTTGAGGTCTGTGGTATTGGAACAAACAAAGGTTTATTTTTAAATAAGGACTCCAGCTGCTATTATGTCCTCTGAAAATGATGATTTTCAGGACTTTTGTACATCACACGAACAGAACCCCATCTAGATCAGTTTTCTCAGCCTCAGCACTATTGACATTTGGGGCTGGATAAGACTTCACTTTGGGAGGCTGGCCTGTGCACTGGAGGATGTTTGGATGTCTGGTAGCTTCTCTGGCCTCTACCTGCTAGATGATGATAGTCCTATCCGCACCCCCTCACCACCCAGGTATGAAAATCAAAAATGTCTCCAGACATTACCTGAAGTCCCCAGGATGGGTGGGAAGAGGTCAATATTGTCCCCTGAGAACCACTGGCCTAGAGGAAAAAGCCCAAACTCTGATGCTGCTCACTCTTCTACTTCCTCCCATAACCCACTGAACATACTCTAAACTCCAATCAAACCAGATGCTGCCTATGCCCAACACACCCTGCCCTGGGGGTGCCCCTGAGCCTTTGCACATGCTATACACACACTTGAAATGCCTAAGCATCCTTAAAGATCCAACTCTAATTTGCCTGCCCAATAAAGCCTTCCCAGCCTTCACTTCATCCCCACCCAACCCCTCCTCCATACTGTGTTGTGATCCCTTCCACTGGGATCCCATAACACCTAGAACATTCCTCCAGTGCTGTGCTTTTCCAGCTCTCTCTCTCCATGTCATTCTGGATCTCTGGGCTCTCAGCCCCACTGAGGGCAAGGAAGAATTCCACATGCCTGATAGACTGTAGGTGTTCAACAAATGTTTGGTGAATGAGTACATGTAATATGTTCATGTCAAACAGCTTTACCTAGTAACAAAAGCAGGTCTAGTGGATCGTAACTTGGGAAGTCCCTGTATTTATTTAATGACTGCTTCCCAGATATCAACCAGGTGAACTAGACAGACCTGGGTCCCTGCTCTTTCGGAGGTCAGAGTCTGGTGTGGGTGGCCATTACACGACTGATGAGCTAATTGACTAACTCACACAGTTGATTGACTCATTGAGGGTATTTGTGATGAAGGCTATGACAGTGTCGTAGAGGATACGATGGCTGTATCTAACAGAGGGGCCCTGAAGTGCCTGAGGAAGTGACATTTAAGACGGGATCCGAAGGGTAAGGAAACATTGACCAGATAAACAAGGAAGGGTGTTCCAGGCAGAGGGAACTGGACTTGCAAAGCCAAGAAGCAGCCAGGAGCAAGATCAATAGATAAACCTGGGAAGCCAGCGTGGCAGAAGCCATGTGGGGGGGTCCTCATTGGTAAAGTTTGGCTGTGATTCCAGGTTCAAGGAGCAGACCGATGAGGGGTTTCTGTTCCAGGAGCTGGATGTGCCAGTGAAGGGTTCTTCTAGCAGCCTCTTCCCCATTTCTCCAGGTGGGATCTCCCTGAATTTCTCCAGCACTGCCCCCTCCATTTCAAGCATGCACAGAGTCTGATCCACTAAGGTCTGGCCAACCTCCCGGAGAGGGAGCATTTGTTAGGAAATGGGAATACCCGGCCGGTGACAGAGCAGGGTTGGTGAAGGGTTTGCTTCTCACTTAGACTTGGCCCGAAGTGACCATGACAGGTGCGGGTGGAGGAGCCGAGGAGACAAGCCGGGCCACCTTCTCCACTCGGAGGTAGGGAACTGATCAAGTTGACTGGCACAGACTGGGCATCAGGCGCTAAGACTTTACCTGCGTGGTTTCCTTAATGGCACGAATTAACTCTCCCCACTGTATGGATGAGAAAACAAGGATCAGAGAAGGCAGGTCTTTGCCCAAGGTCACACAGCCAAGAATGGCAGATATGGGAAATGATCTCAGGCTAGTGACAATCTACAGCCTGTGCTCTTAACCACTTCAGCAGGTGCCTCTTGGGATGAAACTGAGGGTCAGCAAAGGAAAAGAACACCCTAAAGTTCCCACAGCCAAGAATCACGATGACTACCATTTTACTGGGTACCCACTAAGTACCTCTGTGTCCCATCCTCTGCTCATCACAATACCTCAGTAAGCTAACTCCTATCAACATGCCCCTTTTTCAGACGAGAAAATCACGATCAGAAAGCTAGAAAGGAGCAAAGCTAGTATTTGAACCCAGGCAGTTTCACTCCAAAACTGTTTTCTTAATAGTTACATCTCCCTCAGGGAGGCCTGGGACTAAACCCTCCCTCTTTCCCTCTGATGATCAAGATGAATTTACAGAGATTGTTTGTCTTCCCCTGATGAGAGTAGAGACTTCCACAAATAACCTAGAGAGGGAACATACTTCCTGAAATTCATACTACAGTGTCAATGACTGTTCTGGGATCCTTCCCTCAGAGGAAGTTTTATCAGGCTGCGATAAGGGTGGTGGGTGTGTTCGGGGAGGAATTGTGGAGCGAATACATTGGTTGGAAGCAGGTCTCAGGCCTCTTTGAGGAGCCAGGTCTGGAGGGCAGGCCTGTGGGGATAGTAACATCAGTGACCTGAGAATTCTAGGGGCATCTTTGGAAGATGGTTTCCCATCTCATCCATCACTTCATTGAGTGCCTACCACCTGCCAAACACTGCTCCAGGCACTGGGAATACAGCAGTGAACAGAATATTGATGTTGTAGTGAGAAAAACAGATAAAAAGCAAACAAGGGGAAGAAGTATTGGAGAGACAGCCCCAGACCTGGGATCAGAGGCATGCGGAGAGCACCCCCCACCCCGCCCCGGTCAGTGGCTGTTAGCAGAGGCTTGAAGGGCCCCTCAAGTCCCAGGCACTGTGTGTGCCAGGCATGGGGGCACCCCAACCAGCCAGACCTGTCTCCGCTCTCAGCGAGCTCACCGTCGCTCGAGGTCCAGTGAGGGACAAATGTGCTCCCTCTGCTCCCCCAGAGAAACAGAACAAGGCAGCCTCAGACTCGCCCTTCAGGCTCGCTGCTGGTGGCTATTTTAAGCCCTCATAATCACTTGAAGTGAGTAACGCTGATTAAGGTTTTACGAGAAATGAGAAAATTCCTCTCCAGCCCCTCCACGTTGGCTCCAAACCACCTCAGAGCCACTTTATTAACTCACCCAGCCTGGAACCAGCCTCGTCTGGTATGATGTGGATTTATTTTTCCATTGGGTCGCTGCCCTATGTTGGCTTCTCTCTAATAACCGGCCTGTCAGCTTTGCCATCACAGACACACTCATCCCTGGTGGGAGCCGGCTCCTTTCGCCGAGCTGGGGTGGCTATGACTCCCTTGGCTTTGAGAACTGAGGACCATCTGGCTCTCCAGGTGGGCACAGCTAGCCCGATCGATGTCCGTGCTTGTCATATACACACACTAGTCCATCCAATGTACACAACTACTAGCCCCGCTTCCTGCAATCACCTATTGGTGGCACACATGTCCATCCCTATCCTTGCCTCTCACCCCTCCCCATCCCTCCCCACACGCACATCTGCTTCATGCAAAAACTCACCGATATTCCTTAAAAATGGATTTGAGCACCTATTGTTTGCCAGGCTCTATAAAACACTGAGGAATCAGGCATAAGCCATCAGTGCAGCTATAGACCTTATAATCCTGTTACAAGGTAAAACGACTTCAGTGGTAAAGAAAGATGTGAACAATGTGCCTTGGTGTATGAAATGAGTAACTTGGTTCAATGAAGAAATCTTGGAAGGCTCCAGGGAGGAGGTGGCTTTGTGATGAGGATGACAGATGGGGAAACATTTCACAGGTGGAGGGTGATGGTTATTGTTTACTAAGCACTTGCCGTGTCTCAGGCATTGTGCTAAGCACTTGGATGCATCCTCTCTTCTCATTTTTATAATGGTCATAGGAAAGAGATTTTATCCCTGTCCCCATTTTAAATTAGGAAAAACTAAGGCTTAGAGAGCTTAAACAGCTTGCCCAATGCCACAGAGACCCAAGGGGGGAATGGGAATGCAGCATTCTTAAATTAGACATGTCCTCCCTCAGAAGGAGAAGAGGGAAGGTCTTCTGAGAACCCATCCTTGTCCCATCCTCCCAGCTCCGTTTTCAATGACACCAGGTTGGCAGCTTGAAATCGGCTATGGTGGGAGTATTTATACCACAGAAATGGGCAAATGCTACAAATCAGAGATTTTTTATTTTATCTTTTCTGTATTGCCTGTTGACCAGCACACGACGTGCATATGA
This sequence comes from Camelus bactrianus, assembly GCF_048773025.1. NCBI lineage: Eukaryota > Metazoa > Chordata > Mammalia > Artiodactyla > Camelidae > Camelus > Camelus bactrianus. The sequence continues at coordinate 16,646,725 of NC_133548.1, forward strand.
AGTGTCATGAGAGAAGGCACAAGAACCTATGGTAATAAGCTGGGACATAGGGTTCTGGGGGAAAATGCAGTGGAAGAGGAGACTGAAAGATATAATGGGGCAAAGCAAAGAAGCTTGGACTTTAAACTTAAAGGCACTGGGGAGCCACAGAAAGTTGTTGAGCAGGGGAGAGATGTAGTCAGATTTGTGCTTTGGAAGGGCCACTCTGTGGATGGATGGAGAGGGAAGGCTGTTGAGACAGAGGGCTGGTAAGGAGGCATGTCCATTTCCTAAGGCTTTAAGGCTTCTTGTAACTCCTCTACCTGACAGGAAAGGTTGCCAGCTCAGGGTAAAAGCCCGTAGCATCACATCAAATCCAGAAGGTCCTTAGACATCTCCCCTTGACTGTCTGAAGCAAGTTTCAGCCTTTCCAATTCCACTACCTCCTGGGAAGACTGGGCGTAAAGTGGAGTGTCCCGAGCCTCTTATCATTATCACTGTCTCCACCAAACCCTCCCTTGTGCTCTCTCTTCTCTTCATGCTGCCTGATACATCACAAAAACCAGGACCCGTCAGAGCAGGGCCACCCTTTGTCCATCCTTGTAACCCCCAGAACACAGTTACGAGTCTGAGAATGGATGGATAATGGATGGATGAATGGGTGGGTGAATGTTTGGATGGCTGATGGATGGATGGCTGATGGGTGGGTGGATGCAAGAAGGGAAAAATAATGAGTGAGTGGATGAACTTCCTGTCCCAGTAGAGCTCCTGGGAAGGGCAATAAGGATGCTGAGGAAGGCCGGGAGGTCAAGGAGGAGCCTGAGAACATAGGCAAAGCCAGCAGGCTAATAGCCATGAGATGAATGGAGAAAAAAAATCTGAAAAGAGAGACTCTGACAAACACAGCTTTCCAAGGGACCAAGAGGAGCGGGTTAATGAGCCTGTGTCTCTTGTCGCGTCCTCGTAAACCCAGTTGGTTTCCTGTCTTGAGGCTGGCGTAACCCAGGGCGAGGAATGTCTGCCATACTCTGGGGGTGTGTGGCCTCTTTTCTGGTAGGCAAGTGGGTTGGCACTGGGATGTGCCTGACGCGGCTTGGTTAACCACGAGGGTGTCTCCCCTTTGGGACTGTCTCCCTCATTCACACAGTCCTCCCCAACACCCACAAACAGGGAATGGGACGAGGTTTTCCTAGGCTCTTTGACTAAGAGGGTAAACCTTCCTGACAATGTGAGCACTTAGCAAATTCCTCAGCTTCTCTGGGACTCAATCTTGCAGCTATGAAATGTAGAGAAGACCTTACCCCCTCCCTCCCCCACCCTCCTTGGAGAGCAGTTCTGATCAAGTGGGAGAAGAGATGGGAAAGCACTGTACAAACTGTAAAGTCCTGCGCTAGCATGAGGTATCAGGATAACCGCTGTTATTCTATGTCTTCCCGGACTGCGAGGGCTTTGGGAATGGAGGAGAGGACAGAGGCAGTCAGAGACCACCTAAACACTGGCCACAAAAATCACTGCTTTTCTCCATCAGGCACCCCGCGCTCTCCCAACAGCAGCAAGGTCAATTATTCGATAATAGAAACCGTCAAAGGCTTCCCCTGCTCTCAGGCTGAAGCTCCACCTCCTTAACTCAGCTTGTAAAGTCTGTCATGATCAGCTGCCATTGACCTTGAAGCTTCCTTACTCGCCACCTCCCTGACCTTGAATCCAATAAAAACCACAGCCACCATTGACTTTCTATGTGCCAGGTAAGAGATTATACAAGCATATCTTATTTAAACTCTCTTTTTTTCCCCCGCCTTATCCTTGAATAACTGACTTTTCTTCCTTTTGAGACTTGGCTTAAATGTCTGTTCCTTGGAGATGCCATCTAACCCTAGCCAAAGTAAGTTCCACTTGTTATCACTCCCGCAGCACCCTGTTGCTTCCCACTTAGTCTGAGTTGCCATCTGTAATTCTGTTACTGTTTACTTGTTCACTTATGATCTCTTTCTCCAAGGAGAAGATAAGCTTCAGTAAGCTCTTTCTCAGCACACAGCCTGGGGCCTAACACCAAGGAGGAATGCAACACCTGTTTGTTAAATGAGTGAACAGCATCTCTCTGACAGAGGTACCACCATCATCATCCCGTTTTCAGATCAAAAAAGAACTGAGGCTCAGAGAATTCAGCCCTTTGCTGAAGGTCACACAGCTAATAAGTAGTAAATATTCTAGATGACATTTCCTCCTGGTGGTTTGTCCTCAGGAGAGGATGAGTTTCATAGAGAAAAGTGGAGTCTCCCACCACGAAGAATATAATCTAAAGTCCCTTCAGTGGCTAGAAAGCTCTGTCAACCTTTCCCCTCTCCTTCTTGCTCTGCCCAGTCACACTTGTTCTTCCTAAACTGCAGCAAGTACATTCTGCCTCAGGGCCTTTGCACATGATAGTTCCTCTCCCAGGAATGCTTGCCCAGACACACAGGGCTGTAATCAGCTGCTGTTTTATCAAACAGTTCCCAGACCACCTGCAATATAAAGCAGCAGCCTTGCTCTCATGCTTTATCTTCTTCCTTGCACTTCTCCCTACTGTTCCAAGAGGGCAAGGACTTGGCTTTTCCATTTTGCTCACTGCTGAGTATTTCCTGTACATAGCTTGTGCCTGGCTCATCATAACGGTTTAGTAAACGTGTAATGAATGAATCAATGAACAAATGAGCTGACTCAGGAGTGGGTGGCCAGATGAGACCAGGCTGATGGATGATGTAGGGATAAGCTAACAGAAGGGTTAGGGTAGGAGTAGGGGAAGTATGCAAGATAAGAAGGCAGAGATGCAGACAGACCCGGGGACAGAAAAACCAGCAGAATTAGAGCTAACAGAATGTGGGGATCAGAATTTGCCCAATTCTTCTAGGCCTTTCTCTCCTATTTGGTAGTTGCCTGGCAAGCGGCTTAAAAGGCTGGGAATGCAAGAAAACCACTTTGGTGCCCAGTTATGGGAAGTGCCTGGGCCCAGACACTTGTGGGCCTCCTCTTGGTCCCAGCTAACCTCCAGAAGTGCAGAGAAGGTCTTCTGAGGAGGGAGCGGAATGTGTCACCAACAGAGGTTTGCAAAACAGGCTCAGCCACGTGGAATTCGGACAGGGAGCTAACATGGCCATTAGAACCCAGCTTGCTGAGGCCAGAAGAGCATGCTGTTTGGACTGCTGGGGGCACGCACAGGTGCCTTGAAGATCATCAAAGCTATCTCTCTGCCCCAGCAGAACTCTACCAAGAAGCACTTGAGGAATAATCCTTGTGGCAAATGTGCCCTAAGGTGACTCCCCCACAAATCATGTCCTTCTATGATCCCCTCCCCTTGAGTGTGGAACAGAACCTGTGACCCTCTTCTAGTCAATAGAATGTGACAAAGGCAATGAGATGTCACTTCCATGGTTAACATATCTTTATAAACATCTCCATCTTAGCAGACTACAGAAAGAGATGCCCTTGCATGCTTTGAAGAAGTAAACTGCCACATTGTGTGAGGGCCACGTAGAAAGAATTGTGGGTGGCCTCTAAAAGCTGACAGCAGTCACAACCACAAGGAGATGAATTCTGTCAACAGCCTGAGTGCATTTGCACCTGCAGTAAAGCTCTTTCCCCAGTCAAGCTCCTGATGAGACTGCAGCCCTACACAATACCTGGATTAAAGCCTGAGCAGAGGATTTAGCGAGGTTGTGCCTGGATTCACTGAAAATGTGAGATGATAAATGTGTGTGTGTATTTAAGCTACCAAGTGTGCAGTCATTGTTATGCAGGAATAGAAAACCAATAGAATCCCATTTTAACAGATCTCTAAGGAAGGCAACCCCACGCACTGCCCTTTCATCTTCAAAACTTCACAACACTCTGCTCTGTACTCATTCCATGAGTATTCATTTCTACCATGGGGGACAAGACACCATTGAATTTTCATTTATAACTAGCCATGTTGAGAATAAAGAATTCAGATTTTCCCCTGGGCAACTTTAATTTAATTGAGAGAGAAAGATAGAGTTGTCCAGGTGAAAACTTGAATTTTATATACATAAGAGGAAGTATGCTGGTATCTTCTTGGAAAGTTTTTCTCTCCCTGGTAGGAGCCAGGTTAGCAAGAAGAAAGATTCTTGCATTCTTGCTTTTGAATATGTTAAAAATGCAAAAGCCACTAAAGCCCTCTTGCCACCATAAGGCAATAAGCCTAGAGACAAAACTCCATCACAGTAATAACAGGAGAATGATAAAAATCTGGTCTTTGATGACATTATCTAGCTCTTACACCAAACTTAGCCATTTTCACTTTCAGGTTCTTTTCCCTTGTGGGAGATGATTAAGTGTCTTTATTGTTGAAGTTACTGTTAGGTGTGCATTCTATTACTTGCAGGTGAAAGCATTCCGAACAGAGACACAGTGTCATAGGTGAGCCCCTCGAAAGGGCAGGGGAAAGTCTGGGCAAGGAAATCTCTGCTAGAATCACAGGAAGCAGAGAGGGACAGGTTCCTCCAGGGGAAAAGAAAAGGTGTCACCAGCAAAAGAGGAAATAAAAATATGCTGACCCTGCCACCGACTTATCCCACCACATCTCCCCAAAAGAAGCTTCTTGGGGTATGAGTTACCTATAGTGGAAGAGAGAGTCTAGAAAGAAGAGCAAGTCTGTGTCCCACGTTATGACCTGGAAGGGAGACATAGTCCCTCCAGCTGGCTCTTGTCCCTCATCCCCAACCCACGAAGGGCCTCAGTGACCACAGCTGAGGCCTTCCCTATTGGAAGTACCTGCAGTATCTCACTGTGCCACCTGGACAGCAAAGGCCCAGAAAGTGGGATACTTGCGTTTCAAGTCTTAGCTTTGCTGTTTGCTAGCTGTGGTCTTGGACAAATCGGCAGGGCTCAGTTTTTCTGCCTATACAATGGGCATACCCTATAAAGAGCAGCTGAAGTAGTAGTAAGTAAGTAGGTTAAGCAACAGGACCTACCTGGCCTTGTCAGAGCTCCGGAAAGGAGTACTATTATTATTCATTTCCAAGAGACTGTCTAGTTCTGAAGGTCAATGACCTTGAGATTTCAAGTGAAGTCCTGGGCTCAGTGACAACCCCAGGGCTCCCTCTTACAACAGAACAGACAGACTCCCTCTGCCATCTTGGTTCAGTGGCCCAGCTCATGCCGCTGGATGATGCCTCAGCCCATGGGTTTATTTTTCCAGCTGTGAGAGCTGCTCTGTTTAATAGCTCCCATCCAGCTTCCCTCCGTGATTGAACTTGAGAAAGTATGTTTGCTTAACACCCACAACGTTCCAGCTCCCATAAAACACAGAGAGCACACGAGGTCTGCTCAGAGGGATCTTGCTCACTCCTAAAACCGAGCTGGACAATCATAATTTTGGTTTAACCAAAAGAACCGCAGGTTGCTCTCTCCACATCCAACACCTTCTGAGGTCTCGCATCTCAGCATGGCCCTCCAGGCCCTCACCCCAGGCGGCTCTCTGGGGTGTGCTGGGTTTTACATCTCAGCTACCGTCTTGGACAATCAGAACTGCAGTTATAGGATGATGCAGCCCATTCCCAGACAGGGGCTCCCAGGCAGCCTTCACTTCTAACCCCTTTAGGTTTTCTCCATCCTTCAGACGCTTTCTCTCCTCTGTCTTCCTTTCTCTTCTTCTGCCTCTTTCTCTGATATCCCCTCTTCTCTCTCTTTCTCTGATATCCCCTCTTCTCTCTCTTTCTCTCTCTCTCTCTCTCTCTCTCTCTGACTCATTCTCTCTCACTCACTATCTATCTGTATGACCATCTGTATCTTTCTCTTTATGTCTCTGTCTGTTTTTATCTCTCTCATGTTCTCTCCTATATCTCTATCTCCCTTATTTCCTCTCTCCACGGTGGGGCTCACACCCTCTGGCTTACACATGAGGCCCCATCCCCCTGCACTACCTTTTTAAGTGGACTTCCCCAGTGGCCATATTTAACTAATGATAAGTAAGAACTAGGACTCATCCTCAAGCCACAGCCTTATCGTCACATGTTCTCACCTACTATGGAAAGGCACCTCCTGAAGAATTCTCTTCTATGTATTTCCCTTCGGACCTGGGAGCTGTGCTGCTGAAACAGTGTTGCTGAGTACCTCTGTACAGTCCACCCTATCACAACCAAACAAAAATTACATCAGTTCATGTGACTCATACCGAGAACCAGAAACACTTAGCTCAGCCTTTCCATTTTGCAGATAAGAATAAAACAGAGGTCTGAGAGGTGAGCCTTCATGATCCAGATCATACAGAAGAGTGATGTCAGCTATGTGACTGACTGGAGAAGTGACAGAGCATCAAAGCCTCTGTTTCCTCATCTGTAAAGTGGGGACAGCTGTTGTGAAGAAGAAATGAAACAATGCCTCTGCCCAACCTAGACCTGGCACACAGTGAGCCCTCACTGAGCATAAGCTATAATAATCATTGTGATTTGTATTCTATCTATCAGGGATGGTAGAGCACAAGGTTCTGGCTCTTTCTCTGGTTTTGCAAACCAGAGCCATTTCTTCACCTGACTTTGTCTTCATCACCACCTCCTGCCTTCAGTTCACACCCTGAGACACTTCTCAGAGATCCCCCACCCCACCCCACCATGGTTACTGCTTCTCCTGGACCAGAGTTCTGTTCAAAGGGTTTCCCCATCCATCCTGCCACAGACACAATAGCCCGTTCCCCCAGAGCCAACAGAAGAAAGCACAGGCAAGAGATCAAACGTGGGCTGAATAGAAGACAGAGGAGACAGAATGAGGGGCAAGATGGGGCAGAAAAAATAATGACTTGCATCGAAGTCTCTTCCCATAAACCCACAGCTCTTTGAAGCTCTATTTCCTTTAATTAAATGTACTATTATTAATGACCCAAGTGGAAGCTTTCTGGGTAGGACAATGCCTGGCTCCCCAAGGCCTCTGTGGGGCCTCATGCATGAGAAAGCACTCAGTGGCCAGCAATGCCTCCACATGCCAAGTGCCAGCGGGCATGTCAAAGGGGTTTGGGAAGGGTGGTGACTGCACGAACGCCCGTGGGTGCCATTGGTATTTGGGGCTGCCTCTTGCTAATGAGGCTCTCAGGCTGGGGCTGGGGCCAGCAGAGACTGTACCACTGCAGTCCAGTGGTTCATCTAGTCCACAAACATCTACTCAGCACCTATTATGTGCCTTGCTGTGTGCAGAGTCGAAAGGGCAATTCAGACACAATTCCTGCCCTCATGAAGCTTGTAGTCAGAACAGAAGAGACCATTTTAAGAAGACAGGAGCCGGGCTGTTGAGAGGTCCCACACTCAAGACTTTATCTGAGATTTCATATTCCTCTGGGAAGCTCCACAGCTTTCCTGGCCACCTTCTACCATGATGATGCACTCCCTCACTGAACTCTCTCAAGCTGTAGTCCAAACTCAGGGTCATGGAGTACTGGTCAGTTGCTGCAAAATACCCTTGGCCATGCTCCCTTCTGCCCACCCCCAACCATTTCAACTAAAGGGATTGTCAAATCACTATCTCTTTGCCTTCTCTGTGGCCAGCTGACCTGGGGAAGTGACTCCCCCAGAGGGTAAAAGAATGTTTTTTTGGAAAGAGATAATTTTATGCAAGCTAACCGTGGAAGGAATTTTGACCTAGTTAGCATCCATTCAAGGCAACACATCAGAAGATGGAGGCTCCAAGCCACCCAGCCTGCCTGTGACATTCTAAAACCAAAGAGGGGAAATTTTTTTTAATATTATTTTTATTGAAGTATAGTCAGTTTACAATGTTGTGCCAGTTTCTGTGTACAGCACAATGCTTCGGTCATACATGAATATACATATATTTGTTTTCATATATTTTTCACCAGAAGTTACTACAAGATATTGAGTATAGTTTCCTGTGCTATACAGTGTGAACTTGTTGTTTATCTATTTTATATATATTAGTTAGTGTCTGCAAATCTCGAACTCCCAATTTATCCCTTCCCACCCCTTTCCCCTCTGGTAACCATAAGTTTGTTTTCTATGTCTGTGAGTCTGTTTCTGTTTTGTAAATAAGTTCATTTGTCTTTTTTTTTTTAAGATTACACATATAAGTTATATCATATGTTATTTTTTTTCTCTTTCTGGTTATTTCGCTTAGAATGACAATCTCCAGGTCTATCCATGTTGCTGCAAATGGCATTATTTTATTCTTTTCATAGCTAAGTAGTATTCCATTGTATAAATATACCACAACTTCTTTATCCAGTCATCTGTTGATGAACATTTAGTTAGTTTCCACGTCTTGGCTATTGTAAATAGTGCTGCTATGAACACTGGGGTGCATGTATCTTTTTGAACTAAGGTTCCCTCTGGATATATGCCCAGGAGTGGGATTGCTGGCTCATATGATAAGTCTATTTTTAGTTGTCTGAGGAATCTGCATACTGTTTTCCATAATGGCTGCACCAAACTACATTCCCACCAACAGTGTAGGCAGGTTCTCTTTTCTCTACACTCTCTCCAGCGTTTATCATTTGTGAACTTTTGAATGATGGCCATTCTGACTGGTGTGAGTGATACCTCATTGTAGTTTTGATTTACATTTCTCTGATACTTAGCGACATTGAGTATTTTTTCATGTGCCTATTGGCCATTTGTATGTCTTCACTGAAGAATTACTTGTTTGGGTCTTCTGCCTATTTTTGGATTGGGTTGTTTATTTTTTTATTAAGTTGTATGAGCTGTTCTATATTCTGGATATTAAGCCCTTGTCAGTCTCATCTTTTGCAAATACTTTCTCCCATTCCGTAGGTTGTCTTTTTGTTTTGCTCATGGTTTCCTTTGCTGTGCAAAGGCTTATAAGTTTAATTAGGTCCCATTTGTTTATTTTTGCTTTTATTTCTATTGCCTGGGTAGACTGCCCTAGGAGAACATTGTTGAAATTTATGTCAGATAATGTTTTGCCTATGTTTTCTTCTAAAAGTTTTATAGTGTCTTGTCTTATGTTTAAATCTTTAAGCCATTTTGAGTTTATTTTTGTGTATGGTGTGAGGGAGTGTTCTAACTGCATTGATTTATATGCTGCTGTCCAGTAAAGAGGGGAAATTTTCTGACATATTTTAGGTGCTTAGCCCAAGGGGACACACAAAGTGTCATGTGAGACTCACATTTGGGCCAAGGGAAGAATCCCCACTGGGTGGTGGGAAGGGCTAGACCAGGCCAAGGTGTAGTTTGCATCTGCCATCCCATGGGGCACTGGACAATCACACTTGCCTACTACAAGCACAGACTCGGGCCATGAGCCTGGTTTATCCCCAATTACAGATGAGGAAACGGAGGCTCAGAGAACTCAGGTATCATGACAAGATCACACAGCAGGTGATTGGCAGATCTTGGATCACAACTGTACAGGACTCTGAGCATGAGATGAAAAGGAAGATAAAGATTCTGCACCCCCCCCACCCACTCCCTAGGGAATTGGGCCAGTCCCTGGACCACCCTGGGTATCTGTTTCACCATCCATAAACAGAGAGAACTGGACAGTGAGGGGTCCGTGGAAAGACTAGGCATTTGGGATTCCTCTGAATCACACTAAAATCTTTGAGTGTGTGCGGGTATGAGTAAGTTTCTGGAGAAAAGGACCATAACCTTCATCAGATTCTCCTAAAGGTGGGTGATCCAGGAGAGACTGAACTAGGTGATCTCCATGTGTTCTTCATGGATGCCTTTCTGTGATTCTGAGTCCAAGGGTCTTTTCATTCCTTCATTCATGCAAACCTTTATCAAGCTCTGAATTTGTGTCAGGCCCAGAGGGGCCCTTCTGGTTCCCACATTCCCAGGATGGCCTTAGGAGTGGGAAAAGGACGTAAATGTGAGCGCCCCATATATTTCTTCAGTTGAGGGGCCCGCTCACTGGCCCACACCAGGTCCCACCCCCACATTAATCACTTCTCCTGGGTCCTCCCCCTAAAGGCTCCTCCCTCCAGAGAAACCCTCCGCTTGCACCCCCACCCCTGCTCCCCGGCTTCTCCCTCTAAGATGTGCTCTCTGCGTGATGAACTGCAGGGACAGTAGGTGAACTGGTGTCTATCCCCGACCTGCTTGGTCCCAAGGGGCATTTGGAAATAATTAGTAACAGACCAGAGACCCCTCCCCAGCTCACTCATCCCATGTGGTGGGGGCTGCAGGGACAGAACAAAGTGATGAAATGAGAAGGGAGAGGATGGAGCAATGAGGCCCCCAGAAGGCCCCGCCGAGGGCCTTGATGTTCTGGTGGGGAATTTGGGCTCCAAGCTGTGGTCAAGAGGCGGATGCCAGCCTGGTACAGCCAGCTCCGGTGACAGCCAGCAGCTCCCAGCCAACTTTCCATGACATCAGCAGCCAGCCTGGGCCGAGCTTGCTGGGTGGAGAGGTAGCTCTGCACATTCCTTCCCTCCTGCCTACTGGGGTCCCCTGTGCTACAGTGGGATGGATGGTCCCAGGGGGTGTCCCCATGGGAAGCTGCCAGGAGAGCGTATAGCAGCCGCCAGCTACCTCCAGATGGAAACAGCACAAACTTCCAACAGGGGAGAGATGACTTCTCATCCATCCATCCACACAATGAAGTGCTACCCAATAATTCAAAATGATGTCTCCAAGACATTTTTAGAGAAGTTGGGCTCCAGGCTAAGTGGAAGAAGAGCAGGGTGCAGAATGGCAGACACATGTGATCTCTTCTTAGGCACGTTTGCCTGTTACTAAGTTTGCATGCAAATTGTATTAAAAATCTTCCAGGATGCTGACAAGGCCCCGCATGCTCTGACTCAGCTGCCCCTCCACCCTGACCTCACACTGCTCCTTTCTCCTTGCCCATCTGCATTCAGCTACAAAAGCTGGTCGTCAGCACCTCAACACACCCAAACCTCCTTCTCCCCGAGTCCTCCCACTTTCTGCTTAACGTGCCTCCCCTTCCCTGCTCCCACCGCCACCACACTGCATCTTATTCTTCATCCTTCAGGGCGGAAATGCAACTTTCTCAGGGTGCCCTATTCTTTATGTTTATAAAGTTCAGGGCAACACAAGATTATAAATTCATTAGCATATTATTTGGACCGTGTTTGCCCCCTACCCTCACCCCAAAGAGGCTGTAAGTTCCCCCAGGGTGGGCAACATACTTGTTTTGTTCACCTCTGTATGCTTAGTTCCTCAAACTGTACTTGGCACACAGTAAATGCTCAATAAATATTTATTGAACGACTGAATGGGTTTGACATCATAGTGGCTATCATGTATTCAGCAGTTAGCATGGGCCAGGTGCTTTATATGCATTAACTCACAACATCCTCACAACCATTCCAAGATGCAGGCGCTATTGGTGAGCTAATGCCCCATTTTACAGATTGGAAAAAAGAGGAGTTAAGGAATTTGCCTTAAGTCATGTAATTAGCAAGAGGCAGAGTCATGATTTGAATTATGGCTGTTAGTCTGCAAAACTCATATTCTTAATCAGCCAATTCCCCCAGGCTCTCCCAAGTGAACCAGGGAGGGGGAGGCAAGACAGGAAGAAAATATGGCGACTTGGAGCCAGTGCAATCCCTGGGCGATGGGAGGGGCTTAATGAGGTTGCTGTTTTCTTTTCCACAATTGCATGTATTTTACTTACAATCAGAGAGAACAAGCAGTACAATAGTATTTTTTCTAAATGCTCAGCAAGTAGCCCTGGATGGGACCCTAAAAATTCTCCTAGAACCCCCAGCAGCCCTCCAGTCATGACAAGCCAGTGTCTGAGCCCACCCACTTCGTGGGGCTGCCCAGGAGGCCAGCCATCATCAGGGAAGTTCCCACTGGAAGTGGAGGGTCCCTAGACCATCTGCATGGCCTGCACCCTCACACTCTCCACCTCCTGACATTTCTCAGACTGAGAGAAAGGAGCCCGGCGAGGAGAAAGGTGCACCTCTCCCTCACCTCCTCTCTCTCACCAACTCAGCTCCTTCTCCAGCCTTGACTCATGCCCTGTGGCCCCCCAGACTCGGGATGAGCAGCACAGCCCACCCCAAAGATCTTGCACATGATCCCACTTTGCTTTATGCATCCCAAATGCTCTGTCCTTCGCTGGCAGGGTTTGCAGCAAATTATTGCTGGTGAAAACAGGAGGCTGGGGTTTAGAAACCAGATGAAGCTTTTACTTTTACTGGCTGTGGGGTCAGGGTGATTCCCAATAGGAAGCATCCTGTACGGACAAGCTCCATCCACTCCTTCATTCATTTGACAGACACGTGTTAAACATCTACTGGGTCCCAGGCGCTGTGCCCAGCTGGGGAGCATGGATGGGGAAGAGTGTTGTGATCACAGCCCCCATGGAGCGGACGCTGTGGTCAGAGAGAAAAGACAAGATGCTAGATGGAATATGGGAGTCAGGAGGCCGATTTGGAGAAAATGGTGGAGGAAGCTCTTCCTGGATCTGAAGAGCAAGAGGAGGAGGAGGAGTGGAGAGCTGGAAAGATAGGCATGCCGGCGGGGAGACCGCTACGCCCGAGGTCCTGAGGGGGAAAGACACTGGTGTGTTCAAAGACCTGATGGCAATCAAGCCCACTTAGACCCATGCAATTGCCAAACAGTAACAAGTCAGAGCACATCAAATAAAGAAGGGGTCATACTTACAGTGGTTCACTTATAGACTGGTGCAATCATTCTGGAAAATTTTGGTATTACCTCCTAAAGTTGAACATTTAAACCTCTGATCCAGAATATTCAACTCCTGTTATACACCCAAGAGAAACTCTTCCAACTGGTAGGACATGTCTATGAGTGGTTTCACAGCCCCACTGGTCATGAGGGCAAAGCCCCAAAAGCAACCCAAATGCTCAACTATGGATGAATCAATGTAGGGAATTCACGAAGTGGAATATTATACAGTTGTCAAAATATGTGAACCAGAGTGGAACTATTGCAGATCAGAGGAGACTAAGGAAATGTGCAACTAAATGCAACTTGGTGTCCTAGATTAGACTCTGGAGTAGGAAAAAGGACATTAGAGGGAAGACTGGTGAGATCCAAATAAAGTCTGTAGTTTAGTTACTACTATTGAACCAGTGTTAATTTCTTAGTCTTGATAAAGATTCTGTGGTCATGTAAGATGCTGTTGTTAGGCAAGCAGGGGGAAGGATAGATGGGAATTCTGTACATTTTGGCAACTTTCATATAAGCCTGAAATTATTTCAAAATAAAAAGTTAAAACAGAATTTAAAAAAAAAATAAGTGAACCAGGGCAATACACCATAATATGGATGAATCTTAACGATAGAATATTGTCACGGTCCAAATGTTTATGTCTCTCCAAAACTCATGTGTTGAAAACCTAATGCCCAAGGTGATGGCATTAGGAGTCAGGGCCTTTGGAAGGTGATTTGGAGTGGGATTAGTGCCTTTGTAAAAAGAGCTAGCTCACCCCTTCCACCACGTGCAGACACAGCCAAAAGAATTCTGCAACCATGAAGAGGGCTCTCACCAGAACCTGATCATGCTGGCACCTTCTCTCGGACTTCCAGCCTTGAGAGCTGTGAGAAAGAATTTTCTGTTGTTTATAAGCTACCCAGTCTATGGTATTTTGTTATAGCAGTCCAAACAGAGTAAGGTAAATATTAGGTGAGAAAAGTAAGTTCTAAAAAGATTACATGGCAGCATTATAACCATCTTTCTAAAGATTAAAAGAGCTAAAATAAAAAGATATGCAGGGCTAATCCTGTGATGAATAAACTGTGTGAACTTGGGCGACTCGCTCAGTTTCTCAGCTGGAAGTAGAGCTTGTAGCCCCAGCTCTGCTTCGCTGGAACACTGCTCTGTTATTAACACAACAGATTCTCTTTAACAGAGTTCCACTCACCTGGTTCATGGGATGAGCCTGTATTCTCTCTGCTCTTGTAAACATCTGAGTGATGAGGGTGGCACGTGGAAGGTGAATGGCGGTGGTTAACATGTCCCTGAACTTCTGCCCCGTCACTGAGTTCCAGCCTTATCAGGAGGCAGTTGTGTGGGTACCACACCTGTTTGTGTATATCCCTTAAGCTTGATATCATGGCCTTGAACTAAGTAAGAGGAAAATCATGATGAAACAAAAGAAAGATAATGTTTCTATATTTATTGAATGTGCAGAAAGATTTTTTTAAAAGGGTGACTCCCGCAAAATAATTGCCTTCAAATTATAGGTGAAGAACACAACTGTAAAAGATGAAGGTGGGGTTTATAAAAATCCAGGATCCTGCCCTTAGATTATTTCCAAGTATCTGTAAATTCTCTCTTCTTTTTAAAGAACTGGGAACACTGCATCATGGCTGTGCTTTATGCAAGAAAGAGGAAGAGAATGCCAATACGCAAAAACCTATAAGCCAAGAAAACTCTTGCCCCGACTTCAACATGGATGACCATTTGTGGTCTTAGCCAAGACAAAATGTGTATAACTGTTAGGATTCCCCCTGACCACCTGCTTTGATTGCCCAAGAGATTCTGGACAGATGGTATCACATGAGGCTTCTCTTCTCGAATGGCTTCTCTAAACAAAGCACCCACTATGCATCAAGCATTAAGTGCTTTACGTGTGGCATTTACAATCCTTCCACTTAGTTACTATTAATCCCATTTTATAGATGAAGAAACTGAGGCTTAGGATTCATAGTGATGATCCTAGTGTGGATGAAAATCGTGGAATAGTGTTGTTTCCAGTGTCTCCCCAAGGGTAACAGACAGAGGCCTGGATTATAGCACTTGCTCTGCTCTCAATCACTGTCTATGACCTTAGGTGGCTTCCTTTCTCTCTGGCCTTAGTGATCTCCAGTGGGAAGTAGAGGGTTTGTACTTGTATTGGTTATCTACTGCTGCATAACAAATTGCCCTCTCAAACATAGTGGCTTAAAACAACAATACTTACTATTGCAAAGTCTCTGAGGGTCAGGAATCTGGTCAAGGCTACTCTGAGTCCTCTGGCTCAGGGTCTCTCACAGGCTACAGCTAAGCTGTCCTCCTGGGTGTGGTCCTCCTAAGGCTCACCTGGGGAAGGATCTCCTTCCAAGCTCACTCACGTGGTTATTTGCAGGATTCTTCTGTCCTGGCTGTCGGCTTCTCACCATGTGGGCATCTCCAGAGGGCAGCCGGCTTCATCAGTGTGAACCGGGAACAGAAAGCAGGAGAGTACCTGTAAGACGGCAATTACTGTCTTCCCTAACCCAGTCTCAGAGGTGACATCCCATCACTTTTGCAAATTCTATTAATTAGCATGCAGCTCACACTTGGGGGAGGGCGTAACACAGGGTGTGAACACCAGCAGGTGGGAATCACTTTAGAAACCATCCACCACAGTGCTTGATCTCGCAGAGGCCTGACTGTCAAGTTCCTGGATTCTTTGAGAGAAAGTTCCCCCCAAAGATCTGGTTAGATTGACTTAGGAGCCATGGAAAGATCTGGGAGGAAATAAGGGGAGAGGTACATGCCAGAGATGCCTCCTCCTTGGCTCTAGCATCTTCCACGAGCATTATGCCTCGCTGGTCCCTGCTGCTTCCACCCTCTGCCAGGGCTCCTCTTCACTCTGTGCCAGATGAGACCACAAGATGCTGGTAGACGGAGGTGGGAGTGCCAGGTGGCAACCTGGAGGAGCTGTCTCTCTTCTGTGAGTGCCAGGAACTAGGGAGGCTCTTTAGTGAATTATTTTGGAGAAGGAATGAAAAGGAAAAAACCAAGGCAGACCATTCAAATGTCCAAAATGAGAAAGAAACATGAAGAAAAGAGGAAGCCACCTGAAAATCTATGAAGATGCACTGATCAAGGTGTTGCAGAGAAAGGCGGGTCCCAAAGAGCCACACATCACCTGTGAGCTCTTCCTTCTGATCCCGTGCAGCACGCACTACTGCAACCCCCAGGGAGCTGGTTAATGTACGTGGGGCAGAGGAGCCGTGTTGTGGAGCCGGGAGAACCCTCTGCTTCTTCCTTCACTGACCCTCAGCTCTTCTAAGAGTCATGTCTATACACCCATTGAAAGGAAAGAGCAAGTTAAGGTCTGACTGTATTAAAGTGAACTTGTAGACATCACTGACCTGAGCAAGTGAGAATGTCCTGCAGTGAAAATCAGTGTAGCCATCAAGAATACATGTGTGTTGGAGTGCTGGCTATATTCAAAATTGCAGATACTATGAGCTCAGAATTGGTACTTGACATACATCGAACATCAACACTGTTGCTTTAGAGTAACATTTTAAAATTAACAAAATCTGGTTCCCTGAATCTAATATACCTGAAAAGACTTAATATGTAAAACATTAATATGTAAATATCAGTTATTAACATTACTTCTTTTAAAGTGATGTATTGGACTCTCAAAAAAGTCAATAAAATTGACTCTGAGTAAAAAAAATTTTTTAAAGAATACATGTGTGTTTCAGTGTCTTTTTTGTACAGGAGAAAAATAAACAAGTAAAACTCCACTGCAAGTTAATATTTTTATGTATTTATAGTCCCTGTAATTCACAAAAAGTCTTGACTGTGTCCTAGGAAGCCCTTGGCTCTAACAAGGCTGTGTAGTGAGGATGAAAACTTGAACCTTGTAACTTTGAAGCATGACTCTGCAATGAAAAGCCTGTCTAATCTCGCCTGTATCCTCCATCCCACCACGATTCCTGGTGCTGTTTGTCACTAGCACATTTCAGAGCAGCATGACTGGCCTGTGCCAATCAAAGCCCTCACAGCCCAGTTCAGGTGACCATGGCAGGGCAGTTCTGGGCTTTTCCTGGCTGCATGGCCAGGGCAAAGCAGGTCAGCAATATCCCTAGGAAATCCTACACTGCACCAAGAAGGCACGTACAGGTGATAAATTTCCAACGAAGGCTTGGCCACGTGCGTCCTTGGGACTTGGGTCAGGCTTAGTCTCTGGCCTGAGGGCTTTGTCCAAATCAGAGTTTCCCAGTGTGTCCACTGGTTCCACAGGGTGTCAATGAGAGTGATGGGAGCATGTCAGCTACTTGAGGGCTGGTGCTTTGTCTGCCTTCTCTACTGTTGTATCCCCAGCACCTGAAAGTGTGTCTGGCACATAGTAGGCTCCCAATAACTCTTTGTTGAATGACTCTGAGATGAGGGTTCCATAGTCCAGTAAGTATGGGAAACACGTGGCAAACCAAGATAAACCAATTTCTTTTGTTCAGGCCTTTTTAGAATCTTCAATAAACTAATCTGTACTCTGAGGAGCCAAGAAGGGGTAGAGATGCAAGGTTTTCCAGATTCACTGGACCATGGGATCCTTTCAGCAGAGGACCTTGTAGAGCATGAGTTCTACAGCCTGGAGCCACAGCTGTCAAATCTGCCCTTCTAGGTCTCTCTCTTTACCTTCATCTGAGTCCCTCTTGAGAGAAAGAAGACAGCTATGTGGGTTCATGGCTTTGGTTTCAGGCAGGTTCTCCTCAAGGGACATCAGAGTTATCCACCATCCTCTTCAAGTTTACATTCCACCAGTTTAGCAATCCCAGAGGAAAGAGGGCTGCATAAATCCCAGCTAGGGCTCTCATTGGCCCAGCCTGGATCACATGACCATCATTGAACCAATTGCCTGGCTAGAGAATGAAGTGTTCCAATTGGGCAGGCCTGATCACATACCCAGTCTTGGAACCTAGACAGAGTCAGGTCCATCTGAACCTCGTAAACCAATGGTTCTCTTGAGAAAAATCTCAATCCTATTACCAGAGAAAAAGGGAGGGGAGACAGAGATAATGCAGGGCAGGGAAAACAAGGAATGCCCCCAGCATCTATATGGAGTGCTGGCATCTGGCCAAGCTGGGTGGAGGCTCTGGGGTGGTGGTTTAAGGCTCCTTGTCCTATTCCCCAAAGGATGGCAGTGTATGGAGAATGGTAGTAACAGTTAGGCTTGATCTGGGGCCAAGAGGGAAGAAAATGAAAATGACACATCACATTTAAACCTCACAACAGTCCTGAGAATTAGGTACTGCTATTATCCCATTTTACAGATGAGGAAACTGAAGTTAAGAGAGATGAAGTCACTTGTCCAAGATCATGAAGATAACAAGGGGCACGGAAGGGTAGATGAGGTGTACGTGTGTGTGCAGTGGAGGCTGGAAATCAGTGGAGAGAAACTTATGTTTTGCAGGCTGTACCTTGGGATTCCACAGCTTCTGAAACCCTGAGTTTCAGAACTTTCAAGACTGTCCCAAGAGATACTCCAAGGGAGAGGAGAGACACTTCAAGAGGGCTGCCCTGGGTTTTGGAGGCTTCAGTTCAGATCTACAATGTCGCTGTAGTGGTTTGTAACTTAAGCTGCCACCATCAGAATCAGCAGAGCGAGGAAGCAGCCCCTCTGCCTCTTTCTCACCAAGGACCCCCTCCTCTCCATTGCATGGGGCTGGCGGGGAAGGAGGGCTGGAGGACAGGATGAGAAGGATCCGGAACCTCTGGGGCATCTATAGCCTTTGAGATCCTGGTGCCCAAGGGGGAGACGGGCACTAACACTGCAAGCAGACAGCCCTGCGTTCAAGTCTCAGCTGTGCCCCTACTGTCAGCGTGACCTTGACAGTCTCCCTTAGCATCTCTGTGCCCCAGTGTCCTCACTTATAAAATGAAGATAACACTAGTATCTGTCTCAGAATTCTTGAAGGACTAAATGTGAGCCTGAATGTAATGTGCTTCACACATAGTGTATACATTTTCATTTTTCCCCTTGAGAATCACCTGAGAATATATGGGGCATCTTTCAGAAGATCCAGAACCTTCCATGGTCTGTTGCCAGGATAACTACTTTGGGACAGTTTCCTTAGCTGGTCCCTTGACCCAAAGGCTGCTTGCCCTATGGGCTTGATAAATAGAAAAGATGGATCCCTTTCTGTGGCATCACACATGGCCCCCCAGGTTTGCAATGACCCCTTGTCATGGGCCACACGTCAGTGTCCACCCTACACCTGATATCAGCTATGAAGATAATGAGGAGAGGGGTCACTAGGGCTTCTTCACACTGCTTGATTTCTGCCCTGTCTTGTCCCAAGCCCCCCAGTGCTAAGAGGGCAGCTGCCTGGACCGCAAGGTCAGGTGCATCCCGGGTCAGTAACCTGCCCTGCTTAGATGCTCTGTGGAGACGCTCCTCCATTGCTCCTTCGAAACTTGGAGGTGGGGCACTCACCCGGAGCCCCACTTTCCTACAACTCATCCTTACGCCCAGCAACCCAGCAGCTCCCAACAACCAGAGAGGGGAGTGCCTGGGCAAACGAAGCCAAAATGAGTCACTAAGTCTAGGAATTTGATGTAGCCGATACGACTGAAGATGGAGGTGAACAGGAAAGACCCTGGACTCAGGGAGGCAAGCAGAAGGATGAAGTGGAAGTCCACAGCTGGGAGAGGGAACCCCCAGCTCCCTTGCCCAACTCAACTTTCAGAACCCAGGGACCCCAGCTTTTCCCCTCCCCCTCAACCAGCTAAAAGATTGGATACTCCATCTCTGTGGAGACCTTTGGCCAAGGGCAAAGACCCAGAGATACTGCTCTGGAGAACCCTCAGCCAGGTTCTCTCTGGGTCCTTCTCCAATAATCCTACACAAACTCTCTCCATTCACACAGACCTCCAGTCTGCTTTACAGAGTTTCACTCATATACAGACAGACACCATCACCAGCGACCTGAGAAATCCTCTAGCAGGAAAAGCAGATAACAAAACAAACACAAGTGGAGGAAGAGGAGGATGAAGGGGAAGAGGAGGAGAAAGGGAATTAGAGGAAACAATTAATTCATGGAGCAAAATAAAATGTCAAAAATTATTGTTTACATCCTCAGAACATATGGGAAGATATTTCATCCATGAAAATACAGTCAGCTATAAAAAGGAACACATTTAGAAACAGCTATTTGAAATTAAAAATGAAAGCTAAAATAACATATTCAATAGAAATAAAAATAAGGAAATAATTCAGAGAACAAAAAGAGATGGAAATTATGAGAAAAAGCAAAAATTAGTGAGTCAAACCAGAAATTTAACAACCAACTTACAGGCATTCCAGAAAAAGATTGTTGAGAAAATGTCAGGGTGGGAGGGGACGGATATTGATAATAAAAAATAAAGATAAAGATAAAGATAAAACATGAAAGTTTCCTCAAACTGAAGGCCATAGACTTTGGGGGAGCCATTATTTGCCCAGATAATAGATGAAAACAAAAATCACTGAGGGATGTCATCAGGAAATTTCAGAACTTCCATGATAAAGAGATCCTAAAGACTTTTAAAAACAAAAAAGTAAATTTAGGCAAAGAACAGAACAGTATCGAACTTCTCAATAGCAACCCAAATCTCTAGAGAACAATAAAGGAATGACCTAAAAATTCTGAGGAAAAGTTATTTCCAACCTAGGATGAAATTCTATCCAAACTATCAATCAAACAACAGGGTAGCATGATAACATTTTTAGGAGTATGAATTCATTCAAACTACTTCCCATACATTCTTTCTCAAGAAGCTACAACAGGATGTGCTCCACCAAAAGGAAGGTGTAAACCAAGGGAAAGCAAACTATGGCCTGCAGGCCAATTCAGCTTATCATATGTCTTTCTAAATAAAGTTTTATTGGAATATAGCCATGCCCATCCATTTACACGTTTTCTTTGGCTGCTTTCACACTGCAATAGTAGAGTCGAATAGTTGCAAGAGACCACTTAGATAGCCAACTCAAAAGTATTTATTATATGACCTTCCACAGAAATGTTTGTCAGTCCTTGGAGTAAACCAAAAAACACAAACAAACAAACAAGCAAAACAGGTCTGGGATAGAACATAGTAGATGGGAGAAGGAAATTTCTAGAACTACAGCTATGCTCAAAGAGCAAACAGTGTCCATTAGAGCAGAAGATGGGGGTGCTCCAGGAGCTATATCTCCAGGAATTTAAAAACTAAAGGTGATAAGCTATCTAAGGTGCTAGCGGATACTAAGAGGAGTTTTAAAACTCTGTCGGGGAGTTTAGGGAAGAATTATTGATAAGCACATAGAAAACTAAGAAAATGAACACAAGAAGCAATTTAATCATTGTCAAACCATTGCAGAAAAAAAGCCACAAAATTATGCAAGAAAGAGAACAATGCTATTATTTCACATGGCTTAGCCACAAACAATATCTGCATAGTCACGTTCATTAAAAGTTGAATAATGAATTTTACCAAAACTTGTGAAAAATTATTCAGGGGGGATGGAAGGAAAGGGTAACCCTGTGTATGCATGCAACCGTGTATGAGTGTGTGGAAGTTAAGCTTCAGTAGAAGGACCGTGAATTATGAATAAAGCAGAAAAATCAAGGACTTCTAATGCAAGAGTATTATCTAGAGGTAAGTGGAAGCAGCAAGTAAAAGAACTGAAAAGGCTCGCTTCTGAGAAATGGAGAGGAGAGGGGCAGGTGACTGATATTTTTCACGTAACCTTTATTTGAATGCAAACCTTTTTTTAATGTAAACTTTTAAAGCCAGGTACATATATTACTTTTGAAAAATCGACATTACCTCTCAAAACAGTAAATAAGAAAGAAAGAAAAACAGCAAGGTCATAATGTATAGCACAGGGAACTATATTTAATACCTTGTAATAGCCTATAATGAAAGACAATATGGAAAGGAATATGTATGTATAACTGAATCACTATGCTGTACACCAGAAATTAACACAGCATTGTAAACTGATTATTTAAAAAGAAAGAGAGAAAGAAAGAAAGAAAGAAAGAAAGAAAGAAAGAAAGAAAGAAAGAAAGAAAGAAAGAAAAGAAAGTTAGTTCCTTATCATCAAACACCATAAAGAAAATAAAGCAGATAATGAGGGGATGCTTCTTGAGATGGGTGGTCACTGAAAGCCTTTTTGAGGAGGTGATCTTCGACTTAGTTCCACATGAAAAGGGTCAGCCATGTGAGGGTGGGGGGAAAGCATTCCAGACCAAGAAAACAGCACAGGCAAAGCCTCCGAGGTGAGACCAAGCTTGGATGTTTAAGGGACAGAAAGGCCAGTGTGTATGCAGGGTGGAGAGCAGGAGAGGGGCTGGATTGAAGTTGGAGGAGAGAAAGGGAGACTGCCTTGGGGTGATGTTGAGGAGGGGGTCTGGACAAGAAAGGTGGTCCAGGGGAGACATAGGAGCTGGTGAGGCCACATGGGAAACTCAAGTAGAAGGATGTTTAAAGCCACAGGGCCAGTGGAAATCAGCTAAGCAATGAGCAGTCAACTCAACTTTGTTTTCAAGAGTCCCTGTAGGGAGCAAAAAGGAAGGAAGGAAGGAAGGAAGGAAGGAAGGAAGGAAGGAAGGAAGGAAGGAAGGAAGGAAGGAAGGAAGAAAGGAAGAAAGGAAGAAAGGAAGGAGGGAGGGAAGGAAGGAGGGAAGGAAGGAAGGAAGGGAAGAAAAAAATTCAGGCACAAGTGTCCTATTCACATCCTACACGGATAAATATCAGAGGAGCTAACATTTCCTAATGAAGATTTCATCAATCACTTTCCACTGCAAACATATTCTCCTTTTTTTTTTTTCCAATGGAGGTGCTGAGAATTGAACCCAGGACCTCGTGCATGCTAAGCATGCACTCTACCACTGAGCTATTACCACCTCCCCATTCTATTTTTCAAAGCAATTCCCCATCTACTCTCACTACCTCATTTCACTGACTGAACAAACAGGTTGAGGTCAAGAAATGTAATTAGAAACAACTTGTTGGCTAATTGTCCAACCTGCCCAAGGGCCCTTGCAAGCTCCTCCCCTCAGCACCCACAGGCTCCGCCTCCCCTGAGCCTGCCCCGCCTCTTGACCTTTTGGTATCTTTTGGTTTTACTCTACTAGAATGTTTTACCGCTCTAGAATGCTTTCTTCTGCATTTTTGGTGGAACAAGCACCCCAAAACTTCACCACCAGCGTCTGAGTCCTCAGCCCTGTCTGCCCCAGGAGGGCAGGCGACCCACTTTGGTAGAGAGAAGTAGGTTGAGAACAGAGGCTGAGAGCTGGGTACAGCTCCTCCTTTACCACCCCTGGCTGGGGGACCCCTGTCTCCTTCCTCTTTATACTTAGATGCATATTCTGATCCTGAAGGGCCTATTCCAGAGGGCAAGCTGGTATCAGCAACCTACCCAACAGTTGCCACACAGTAATGGCTCAAAATATTGTCTCAAATGAAAAAATAAGTCTTGTTTTTGTCCTACGTTTAGAGATCAGATACCAAATGAATTTTACACTATGGTGTAAATGACTGATGTGTTAGAGATTTTTCTTATGTTTTGTGTTTTATCCTTTAAGACCTTGCTCTGGTTCTGCCTCATCTAAGAAACCTCCTTTAACCACCGCAGCCCACAGCATTTCTCTTTTTTTTCCCTGAATTCAGATCTCTTGAGTGAGATAGTGTATACACAACTTACACAGCCTAACTCATTCTCACACACATCCAAAAAACAGACAATAGAACATGGGACAGAGTAAGCCCCATTTCCGCAGCAGTACTAAAAACTCTTAACGGTGGGGACTATGTCTTCTGCTCTCTAGTAATGCCCAGTTTAAAATCAGGACATGTCTGTTCAAATACCAACCCTGTCCACTACCTGTGTGACCCTGGGCAAGCTGCTCATCCTCTGTTTCCTCACTGATGGAGTGCGGAAGCAATATTAACTCCGTGGGCTCTTCTTAGGAATGACTATATAACTGCCTTGTAAACTGTCAAATGCTGAACAGATGTGAATTTACTAACTACGATGTATTCAGGTTGTTCAGAATTTTAAGTATTTAAATGAAGAGTTTCCAACTATCTTAGGGCTGAAATTTCATCATGGGGGCTACTCTGGCCTCCCACTCATTCTCACCACCCAAGGAGAGTGGCCCAGAAAGAGTGAAGAGTTGGGGAAACCAAGGCCCCCAGAGAGCACGTTGGCCTTGACCATGGGTGGAGCTGGGAGCCATACCCAGACATCCCGACTCTGCACAGGCAGGGGCCAGCAGGGAAAGGGCTCCTCTGATGTGGCCTAGGGTATTGTTCAGTCTGGAGTTTCTGTTGTGTGGTGTTTTGTGTTTTCCTTGCTGTTGTTCTCCTTCTAATCCCAATAGCAGAGGCAAGGGAACCCTGGGCAGTGGGAAGGCATTATTTGGAAACTGGGAGCTCTAAAAATTCCACCCCATGGCTGCCACGTCACTCTGACTTCTCCCTGGTGGAGACAGGGATGGTGTAGGGGACGGATCCTGGCCAGAAGCCTCCCATGGAGGAGCCAATCCCCTTGCCCACCCACAAGAGCCTGACCAGGGGGCCAGATGTTTCCCAGGGTTTATCAATCATCAGTACATAAGTCATCAGGATAGAAGGCACCTTCGCCAGCTCCCAGTTTCCCAAAACGGGTTCTCCAGGAACCAATCTCCTAGGTATCAGTACGTGCTGTGTGGCGGTAACACACAGGGTCAAACGCATTTAAGAAAGGCTTACAGTCAAGTGTATTCTTTTTAAGTACAGGACTTCTCAGAACCTTAACTTTGCACAGGTAATATTGTGACTTCCAAGAAAAGGCCATGAGATGTTATTGATCAAAAATGTACTTAATTCAATCGATACGATGTGTGTGTGAAGATCGTCCAGTAGCCCTACTGTTCTAGATGGAGCAAAGGTGCCATAAACATGTAGTTTATTTCTCTAAAGCTACTCTAAATTCCCTTATGAGCTTGTACTCAGTGGCTAGAAGGAAAGAAGGGGAGGAAGGAGGAAGTGAGAAAAGGAGAGTAGGGGAGAGGGAAGCTGGGCCTCATCTGGTCTAGTTTACAACTCCCTCCATTCCAATCACTTTAACAATCTCTTAGCATCAATCCATTCTGTTTACTTGCTGTTTGATTCCTCCCCAGCTCTCCCTGCTCCTCCTCAGATAGTGACTGGGTGTTTGGGGAAGGGGCTTATGTAACTTCATGGCATGCAGTGGGGTGGACAATGGCTGCAGAGCCAGTCCCTTTGTGGATGGGCTGATGGATGTCCACCAAGGTCCCCTCCTGCTGGTGGCTGCTGCTGGCCTTTTTGGCCACTGGCCTCATGGTCAGAGCATCACTTAACATTCCCCTTGAATCCATTCACAGTTTATTAACATAAATGCTTCTTTGGATCTTGTCCTCAGCATTAATATCCTCAAAATTGCAGGCGTGAGGCATGTATTATTTTCTTCCAGGACCCATTTAAATCAATACATAGCAATGATCTTAAGTTCACTCTTGTGAACCTTAAATTCATCCCCAAATCATCTCCTGTATCACTAGGGATACATCCTCCATTCTCAGGCCAGCACCAGTCTGGACCAGCCTCAGCATTCTAGAAACATCAGTCAATTCGAAGTAGGCCTTGCAGTTCTTTCCATGAGGCCAGTGTCTGCTTAGGCACTTGCCCAACAGAACTACTGATCTGACCCCAAAACTCTACGGGGGCTGGTCAGCCTTAACTGAAGCATCTGCAGGGGCTCAGGGTCAGGGGCATTGCATCGCACAGCATGCAGTGAAACTTACTTAAAACCCTCTCTCCCCACCTGGCCCTCCTAGTCCCACTTCCTGGCAGGTGTCAAATCTTTTCCCCAATTCCACCCACTGCCCCCCAAAAAAGGCTCATTTTTTAAAAGTTTAATTTTTTGAAATCTCTCAGCCACACAGCTGCCCCTAGAAGGTTCCAAGCCTTCCCTGGGCAGCATTTCGACCCAGTTCTCCTCTCACACACCTCCATCACACCCTAGCGTGTGCAGGAGCCCAGAGAGAGGGAACCCTTCTCAGAGGGTAAGGAAAGATGAGAGGATGGAAAATTCTTCTTTATTTTCAAATCCTTGTCACTCAGGAGACTGAGGCCCAGAGGAGGTAACAGAGAAGCCCTGAGGTCACCATAAATTGATGGCCAAGCTGGGGCTCGAACCCTGTTTGCCAGACTCCAAGTCCATTTTCCCCAGCAGAGGCAGTGAGCCCAGCCCCAGCCCCGGCTGCAGGGAGAACCTGGGCTTTCCTCTCCAGGAAATGAAATGACCTCCTTTCTTTCCCCTACCCCAGTCCCTGCCTGAGCTCCACTCTAAGCCCCCCACCATAAGAAACAGGATTTACAAGCCAGCTGCTATAATCCCTTTAAAATGAGGTTTGGGGACTATAGGGACTCTTTGGGCGTTTCATTTTTTCAAAACAATATTCCTGGCTCAAAAGCTAAGATTTCACCGCTCTCAGGGGAGTCAACACAAAGACTGACCAGGGTGGCCCAGGGCCCGGGGCTCCCTTTCGGGGGCCAGAGGACACCCCCTGCATTTCTCCCAGGGCTCCCGGGGCAGGCTTGGTAGGAGTAGGTGTTACTGCTCAGTAGGAATCCAGACAGCTCCTTCCTGTACCTGCCACCTGATTGCAACAGTATCTCCCCCACCCCAAAACTGCTCTCCCTTCCTGGCTTAAAAATGAAGCTTCAAATGCCAAGCACCCCCTCTCCCCAGCAAGGCGGCTCACATACTGAAATTAATTCCAAGGTGTTAATAACTGATAGCTCATCCTTCCTGAGAGAGTCCGTCTTGATGGGGGCAAGGGAGGCATGAGAACCCCCTAAAGATGGAAAGTGATGGAAATTCAAATAACAAGAAGATGAGGTGAAATGGGAAAGGGAGTAAAGGGGGTGAAGGAAGGCTGTCCAAGACAAACACTGTAAAATGTTCCCTCCACAGAATTTGAAGCCCCTGGCTCTAGTGGTTTGTGACTTGGGGCAAGTCGCTTCGACTGAGCAGTATTTTGGGGACCAGGCCTCTGCCGGCCAAGCCATCCCACTGGATAGCTATTATAATGTGCCACTAAAGTGACTAACTTGTCCCAGTTTGCCCAGGACTTTCTGGTTGTTGTGCATCCCAGGGCAGCCCCTTAGTCTCAAGCAAATGGGAGGAGATGGTTGCCCTAAGCCACAGCCGCCTTCACTCTGGCGCCGCCCTTCTGTCCCAGCTTAGAGCTCAACACAGCCTCTGCACAGCTGATTCAGCAGGTTTGGGGTGAAGCTCAGGGCTGCGCATTCTTATCAAGCTTCCGTACCAGGGGTTCTTATCACCAGGCACCTGGAGAAGCACTGATTTGAAGGAGCCTCTAGCAAAACACTGAAAAATTACTGCCTTTTATAGAACAACGCCATGTGCCCAGTGCCAGGCTGAGTCCTGTTCTCCTCTGTGCCACCCCCCAGCTCCCTGTGAGGTAGACATGGTTATCCCTACTTTACAGATGGGAAAACTGAGGCTCTGAGAGATTAAGTGACCTACCCAAGGTCGCAGAGCTGGGATTAGTGTCCACTCTCAGGTCTTTCTCATTCTGCAGCCAATGTTCTTATTTTCAGGGTATAAAGTAAAGCAGGAATCAGCAAGCTTTTTTTCTGTAAATATTTTCCAGTTTTGTGGACCATCAGTTCTCTGTTGCAACCACTCCCCTCTGTGGTTCTGGTGTGAAAGGAGCTGTGGACAATACATACGGGAGTGGACGTGGCTGTGTTCCAATAAAATTTTGTTTATAAAAACAGGCAGCAGGTGGATTTGGCCTGCAGGCTATAGTTTGCTGAGCCCTGGGGAAAGCACGATCATAAGCTCCCCCGCACCATCACCCCCACCACAGACGGGGCCAAGAGCAAGAACAGGAAGGCGACTCCAGGTTGCCCGGAGCCCTGAAGGTTTCCTTCTCTGAAGGGTTTAGATCCATCCCCTGGGGGCAGACACACAAATGTGCATGTCTTTCTGAGGGGCCCACTTCACTAGAGGGATCAGGCAGTCCTCAGGCCAGAGACAGCTCTCTTGGCCTACGGAGTAGCCCGTGCTGTGCCCCTGGTGCACCGCAAACCCAGAGGGGCTGGATTCCGGGACAGAGTCACCCCAATGATGCAAAAATCCAAGAGACAGCAAACCCCCACAAAAGCCACAGTCGCTACCTACAGGGGCGGTCTGGGGGAGCTAGCCTGGTCGTCCTCATCTCAGAGGAGGAAGGCTGAGCCTCAGGAGCCCGCTGCCGCCCCCTGTTTATACCCCGGGCTGTAGCAGCTGGGGGTCTGATGGCCAAGATGCTGTCACACAGTCCATGCGCGGTACCAATCAGTGGGACCTTTCCACCATCACTGTTGCCTCAAACCACCTGCTAATGTGTGGCCATGGCGGGTAGCGGGGTCCTGTAGCTTTAATCAGCCTGCTTTGTCTTCGTCTTTCACAGAGGGACGTGAGCAAGGGGGCTGGTGGAGGGCAATTTGGCCCCCAGGTCCTGGGCCCCACTGGGGAGGGTCCCTGGTCCTTCTAGCACTCATCATCCACCTCCTTTTATCTCCAAGGCGCCCTGTGGGCTGCCCCGTGGGCACTGATGCTGACTTCCAGGAGGCACTGGGGCCGGAGGAGAGCATTCATCACACCTGCCACCCACCCCACCCACTCTTTCCTTCCTCGCTGCTTTGAAGAGGCCTCACCAAAAGGCCAGTGGAGATGAGGAGCTGAGGCAGCGAGGGCCGCTGGGCCTGGCGGGGCACGTGTGCATCCATGTCCCTGTGCAAGTGAGATGTGTTGGTTGCTCTATCTGTATGTCCAGGTAAGTGAGCACATGTGCTTGTGTGTGTGGTGTGTGTGTGGTTTGTATGTGGATACGTTGCGTGTGGAGACATCCGTGTCTGCTGGGTGTGTGAACCAGCTCAGGATGCCTGTGTGACAATGCATGGCGCATAGGGGGTATGCCTGGGGCATGTGCACCTTTGTGTATCTGGGTGTGTCTGAGCACCTTATCTGAGTGTGTCTGCATATGAATATGAAGTGTGTGTGTGTGACAGACAGAGAGAGACAGAGGTGCCTGTGTTCACCCTCAGAGAAGCTATGACTTTGAAATGATTAGGTTCTGACTCATAACCCATGGGCATCCAGTCTTACCTTGCAGACCTCCCGGCTCATTCACAAAGACGGGAGGAGAGCATCATCTCAGCCTCAGCCCTTCCAAGTACTTCATGTGGTACCTCGTTTCAGCCCCCAAGTGTCCTGGGAGTACAGTGACTGAATCCACAGTCCCAGCTGATGGCCTCCTGAATCTGTGCCCTTTGCAATATAACTGTGTCAATGCCCGTGCAAAGGTGAAATCCATTTCACCTCCCCTGGGACTCTCACCTTGGCTCACAGAATGGGGCAGAAGTGACGTAGTGGCAGCTCCAGGCTGAGGCCCTAGGGGGCCTGGTAGCTTGCACTTGCTCTTGTGGAACTCGGCTGCCACCAGGTGGGGAAGATGCCTGGGCCAGCCTGCTGGGGGAGACAGGCGTGTCTCTGTGCATGTGCCGTGCCAGGTGGCCTGGGCACTGTCTTCATGCATGTGTACCTGTAGCGAAGTACCTGAAGGCAGCTGAGGCCATCCCAGACCAGCCCGCAGTCAGCGGATCCCTGAGTATGTGAGGACCCGCCAGGATGAGCAGAGCTGCCTGCCCAGCAGAATGTAGACTCGTGAGCAGGAATCGATGCCGGTTGCCTTCAGCCGCTCGGCCGTGGGGTGCTAGCTACTGAGGAAGGGGACTCAGTATTCTCCCCATTCCACAGATGAGACAATTGAGAATAAGTAAAAACTTCCCAAGTTCTCATAGCCTATATGTAAACAAGGGAAGGATTCAAACCTACCTAGTCTGGTCCAGGGTTCTGGAGTGTCTCAGCTGGCCCAGGCTGCCAAGTAAAATTCCACAGGCTGAGAGGCTTACACAACAGAAATTTAGATCCTCGCAGTGCTTGGAGGCTAGATGTTCAAGATCAAAGTGCCATCAGGGCTGCTTTCTGGCAAGGCTCTGCCTTCCCACTGTCCTCACGTGATCTTCCCTCTGCCTGGATGGAGAGAGAGAGAGATCTCTGGTGTCATTTCCTCTTCTTATAAGGACACCAGCCCTATCGGATTAGGGCCCCACATTGATAACCTCAATAAACCTTAAGGCCTTGTCTCCAAATTCAGTCATTCTGGAGGTTAGGGCTTCCACATACGAATTTGGGGGTGGGGTGGGGTACAGTCCAGTCCAGAACATGGAGTGACCCTCTTTAGCAGGCCACCGACACAGCCACAGCACAAGCCACAAGTAGGGATGATGACCTCCATCTTACCAGGCGAGGGACCTGAAGGTCCCAGAACTCAGCTCTGGGCTGCCGTGCGGGCGGCGACACAGCGAGGGCGGCCTGGCCTGTGCGCTCACAGCAGCCATGCCAGCCCCAGCGTAGACCCTCCCGCTCTTGTTTCTCCGCCAGCAGGGACCTCCTGGAGGACAGGGGCTGCCTACCTGACCCTCCACCCTTGTGTTTTTGTGCTTGGCAGGAGGCTGGCCTGGGTAGAGAGGGAGGGAGAGGAAGGTTTGACCCAGAACCTTCGCCGCACCTTGGTCTTCCCCGGGGCATGTGCTTCACTATTTCCCAGGGCTTCCCTTGTCTCCTAGTGGCCCTTGGTAATCAACTTGATAAGTCACCCTGCACCAGCTTCCCTCTCGCTCCCCAACTCCTTTGTCGGGGCTTCCTGGGATCAACCCCCACAGAAACCATTGTAGTGGACTCCTCACGCCTGGGACAGCCTCTAGGGGAACCTACACTCAGACACTTCCTGTCCTCCCTGGAAAGGACATCTTTTCTCTCCTGATAGCCCGGGGCAGGGGCTGGTTCAGACTGTGATGTCTGAACTGATTCAGAGAGCGCCAGGGCCAGGGTTGGGGGAGGGGGGCACAACACATCATCTAGAATCTCCAGAGAGACTGATTCCTGCCCACCCCCTTGATCAAGGCTGGAGCCCCCCAGTCTGGGGGCAGCTTCATCTTCAGCCTGGGTCATCTCTCACATCGGGGTGTCCCCCAGGTGGGCACACTTGTGGCCCGAGCACAGCCAGGGAACAAGCAGGACCACTGACCGTGCCAGAGGCCTTGCTTCCAGAGACTTTCCTTTGCGTGTTGAGTGGCTCATCCGCAGGCCTATAAACAAGACCACATCTGGGCAGGCACCTCTCTTGACCTGTCTTGGTCCTGCCAGACAACAGGGCCTAGGGTTGCTCTCTCTGAAGGGAAAGTTCCGTGTCCACTTGCTCCTCTCTCCCCCCTGGAGACCATCACCCAACAAGCAAGAACTGTCCTATCTTAGGAAACCCCTCAAAATCAGCAAAATGCTATGAATGTGCTGACCCCGCGCCCTCAGCTGGGCCCGGCCCCCAGCAGAGTCTGCGCCCGGGAGCATCTCCTTTCTGCGGTGGTCGGATTTTCCCAGCCCTGCCAGGGACGGCCAGTAGGTTTCTCGTAACTCAGCTTCTCAGCCCATGTCCTTTTTTAACATCATAAATTTTTAAATGTTCTTTTATTTAAAAAAAAAAAAAGGAGGGGTTGAATAAAAACGGGAAAAAACGAGCAACTATAAACAAAACATAAAAGTTGTTTAATGGACGGCATAATGAGGCCGCCAGGAAACAGCCTGGCATTGATTTTCTCTGACATTTCACCTATTAAATTATGAGCTTCTTAAGGAAGAGCTCAGATATTTTTTTCCTTCTTCTTCAGTCCATTAAGTTTCTTTAATGAAGAACAAAGCTGCTATTGTCTGAGCTCTACATGGGCCCAAGTTCCCTGACAGGCAAACGGTGGTGCTTGGAGAGTGAGTAGGCCCTGAGGTACCAGATGCCTCCTGATTTGGGGACCTGGTGGGGAAATCCCGGCCAGGACCTAACCCTGTAAGCCTCTCCTTAAGGGTCTGATGGGCTGTGTGTCTCTGAAGTCAGGGTCAGGAGCCCAGAAATGTGGGGGGGATTCTTTTGGGTGGGGTTGCCATGAGAACATGGAAAGATCTAGAGCAAACCAAATGCTTTCAGGAAAGTCTAGGCTAGTCGGCCAAAATGCAGGGTCTTGAAATATAATTCACCAATCCTGGTACTAACCCTGTCTGGGAGGCGGCAAACTCCTCATTTAACAGATGAGGAAACAGGTTCTGCGACATTAAGTGAGTTGCCTTAGGTCAAACCTTGTGTTTAATTGGCAAAGGCAAGATTCTCTCCCTATTCCAGATGTTTCCAAAGCCCACTATCTTTTCATTAAGCTCACCGCCCACATCTGCATGGTCCCAGAGAGCAGCAGGGCAGCGTGAGAATCAGGGCCATGCCGCAAGGAGGAGGCAGCCACAGCCCCCCGGTCCTAATCATTCTCCCCGTTGGAAGGGCCCAAACCCACTTCCTTTCATACCTAATGCTCCCTTCTCTCCGTCCCTCATTTCCCTTATAAATCTTGTTCTCAGCGCCTTCATTCACAGAGAGGTGTTAATAGTTATTAACTGCTTAAAGCTGAACCCCTCCCAGGAGTATTTATATTTTAGAGAGGATGAAAGTCTAAAACTGAAGGCACAGAGCCCTGATAGGGCACTTCAAGAGTGTGGTAGGCTTGGGAAGAGACAATGTCAAGGCTTTTTTGGCTGCTGGAAAAAACACCATGAGTCTCTTGTGTAGGTTAGTCTGGGAGTGTGAGCCAAGGATGGTTATGGATTCTGGAAAGTGTAGCCTACATTAAGTCTCTTGAGCCATTCTGGCCCAAGCTTGGCATGACTTTGACACATGACTGACCAGTGGGGAGGGGCATACCTAGGCTCATGGCCTCCAGCAAACCTGCTTTTCCCACCCCTAATATATAACCTCAGCGGTAGGTAGAGCCAGTGGGCTAGGATCATTCAGATATTTTACCCACCCAAAGATGGGAAGATGGTACTTCCTATAATCCAGGAACCAAAGCTCTGCCACTTCTCTCTTAAAAGAACCTCACCTGGACCAATAACCCCCAATAACCTCCAGACAAGTTAGAGCTGCCACATGCCAGCCCCAGTGCCAGACACACCACTCGCCTGATAACATAGATAACGCTGTTGCCATTTATTCTTGACTTATAAATGGGGAATCTGAGCCACAGAGAGGTAAAAGAACTGCCCAAGTTCACACAGCCAGAGCTGGGATCTTTTTCTAGTTCTGTGTGATCTGTAACCTCAGACTTCTCCAGGAGCAGCAAGAACGCAGACTTTCTGCTTATCTGAGTCTGCCCCTTGAGACAAATCTTCAGTCAAGAGGAAGCGCCCCCCACCCCACCCTTCACTGTGGGCACCTGCTGTTTTCAGCATCCCGGTTCCATTTTCCACTGTGGTAACAGCACTGCAATCTCGCCTTGTCATTCTCTGACCTCTAAGGTGGCCACATGACCCAGGCTGGCCAATCAGGTGACTTCATCTTCCAGGCCACAATGATTGGTTCAGGAAAGGTCATGTGACAGTTCGGGCCAATGAGAGTCAGGTCTGACACATTGCTGGACTACCTGGGCAGGAGGCATGCTCTTCTGCTGGATTTGCTAAGCTGCCAGGACAGAGAGCCTGGAGCTGGCCGCCTTTGTAGTATTTAGGAATAAAGCAAAACAGAGGAAACCAGAGGCAAGAAGACAGAGAGAGACAAATTCCTGATGATATAATTAAAGCCCTGGGTAGGCTGCCCCCTGGGATTAGATTCATTAGCCTGAATCAATGGTATCCTCACACTTACCTTCCCCTGACCTACCTAGTGTTGCCAGATAAAATACAGGAAATTTGAATTTCAGATAAACAACAAATAATTTTTTTGTATATCCCAGATAGTGTGGGAGACATACTTATACTAAAAATACAAAAATTGTTGATTACCTGAAATTCAAATTTAACTGGGCATCTTGTGTTTTTATTTGCTAAATCTCGCAAGCCCTCCCTGACCCCACAGGTAATAGTGCACTATGGGAGGCCCCACTCAGGCCATCTCCTGCCAAGGCCACTCTAGGGCTCAGGGACCATCTGATGTCCTCTGTCCCCCTCCCCGTGCCAGGCTTTGCTAAGCAAAGCTCCTGGAGCTCTTCTCTCTTCCCTCTTTCTCCCTCCACATAAGAATTATCAATAATTTGTTCAGTCCGGAGACAGATATTTATTATCCTCCTTTCACAGATGAGGAAACTGAGGGTCAGAGAGGTTAACAGTTTGACAATTACAGGTAAATGGCAGAGTCCAAGTACAGAGTAAGTGGCAGAATTCTATCACTGGCACTGAGCCCAGTGATCTGCCCATTACATCATGACTGCCCGAGATCTTGGGCAAGACCTTGACACTTCTACCCTAACTCCATTATATTCATCGTCCACAGACACCTTAGCCCCAACAGGAAGCTCCCAGTGCCCTCTTCAGGCCAGGGACATGATGGGAAGAGACCTGGACCATGGTAAGGACACTGGGCTGAAACAGACTTTGCTTTTTAGCACTAGGGTGACACCAGGCCAATCACTTCCAGGGGGAGTAGGGAAGGAAAATTCTTCTTCATCTGCAGGAGCCCTCTGTCTATTAGGGCATCCTCACCACATTCCAAAGCTCATAGGGAACAATCTCAGTGCCCTGCCTATCCCCAGATGACAGGGGAGGGCACAGGATCTACATCTACAAACCATGGAACTCCACCCTCCAGTCCACTGTGATTGGTCCAATAATTGGGCACGTGGTCCAGGCTGGGAAAATCAGAGTCCCTTCATGAGGTTTGCTGAATGGATGCTGGCAGAGATCCCTATCAGTATCTCCTCCCCAGGATCCCAAGCTGTCATCACCATGCATGACCCAGGCCTCCGGTGGGTATATTTTCTACCACAGAGAGAAATCTTACCCAAGAATGAAACCACACAAAGGAAAACAGAGGCAAGAGGTGAAAGAGACAAAAACAGAGTGCCCCTGGATCCAGCCATGCCTGAAGCCAGTGACCCCCTGGAATTCTTGGTTACAGGTAAGCAGGACAGTATATACGTGGTCTCTGAAACCCAGACCTTAGGATATCAGAGGCAAGGAATATCAGGACTTGACTGCTGTGTGGGGAAATTTTTTCAAATAGAATTAGAAAATCTTAATTTTCAAAAGACCATTTTTTTTTCACTTCTCCAGCTGTGAATTTTGTGAAAACCTAGGGGGGGGGGGGGTTGTGTATTTTTTTAAATTCTGCTGCTGCTTTTCCCCAGCGTGGAGACATTTTGAAAGGCAATACTGAGGTAGTTAGGGGTCTAGGGACTGGAGATGAAGGAGAGAGCTACTCCAGGAAGAAAGGGGGTGCCACCCCCCTGGTGTGCCTGCTGCAGGCTGGGCTGAGCAGAATGCACGAAGGAGACCCCTGCAGGGGGAGCCACACCAGTGCCCTCTTAAGCTCCCTTCAAACCCTTCTCTCAGGAAAGATTGGATCCCCATTTTCAGCAATTTGGGTTTAAAATTATTTTCATTAATGTTAAATATATTAAAAATATTTTCACCAGTTTGGATTAAAATGCAGCAACACAACTCTCCCCTTCCCCAGATTTCCAGTCTGATCTCCAGCTATAATAAAAGTGTTGGCACCTGCAAAAACCATATCAAGCCTCAGATTTGACTGTGGGATTGGTTCTTTCAGATGAAGAAAACCTTCCTCTGGAGTCCAGTGATTCCCAGGGTGTGGCCTGTGGACAGCCTGCAGCACAGCTACCTAGGGAGGCCTTAATTTCTGGGCAGATTCCTGGGCCCTGCCTCAAACCTACTAAGTCAGAATCTTTCAGGAGAGGGCCCAGGAATCTGCATTACACACATACACACAAGTGCACACGTGCGCGCGCACCCCGCAGGTGATTCTTAAGCTGAATAAAGTTTGAGACTTGTTAACAAAAGCCAAGAGGCAGCTGTCTCCCTGCCCAGGTCCATGCCACCCTGGCTGAGGTTCACATGGAAGATGGAAGCAAAACCTGGAGTGACAGCATGAGCACAGAAGGCCTCGGAACCAGGAGGCTGGTCTTCCATCAGACATGGAATCAGCCACGTTCTCTCCATAGCACAATTTTAAGATCCCAATAGAGAATGTGCCTGATTGGAATGATTCAGGAATTCAGTACCAGTGCCTTTTGGGCAGAGTCTGAGTTTGGTCCCGGCTCTGATACCAGCTGACTATGTGGTCCTGGGCAAGTCATTTCCTCTTGCTGGATATCCGCTCCCAGTTTGACGAGGTGGGACTACACTAGTCACTGTCAAAGGTTTTTTTAAGCAGTAGAGGTTTCTCTCCAGTAAAGCCTGACACGGGCCCTGATAAGTAAAGAGGACATACTCTGGTAGGTCCTGGGGCAGGTCTGGTAGGTCTGAGGCAGGGCTGGGGTGCTGGATCAGTTAGAATGCAAATTCAGCTGAGAGAAACCATTTCTGTCTCTGTCTCCATCATCTCTAACTTTGTGTCTCCCCACCATCTAATTGCAGGCATTCCAGGGCTGACTTGATGATTTCCAGTTTCCTTCTGTTGTGATGCTCTGCCATCCCTTGCCAGCTGCCCTTGTCCTCATGGTCAAGACTGGTTCACTACCAGGAAGCCCATATTCCAGCCAGTGAAGGGAAGGACATGCCACTTCCTTTCAAAATCGTGACTCGTAGTTGTACACGTCATTTCTACTGAATCCCCCTTCTTTCTTCCTGGCAGGGCCCCATTTTATCACGGGGATTCCCTACAACTCAAAAAAGTGTGGCCACACCTCCAGCTGCACGAATGTATCCCCTTTGGTCTAAGCCAATCACTGTAGTCCATTCCACTGGCTGGGATTGATTTAGACATGGGGCTATCACTCAATTCCGACCAGCAAGATTGAGGAGAAATTGGTGGGGGCTTATGGGAAGGGTTTCTCCACTGATTCCCAAAAGGGTTGCAGACAAGAAAGAAACACTCTCCTATTCACCAGCAAGTGTCATGTCTGCCTAGGGTGCCTGGAATTGCTATAGCCACCTTGCCCACCATGAGGGGACTCATCTAGAGGAGAAACCAACCTTCTGAGGATGCACAACAGAGAGGTCTCACTCGCTGCACTCCAAGCACTACACTACCCCAGGGCCTTTGCACATGCAGTTCTCACTGCCAAGGACACTTTCCCCAGATCGCACCAAGCTCATTCTCCATTCAGGTCTCTGCACAGATGTCAGCTTCTCTGAAGGACTTCCCTGACTTCTCTCCCCTCCTTCACTCTCTTTCCCCTTGTTTGTTTGTTTTTTCCATAATCTTACTTGACTTGTTATTTATATATAATACATACACAATGTGGATATATAATATACATTCACATATATATCCACTGTATATATTATATAATACACACACACACAGACACACACACTGTGTTGATGTATATATGAGTGTGTTGAGCTCCCTCTGCCTGAGATGCCCTTCCCTAATGAGTCTCCCTGAGGACCTCCTCCCCTTCCAGGTTTGGCTCCCTACCATTCTGCAGGCTCCCCAGGGTGCTACAGTAGAGGAAGCTGACGCATGGAGTTTGGAAGCAGCATCATCGGGGTCAAAGGCCATTTCCACCGCTCACTAGCTGATGATCTTTGGCAAGTTACTTAGTTGTCTGAACTTCAGTCCCCTCAACTATAAGATGGAATTGCATCTACGATGTGCCTGTGCTGTAGACTTAAGAGCATTCAAGGAGGTACTGGGAAGGCCTCAGAGTCCAGTGGCTTTGGGTAGAAGGCCCCACTGACCACTTTCCAGCAGTGTGGCCTGGAGCGGTAGGTCTCTCTGTGCCCTATGCTCCTAATGCACCAAATGAGGACAGTAGCTGTGCTGACTTCAATGAATTAAATGAGGCAATATGTCTGAGCTTCTCAGCACAGGGATTGGCACATAAGAAGTACTAAATAAAAGATTATTATTAGGTGTGCATAGTACATCCGTAATCATTCCGTTTCAGGGATACACGGACCACAAGACCCAGCCCCTGCCCTCAAGAGGCCGCAGAGGATGGGGCTGAAGATGTAGGTAGGGCCAGCTCTTGTAGGGTGCTCTCAGAATGGTCCCAGGAGACCTGGCGGGATTCGTTTCTGACCCTCCCCAGGTGGGGCCAGCCTGCCCCACACCAAGGATTTTGCACTGAGACAGCATCTTACCCAGGTGGGCGGCCCAGGCGCCTGGCTTGGCACTGACCTTGGGAAATTTCAGTCCCAGGTCAGCCCCCCTCCACCACCCACAGGAAGTAGCCCCGGCCACTGGCTCATCCCTCCTCTGGCTGGTTTTAAACTGTAGGCATTAGGTTTGCTAATCGCCTGTAATCACCTTGTTTGAATTAGCATGGCAAGTGCTTCCGACTAAACGGTCTGTTATTCCAAATAACCCTCAGTGGTTTTAATTACGTCCCCTGGAATGCGCGGCCTCCCGGCCCTCGGCTTTATTAGGGAAAGGTCCTGTAAACCACAGGATGGGGCGTGATTCCCGACCTCCTGTCCACAGACCCCATAATAAAGAGAAGCAGGAGAAGGCATTTTACCCGTCCAGATGCCAAATGCTCCCTCAGCTCTATTTTTAAACCCAATACAGGATGGAGGAGATGACCCCACGCCCACTCCCCACCCCTATCCCACCCCCGACCTTTGTTCCCTCTGCTTTCAGCTACCAGTAAGGCTGTGGTCCAGAGACCCGCAGGAAACCCTCAGTCCGTGTCTGTTTGGCTTTGGAGGCTGCCACCCCCTTCTCCCTCATTCTGTTGGCTTATGCCAAGGCTAGAGAATTCTTATGAACATCACCTCCACTTCAAGTGGCAGAGGTGGCACACAGAGAAGTTGGGACTTACTAAAGGGCACACAGTCGAGCACCCTTCTCAAACTTGGGTGGCACAGGAATGCCTAGGGATTTTGTTAAAATGCAAGTCTGGAGTCAGTGGGTCTGACGGGCAGCCAGGATTCCAGGATTCAAAGCTCCAGCTCTTTCCCAGTCTTCCAACTCCAAGTCCCGTGCTCCATCCACAGTGTCTTACTAGCTTGGTGGAGACCCCCTTTTCCAAGGCTCAGCCCTGTAGACGTGGTGGAGGAAGAAGAAAACATTCATTCATTCAGTAGACGTTTCCTGGGCCCAGGGCCTGGCACAGGGGAATGACTTAAAAGAACAGGAATGAGGAAGTTCCTTCTATGTCCAGGCCCTTGGCAAGATGCTGGAAATATGACTGTGAGCAGAGACGACACTGTGCCGCTCCCGTGGGGTTTGCAGTCTGGAGAAAGCTGGGCAGA
This sequence comes from Camelus bactrianus, assembly GCF_048773025.1. Classification (NCBI taxonomy): domain Eukaryota; kingdom Metazoa; phylum Chordata; class Mammalia; order Artiodactyla; family Camelidae; genus Camelus; species Camelus bactrianus. The sequence continues at coordinate 16,685,662 of NC_133548.1, forward strand.
GTGTCGGGGCTAGATTTGAGGGCTTACTAGGTCCAGGCCCTGGCCCCTCTGCCTCTCAAGCCTTATTCCCTCAAATCCTCACAACCCCCAAGTGAAGTGAGCGTTAGTGTCCTCATAACTGAAGAAACTGAAGATCAGAGAGGGTGAACCTACAGCTCAGGATCACACAGCTGCTTGGCAAATGGCAAAGACCAAGTGTGAAGCTGGATCTCCGGACCTCCTAGACCCTCCCCTCAATGCGGCCATCAGAACCAAGCTGGGGAGCAAAGGATTCCAAAGTCTTCAGGGTGGAGCTGACCACAAAGGGATGGTTTTGCTTAATGGCATGGGAGTGGGGGGACATTTTCCCGGACCCCACCCTGACACCATGGTAAATGTTGAACTGTTAAACTGAGCGAGCTGGGGCAGGGCAAAGGTGAAGGGAGCCAGCTCGCAGCCCACGGGGCTGGGGAAATGAGCTAATTAGGACCTTTCAACGGTGCTGACCCACAGCTGGGCAGCCCCAGCTGGTTCTGGGTGGACAGAGTCCTCCCTGCCCCAAGTTCAGAGGGTCAGCCCTACCGGTCTGCTCCCCTGGGCCCTCAGGTGCTGCAGCCACAGGACGAAGCAGGACTCACGCACTTCTGGGGCCAGATGATTCATTTTTATCCTTCTCTTTGCTGATGCGTGGTCATCTTGGGGATGGTGGTTACCAGGCAGTGTTTGGTAGGGAAGTGTGTGCCCCCCAACTTCCTGGTTTTATTTTGGCCTTGCCCATGAATCCACCGGCCAGGTGACCAGGACATAGGTAAGAGTCTCCCCGATTTACCACTGGTTCCCCAACACCCGGCATGGAGTCCTCATTGGGTGTCTAATATTTTGAATGAATTAAGAAAGAAACTAGCTGTGTAAATCACCAAGGTGTAGACTAGCTTTCTCTGGGGAGTGTGGGAGTGACTTGGGTTTGGTTTTGCTTCGACAGGATTCATTCAATTAGCACTTACTGGTAACTCTCTCTCTACTGGGCCTTGGGAAGTCAGAGCTTCAGTGAGCCCCTGGGGAGCCACAGTACAATGATTAAGAGCACATGCCTGTGCTCATAAATATTTTCAGATCTTTAAGTCTATTACAGAGAGTCAAGGAAGGCTTCTCAGAAGAGATGGCATTGGAGCACATCCATGAAGGAGGACTAAGGTTGATTAGGTGGAGACATGGAATGCCCATCAGCTGCCAGTCCCTCAGCAGGAGCAAGAACACAGGGGTCTTGTAGGTTTTGATCAGGGGAGAACATCCCTGTGCAGCTCTAAACCTCCATAAAGTGGAGGAGTCCCCACTCAAAGGCCTCTGCTGTTAGTCCTTGATACAGGGCTCTCAAGAAAGCAAAGGAAGTTCTGATTTAATTCAGAAAAGGAATCCAAGGGAGATGGGAACGACTGTTTATTAAGTACCCAGATGGGTTCTGGATCAATAGTGGGAGTGAAAACAGACAAGGCCCTGGCTTTCTGGGAGCGTCTAGTGGAGAAGGGTGATGTCAACCACTCACACAACACACTGTAGCTGCCAACTGGGGTCGCTGTGAGGGGAAGACAGAGTGCAGCACAGAGGGAGCTGACCCAGTGCGGACAGGGATGTGGGAGAGACTTCTGGAATAGTCAGTGTTTGAGCTTCTCACATTTACTCCTGGGTCAAGCATAGCCCTGGCGTAGCAAAGCTCAACGAGTGGGAGCAAATGCAATGTTACTGAGCATTCACTTCATCTAGACTATAACCAGGGAAGGAAGGCACCATAATGATGCCCATTTTACAGATGAGGAAAGTGAGGATCAGAGGATCCCACTGCAAGTGTGGGATGGAGCTGGGATTTGAACCCAGGCAGGATCCACAATACACTGCCTCCTGTTTCCCCAAACCTAATTTGGGAAGAAGAGGAAGTGGAGAGGACATGGTCCCTCAGTCTCCCTCGTGGAAAACTGAATAGATTTATCAACAGATCCATAAATTCTTTCAACAAGACTCTCCATGAGAGAGCTTTCAGCACAGACCAAGCACATGGGGGCTGCCCCAAAATTTGAGCATCACAACTCTTGGGACCAGAAGGGGCCTTAAAGAGGAAGTGACTCAACAATTATTCTGGTCCTCATCTCCTGGGAACACTTTTTATTTCTCCAAAGGAGTCATCCTTAAAGGGGACAGGTAAGAACACAGATTAAAGCTTTTAAATGTTGTAATAGTCATTTTAATCATTACTTCTATTATTTGCAAACTCTGGGCTAAGTCTGGGTGATTAAAAGCTGGGAACACAAGCCTGGAAAAGGCCCAGTTCCTCAAGAAAATCACACCTCTAGCTAAAGAGACAGGATAGAAATGTCTGGATGTCTGAAAGTTAAATAATACAAGCAAGAAGGGATGTTTTGATGTTTTTTAAAAAAGGCAACACCCCATTAATTATAAAGAGTGGTTCAGGCTTAACTCTGAGGCTAGAGCGATCACCCAGGGTAGCCGGTGGTAAAGAGTTTCCCATGGAAGGAAGGACGTTGCTTGATCTTGAAGGATGGGGGAAATCTGATTAGAGGGCTGAGTCGGGGAAGCCATTCTGTTGGTTTCTATCATCCTTGAAACAAATCCCTTTGGCATGTAGAATGAGCCACATCAGCTCTCCTTAAGAACAAGATCGTTTTTTATTAAGGAAAAAAAAATTCCATATCTTGTAATAACCTTTAATGAAAAAGAATATGAAAACAAATATATGTATGTATATGCACGACTGGGACATTGTGCTTTTCACAAGAAATTGACACACTGTAACTGACTGTAATTCAATTTTTAAAAATGAAAAAAATTCCAATTTGGGGTCTTTGGACAGAAGAGAAGAAAAGGACCGGCAGAGAATGCCCTTTGCCTTCCTCGTCCATTCAGAAAATGACCCATCTGGAGAAAGCAGTCCCCACCAGCAGAAAGGATGAACAGTCCCTCGGCTGATCATGGAAAAATTTTTCCACTTTCCTAATGTTCTCCAGGAGGCCTGGGCTCACGGAGAAGAAATGCCCAAAATTGGCCCAGAAAGTAAAAAGTGGGAGTTTTGTGCTTAGAATGGCTCAAAAAACTTAGAACTTGGAGAGTGGTGTGGCTCCTCTTGGGACTAGTTGATCATGCCTTATTATACGCATGACATGTAAGAATTATTCAGCTTACAGCTCTGATCGTGACTAGAGCCCTCTGCCCTCCATAGGCCCCCAGCATCCCCGTTGCCAGGCCAAGAGGTCCTGCCTTCCCTCCTTCAAGGTCTTAGCTCAAGCTCAAGTCTCAACTGCCTTCATCAGGTGAGAAGCACACCAAGCTGCAAGCCCCCCTACCTGCCAGGCTCCCCGGACACACTCACCCACTGCAGACGTGGGCGCATGAGTTGGGAGCAGAGAGCTGGCTGCCTGCCCTGCCTGTCCCATCCCTGCAGCAATCAGCCCCCACAAGGCAGCGAGTGGGGGACAGAGTGGCATTGGAGTCAAACCCTTGCATATCAGTTTTGATTTCAACTGGAATTGCCTCCCTCAGCTGGATTTCAAAAGACAGCGTTACTAATGAGAAACACACAAGTTCTTGAAATGAAGTTAAGTTCTTAAAAAAAAAAAAAAAAAGGCCTTTTCCTTGGCTCTGTTGATATATATTAGAACCACATTGTCTAAGGGAGGAGAAAAAAGCCGTTCTGCTTCTGAACAGAAATTCGGGAGTCCTGTACTTGGGAAGATAGAGGAGGCTGGTGTCCCGGACCATTGTATCTCTCAGAACTTGGAGGGTCATTTTGGTTTGGGTTTTGCTTTTTCAGGGTGCTAGGGATTTGCAACTTCAATTTAAGACAAAAAAAAAAAAAAGTAGGGAGGGCATAGAGTGAAGTGGGCAAAAATAGAAAGCTAGGATTTTTAAAGTGCTGGTTTGATAACTGTTTTCAAGAGAAGCGGGAGGTGCAGAGTCAAGGATGGACAGGTTTACAGCCTGCCCGGTCCCCTCCATTCCCCTGCTCTGCGCGCCCAGGCAAGTCCCTGCACCCTACGTAGTTCCGTCTCCTCCATCTTTCCACTGGACCGTGATAACACCTCCTTCACAGGGCCCCTCAGTGGACCTAAAGTGACCCTCAAGGAAGTGCTTGGTGTGTGTGTATGACATTCTATCCGAGGCCACAACTTGGCACTTGGATTGGGGGTGTCATTGTCATTTTGGGAGCTGTTGGGTCCCGAGAGTGCTTTGGGGCTGGTTCTTTTGAGGACACTCCTGTCTAGTTTTCTCTGGAACTCACTGGAGATGTTCTAAGCCCTTCCATGGAGAAGGTTCTCATGTTCAGAGCTGACAGAGGCCCTTTCTTTTCCCAGAAGAGGAGGGGAGAAGGGAGCTTCGTCCTTTTCTTGAGCACAGCCAGAGCCGAACAAGACTTGGGGAAGACAGGGGCTTCCTACCTCTTCAGAAACCTGCACCAGAGAGGCCAGTTTCTGAATATCCCAGGGGCTGGTTCCTCCCAGAACCTCTGAACAGGCCCCTGACTGTCTACTTCCTTCACATTCACATCAGCTCTTCTCCAGAAAGGCAGTATGGGCTACTGGACGGCTCTCCAGCCTGGGAGTCAGGAGACCCACTCTAGGCCCCACCCTGTGCCATAAGGGAGCTGGATGAGAGGATGCCCAGGGCCTCTTCCAGAGCCAATGTTTTACCAGTCTGTGAAGGGCTGAGATGCTGTCTGGCCTTCAAAAGCTTTCAGACACCCAGCAGGGGGACTGACAGAGGCTGGACATCCCATCTGAATCAGTTCACAGCTCTCAGCATTTTCTGCAACTTCCTGAGGCAGCTGGACCCCTAAAAACACTGATGTAGTCAGGAGAGGGGTGGTTTGGTCCCCACCCTGGTGGAGCTTACAAGGGATGAGAGAAGCATTTGTGTGCACAGCCAATCATAGCTTCACTCCCAAGGAAAACCAAGCTTCCCAAGGGAAGAAACCGGGCCTGTGTGTCCTAAAACACCCTACTGGGGCTCCTTTTCCTCTGGAGAGATGCAGAACAGTCGTGATGAAATTGGGCTTGGAAGAGGGAGTGGGGGGTCCCAGCATGATACGGGTCTGTTCTTGGTTCCATGTGGCTTTGATCTATTCCTTTAGCTTCCCCAGGGCCTTCATTCTAAGAAATAGGAACTTTGCCTTTTGTCAAAGTGGCCTGGGGACAAATCACAGGCGCGCTTCATCCCTCTGCTCTGCCCCTCCCCGCTTCGCTCCAGGCTGGGGCTTTTTTTTAGGTCCCTGGGCCTTCAGAAGTTTTCCTGGCATCTAGAAGGAAGTGAGGAGACATGATGTAAATTGCAAGGGGTTTCTTCTCCCGGGATCAGAAATCTGGCCCCAGCCCTGCTCCTTTCTCAGTTGAGTAGCATAAGGTCCTAACCTTTCTGAACATCAGTTTTCCCAGCTGTGAAATGAGAATGCCCATCGGTCAGGCCCATCCTGAGGACAAGTTCAGAGGCAGGCTTTTTGTCTAATGGGGAGGGGGGCCCTTTTTCAGATGCTTGTCAGGCATTACACACTCTTTGCAAGTCTAGAAATTGACTAGTGGCAAAGTTAGGAGTCGCCCCCAAGAAACCAATCTTAGCCTTCCCGCCTTGGAAGCGTCTTTGGTTTCTTAGGCCAGGCCTGGCATGTGTCATCTCTGGGTCAGGCTAGAATCCTCCAACAGGGCCCCCTTGTGCCCAGACGTAGTCTGGAGGCAGGCAGTGAGGAGGGGTGTGGAATCTGCAAAGCGAGAGGAAGGCCACGGACAGGACAGCCCCGACTCCGTGATCTCACAGCTGCCCCATCTCAGGTGTCTCTCAGAATCGGGTCTTTGGGAGGCAGCCGTCCCTGAGAGGATCGGTCAGCTGGGCCAGCCCCAGCCCCCTCCCCAGCAGCTGTCCCACACCTGGCCCCGCCAAATCTGGGGGACTTATTTTCAGCCAAATTCAGACCCTGACCCAACCAGCCCCAAACCCTTTCAGTCACCTTGAACGAGGAATGTTTTTTTCATTAACATCCTCCTTCTCTGCTCCCCTCCCCAGCCCCCCAAAGAGGCCCCCAAGCTCAAGCTTCCTCTCCCTCTCTCTGCAACTTCATAATATCCCCAGGCAGCTGGAAGGGAGAAGGCAGTGATCTCAGCTGACAGCCATGTGCGGCAGCCCCCACCGCCCACCCCGACCCCTCAGCTAAAAAGCTGTTTTCCTTCCCTTCGCCCACAGTGGAGACAGCCCCGCATGCGCCCGGAAGGCCTCTCCCCTGCGAGGGCTCCAGGGAACTTTCACCCCAGAGACCGGCTCTGAGGCAGGAAAGGCAACCTCCATTTTATCTGCCAGGCGAGTTCACAGACAAGGTGTTTTTCAAATCCTCCTTGTCCCCATTTGACAGATGAGGAAACTGAGGTGTCTTGCTCTGACCCTCCTGCCTGAGTGGAGACCTTTCTCGGTGGGGGTGGGGGTGGCCCCAGGCCCTCTGGGCCCCACCCCACTCCTCCCAGGAGGTCCAGGCCCTGCCTCACTCAGCTGTTCTGCGTGTGTGCTGACCCAGCACTTCCTCCACCTCTGCTCACCACCTCTGTCTTCCTCTCTCCTCCCTTCAAAAATGCTGACTTTAGTTGACAACATAACTTTACTTTGGAGGAAACTGACAAGCTTGTGGTCTAAAGGGCCAGAATGCAGCACATTTTACTTTAAAAGAAAAAAAAAAACTGGAGAAATATAATTTGGCTTTCGAGTCATTTAGACTTTGGTTCAAATTCGGGCTCTGCCACTTACTGGCTGTGTGACTCCCCACATGACACTCAGCTTCTTTGAGTGTCAGTTCTCTCTTCTGTTAAACAGGTAGATTAGAAAAAGCACCTCCAACCAAGGATTTGGAAAAGAATTAAGTGAGAATCTTAAGTGTTCAAAAAATGTTAGCTATGTTGATGAAGGAGGAGAAAAAGGATGGAGAAGACGAAGAAAGGAATTTTTTAAGCTTCTGGATACTTATTGCAAATTGTAGTCAACTACATTGGGTTGCCCTGAACCGCCTTTCCACCCACATCAGGAATGGGAGAGAGGCAGCGAGCCTGATGGTTCAGATCTGCCCTGTCTGATACAGTGGCCACCAGCCACACATAGCTATTAAAATTAAAATTAAATTAAATCCAAAATTCAGTTCCTCAGTCACATTAGCTATGTCTCAAGTGCTCAGAAACCACACATGGCCGGCGTATCCACTATGGGACAGACTAGAAAAGTCCTAAAGCACTGATCTAAAACACAGGCGCTGGAGCCAGGCTGCCCGGAATCATATCTCGGTTTTGTCACTTAATAGTTATGCGACTCTGGGCAAATTACTTTGTTTTCATCTGTCTCAGTTTCTTCATCTGCAAAATGAGGGTGACAATAGTGCATACTCCCCTCCTAGAGTTGTTATAAAGAGCATATAATTACATTTGTAAAGCAGTTCAGCACTTGGCACTTAATAAGGACTGTTCAATAAAAATGAGATTACAAATTATGAAATTTGGCACTGTGTCTCTATATATGGCACTGTGTATAAATATCAGAAGTTTGGCACCTTATCATACACACACACACACCTCAGTGCCTATCAACTTCCAAATATCCGTACCAAGTGAATCATGCATGTGTAATAGCTCTTTTAATTTTAAAGCTTGTACATAATTTAAGTGACAAATATTAATTAAGGGAAAGGAAGAGAAAAATGTATCAGAAACCAGAGATTTGAAAGATACAGCAACTGAACACTAGATCTTACCCAGAGCTTCCCGGTGGCCAAGGTGAAAAGGAAAACACGATACATGGTTTTGTTCTTATTGTCTGATGATCAAATGCTTTCATGTGCTTTCTTTTATACGACCTGATCAAAAAGGAAATCTTGATATGTTTGTGCATCAGTGCTGAATAGAAGTCAATGATTAGACCTCTCTTCTGGCAAATTCCAGGATGTCTCAGTTCCTACACACAGCTAAGAGATGAAAACCCCTACTAGTGTGTGACTTTGTTTTCACATATCCTCTGCCCCAAACAGGCAGAGTTTTCCAATAACCTCAAAGTGTTTCCACCTGGCCCTGACCCAACCCCAGCCCCTCTCCCATGAAACAAGCACTATGAGCTTTAGCCATGTCATAACCCGGCACACATCTGTTCCTCGCACAGGAATCACCATAGTGGCTGGTAGAGCTTCTTTGTCATGGGATCCTATAGTATCGTCCATTTCACAACCAGAGGAAATAGATTCACAGAGACTCAAATTTCTTGCCTTCAGCAGGGAGCAAATCAGTTTCCAGACCTGTCAGAAATAGCAAGGACTCCCATGGCAGTGTCTCTGAGGTCCAGAGATCTGTGCCAATCCCGGGTCTTGCTCATGCTTAGTCTGCCTTCTGCCTCGGGGTGGATGGAGAGGAGCCTCAGGAGATGCAGGATGTGGCTAACAAGATTAGCCTCAAGCTCATGTCATCCTGCTCCACTCCATGGGAATGTCTGCCAGTCTGCCTGTCTCACCAAAACAGTCTGCGCATCTTCTCCCGGATACCCCACACCCAGGCCTGGCAGCCTAGCCAGTAGAGAACAAGACTGACATTTACAAGCCTGTGATGTGTTAAAGTCAAGTTTGAAGAGACCCAGCAGGAAATGGCTGGGCCCAGGACCAGCCCAGGTGCCATTATAACCCAGGGGACACGTGTAGCACTCTGCCTTGTCCAGCTGTCTACCCTGGCCAGGGCGATTCCCTCCTGGGTCTCTGTCCTTCCTGAAGCCCATCCAAGTGGCTTCAGCTGATCTCTGCTCTTACTTGTGACCTAGCCGATAAGAGGACATGCCACCCGAGAGACAGGCCCATTTGGAGAGGGGATTCTTAAAGCCCAAAAAACCTTTAAGGCTCACAGCAAGGAAATGATGATGAATGATGGGCAGGCAAGTTGCTTTGGTTCAAGTCCCCTGTTAATGGACTGAATTGTGTCCCCACATAATTCGCAGGTTGAAATTCTAACCTCCAGTACCTCAGAATGTGGCAATATATGGAGGGAGGGCCTTTAAAGAGTTGATTAAGGTAAAATAAAGCCATGTGGGTGGGTCCTAATCCAACAGCTGGTGTCCTTAGAAGAAGAGGCAGTTAGGACACAGACATGCACAGAAAGAAGACCACGTTAAGACACAGGGAGAAGATGGTCATCTACAAAAGGAGAGAGGTCACAGAAGAACCCAACCCTCCCGACACCTTGATCTTAGACTTCCAGCCTCCAGAATTTTGAGAAGGTTAATTTCTGCTATTTAGGTCACCCAGTCTGTGGTCCTTTTTACCGCAGCCCAAGCAAATTTACACAGCCCCTGTTTAGTCTCCCAACCCTCTGCAAGCAGTGGGCCATTCCCGGGGGAGCTAGTCCCCAGCACGTTTCCAGGGTGCCCCTCCCTGCAAGGAGCGCTGAGGAGACAAGCTCATTTGCCTAATCAAGGCATGCTTCTGAAATTAAATGTATGGCATAAAGTGGTGGCCATCGGGGAAAATGCCCAAGATTTAATAAGTGAAAAAATATTATACAAAAGCGTGCACTGTAAAGCCCACACTCTGTTAAAAGCCACCTATGTATTATATGTACATACAAATACATTAATAAATTATAATGAACATCCATTCAGCCTTCTCTTGGTAACCATATCCTGATTTTTCTCTGGAAACACTCTCCTCCCCAGTCTCCAAGCAGGTACCTTTTGAATCTTAGTATAGCTTACACACAGTAAAGTGTAAACATCTTAAGTGTCAATTCAATGCACTTTTACACATATATACACCTGCATAATCTCCCCCCACCAAGCCCGATCAAGATATAGAGTATTTCCAACCCTCCTGGAAGACATCCTGTGCTCTCTCTTAGTCAATCCCACCCCCTCCATTCTAGAGGTAACCACTCTTGTGACTTTCATCACATGGATTTGCTTTTTACCAGGCCATATGCTCCAGGGGAGTTGATTCCATGCCCCGCCCCCAGCATGACTCAGGCCTAACCAATCAGAGCTTCACATCCCCCTAACTACAGTGATTGGTTCAGGGGTTGGCACAAGGAGGAGCAGGGCTGAAACTGACAAGCCAGCAGCGGCAGGTACTCCTTTTCATTGTGGTACAGGCGGAATCCGTGAGCACTTGGTACCACAGGAAACCCCCCATGGGACCTGGAAAAAGTCAACAAGGCAGATGATAAGGCTGAGAAACAGAGAGAAACTGGGGACATTGAGCCCCACATCAGGCTGCAGCTATGTGAGCCAATAATCAAAACAGCTTATGGCTTTCTTTGCTCTTAGAACAAACACCCAAAAATCTTACCACGGTCTTCACAAAACCCCAGATGCCTCTGCTGCTTCACCATGAACCAGTCCCTCTGGCCACACTGAGCTCCTCCCTCCTGCCACAGGGCCTTTGCATAAATGTTGCTTCTTCCTTGACTCTTTCTTCCCATATTCACTTACTTAATAGATCCCAACTCCATCTTTTAAAAAAAGTTCTATTGAAGTGTAGTTGATTTACAATGTTCATTTCAGGAGTACAGCAAAGCAATTCAGTTATACATATACATACATATATATACACACACATATATTTTCTGATTCTTTTCCATTATAGCTTATTACAAGAAATTGAATATAGTTCCCTGTGCTATACAGTAGGTCTTTGTTGTTTATTTTATATATAGTGGTATGCATCTGTTAATCCCAAATTCCTAATTTATCCCTCCCCTCATTTTCCCCTTTGGTAACCATAGTTTGTTATCTATGTCTGTGAGTCTATTTCTGTTTTGTAAGTAAAACTTGTATCTTTTTTTTTATTTCACATGATATTTGTCTTTCTCAGTCTGACTTACTTCACTTAATATGATAATATCTAGATCCATCCATGTTGCTGTATATATACATATACACACATATACATATATATACACACGCGCATATATTATATATATACACACATACATATATATATATATATATATATATATATATATATATATATATATATCTCACACCTTCTTTATTAACTCATCTGTCGGTGGACACTTAGATTGTTTCTGTGTCTTGGCTATTGTAAATAGTGCTGCTATAAACATTGGGGTGCATGTGCCTTTTTGAATTAGAGTTTTCTCTGGATATTCCTGGGAGTGGGATTGTTTCCCAGACCTCCTCATGAAAGTCCCTCTCCCCAGTTTTACACTTTCATACCTCTATTTTCTTTTTTATTCCATCTTTCTTTTTAATTTTTTTTTTTTAGGAGAGGTACTGGGGATTGAAACTGGGACCTCATGCATGCTAATCATGTGCTCTACCACTGAGCTATACCCCCACCCCCGATCTCTCTTCTTTTCCATGCAAAACACAGTTGAATTTTTACAACTGTAGAATGATTTCCTCTCTTCCCCCATTCAACTGTGAGTCCCATCAGGGCACAAACGTCATCTGTGTTTATTCACTGTTGCCCTTCCAAGTGCCTAGAATAGAACCTGACACTTAGTAGGTTTGGAAACAAATTAGTATTAACTGTGGTTGGTGGGAGGGGGGCAGGGATAATACTGATATTCACTTTCTAAGTCATGTACATTTCTGTAATGTTCCACTCCTTCAGAAGTACTTGTTATGTACTTTTGTCATCAGAGCACAAATTGAAGGCTTATTTTTAAAGAATGAAAAATAATGGTTCTTTTTCCCCCATACAGATCCCATTGGCCAGTGGTATTTGTTCCAGCATCAAAGTGTGTAAGAAGTGGTCCTTTTAATTTTTTTTTTCACATTTACATACATACTCCCACGAAACAAATAGAATTATTTCCTTTTTCAGTTTTACTCCCACAGGTTTTTCTAAACCTTTGGTGCTTGCAGCTGTGTGGCTGCCAGGAGCACCTCCAGACAACAGTATAAATGAACAAGTAGCCAATGAATATCCACTGGAAGACTCAAAACAAAGTCGGTTTTCTGTGTTGAGATTTTCCGCCTGCGTACATGTACTCAACGTTGTGATTTTTACTGCATGTATCTAGGAAGTCGTGTCTTCTGCAAGTAAAATAATTCCTGATTTACACAATGGGATTAAATCTTGGTGATTCCTGGAGTTTTTCCGTGAGCTCCAGGACACCCAGGTGCTCAGCAGCTGGTCACAGCTGAAATGATGCGATGATCTACCAAAGCCAGAAAGAGTGGCCTGGGGCTCAGGGAACAGGCCCTGGGTGGGGACTTGGTTCCCAGCCTTGTCACCCTCTCACTCTGTGATCTTGGGCAGGTACCTCTATCTCTGGGTCTCAGTTTACCCATCCTTAATATGGGAAGGAGTTTGATCAGACCAGCAGTTTCCAAATTGATTTTGGATGGAAACCTCATTTCTTTTTAAACCAAATCAGAAGTTCAGTATTTAAATAGGTAAAAGCAGAACTGCTCTGTTTGAAATGGAACGAGGGTCTGAGATCTGTCCACGTGCCACTCCTTTCATATCCCGGACCCCCACCCCCAGCACCTGTGTGTGCACACACACATATGTGCACAGACACTTGCACATGTGTGCACATGCACAGACAAGCATATACACGTGCACGCACACACACGCTCACACGTGCGCACACACTTGCACAGATGCAGCAGCAGTCTGCGGGACATCTCCCCAGAATCCCCAGAGTTCCCAGAAGCTCATTCCCCGGGCCCCAGGGAGCACAGTTGGCAAGTTGCGGACTAGAGCATCTCTAAACGCCCTCCCTGCTCTGATATGCCACACAGCCTGATTTGGTTTATTTTGATATTAACTGTGCCTAACTCCTGTCTTTCCCCAACTGTTTTGTTTTGTTTTTCATTTTCGTTTGTTTGTTTTTGTTTGTGGTTTTTGTTGTTGTTCCTGTTGTTTCGCTAATTCTTTAGCAGCTATTTACTGAGTCAGTGAAAAGGACCATGTGCCAGGCACTAGGCTGGCGATACAGCCACACCCAAAAGGAGGCCCTGTCCTGAAGGAGCTTACAGTCCTTGGGGGAAATAAGTATTGAGCCAACAGTGGCACGGATGGCGTGTGACTATGGCGGCAGGTGCTATCAAGAGAAATTCCAAGGTCCTACAAGAACACATAACCCCAGGGCCAGGCTAAGCAGAGGCAGAGAAGCAGCATTCAATACAGTCATCCCTCTGTATCCATGAGGAATTGGTTTCAGGACCTCTGCAGATATCAAAATCTGTGGATGCTCAGGTCCCTTACATACGATGGTATAGTACAGTCAGCCATCTGCATCTGAGGATGTGAAAACCATGGATGCAGAGTGCCCACTGCAGGAGAGACCTGAAGGAGGAGGAGGCCAAGGGGAGAGAAAGAACATCAGACAGAAGAAGAGTGTGCAAAGGCCCTGAGGCTGAATCTTAGCACATCCAGGAGCAAATGGAAGGGCAGGGCCTTGAGTGCATATTAAGGAGGCTGGTCTTTACCCTAAGAGAAATGTGAAGCCCTGAAAGAAGTATGAATCTGGAACTGACATGCATACATACAGCAAAATTGATTGAGCTTCTACTGTATGAAGCCACTGTTCTGGATCCCAGAGATAAAACAGTTTAAAGAAAAAAAAAGACAAAAACTTCTGCCCTCATGGAGCCTGTCTTAATGGTAGAAGGAGAGACATAATAAAATAAAAACAGGTAAGGTGTCAGATGTAGGACCAGGCAGATCCAGGATTTTGTGGGGCCTGAAGTTTACATAGTTGGTGGGGAGGAGGGATGGTGGACTCCTTACAAAATAGAATACAAAATTATAAGTATCAATTTAGGTGTAAGGCCTTGGGACCTGCTGATGAGGGGCCCACTGGCTTCACTGAGACTCTATCTCTGGTCAAATGATGATTGTGCGAGGAACGAAACTCAAGCATGGGTGGGGGGATATAAGGAGTGTTAGAGAAGGGGCTGCCATTTGAAATCAGGTAGACAAACAAAGTCTGAGAAGATGACTTCAGGAAAACCTAGAGGAAATAAGGGAGCCATATGGATATTGAGGGGAAGAGCATTCCAGGCAGAGGGAACAGCATATGCAAAGGTGCTGAGCCCCAAACATGTCTGGAGGAGGCCAGAGCAGAAACTTGAGGGGTAGAGGGGAGGAGACAGACTGGGTGGGTAGTGGAGTTCAATGGAATCAACCTGGCGCTTTTCAAGTTCATCCTGGTCACTGTGAGGATCCAAGGGGGACAGGAGCAGATGCCTAGAGAGCTGGTGCCAGGCTTATCTCAGGGAGTGATGCTGACCAAGAACCTGAAACAGACAGACACTGGTGCATTTCAAGAGACAGTAGACTCCGTGGGACATAGTGCAGCTCAGATGGTGGCTGGGCAGGAAAAAGGGAAAGGGGGAGCAGGTAAAGAAAGCTAGGAGAGCATGGAGGAGGGGGACAGAATTCTTCCAGCAGCATTTTACTCCCACCCCCTGGAGTGAAAGGAAACAAAAATGTTTTTTGACAAGTTAAATTGTGTCCTTCTGTCTGCCAACGTGACTTTCTCCTCAAACGTTGTTTATCAGCCTCCAAGGTGGCAGGGCCCTTTGGATCAGCCACAAAAGGCCTTCTGTGCTCCCACCCCAGTGAACCCCGAGGCCAGTAAAGCCCCCATGGGGGAAGCAGCCGATCCTTTTTGAAGAGGGCAAAGCAGTCCTGACGCGGGCGACGCTGTCCGGAACACTGGGGCATTGACCAGGGGCCGGGGCTGCTCCTCCGCCAGGGAAGGAGGAGGAAGGCGAGGGTGGACGGGATGGGATGTGGGGCTGCCATCCCAGGCTCGTGGTTTTGGTGGCAGAACAGACCCAGGAATTGAGCGGGGCCACGGCGAGCTAATCAGCGCCGAGTGTGGGGAAGGCGGCCTCCGCCGCAGCCCCGGGCGCTTCTGCTCAGAACAGGCCACCTTTCATGACCATCGCACTTTCTGAACAGGCTGTGACAACCCAGCCTGGAGAAGCCGCCAGCCATTCATGTCTTCCAAGGCCGGGGATGTTCCTCACCTTCTCTGTTCCGGATGGGGAGGGGATCTGGGGAGATTTGGGGTCACAGACCAAGTCAGAGGCAGAGGAGTCTCCCTCAGTCCAATCTGTGTAGTATGTTTGGGGCAGAATAGATGGTTCAGCATGGGGCCAGAGACCTGGCTTTGTGTCCCAACTCTTCCTCTACAAGCTGTGTGACCTTGGGCATGTTACTGACCTCTCTGAGCCTTCATTTCCTCACCTATCAAACGGAGCTAGTGCTATAATGCCACCTCCCTGGGCAGCAGTGAGGATTAAATAGGTGCCCAGAAGAGAAAGTTGAGTAAGTCAGTAAATCGAGGCCAATATTATTATTTACAAACCAAAATGCAAAGCTACTAGGCTGACACTCACAGGGACAATGGTGCTGAGGATTTTAAACCCTAGCTGGAAATCCAGAGCATTCGGGCTCTCTACCAAGACGCCTCAAGCTCTAACACGCTGTTCTAACAGTTTTCTAAAACTGAAAACTCAAAGACTGTGGGAACTCTTGTGCCTGGGAAGGGAAGTCAGGCTCCTCCAGCCCTGGGAAGATGGAAATGGATTGAGGCAGTTCAGAGGCAGGAGCAGACAGGCCTTGGCGGGCATTGGGGACACCCTTGGGAGGTGACCAAAGACTAGTGTCCACTGCAGGAAGACTGCTGTGCCCACAGAGCAGGGCTCCTTCCAGAGCAAGTCAGGGCAGTTGAGGGCTCCAGCTCAGAGCTCCTATCAGGGAAACAGACTTGCCATTAAAACTGATGGCGGTGACCACAAGGCCAGCTCCCATCTGGCTTCGAGACGGGCTCATTGAGTGAGCACGGGGCCAAGCATTGTGCTAACTCGGGAAGAACATGATTAATGAGGCACAGCCCATCTTTGTAGAGCTCGCAAAAATATATTCTGACCGCTTCCGTTTCTACAAACGTTATCTGCTTGGATCCTCAGAACCGCCTTAGAAGGAGGCGTGGAGAAACTGGAGTTCAGAGGAGTTAGGAGCGACCCCAGTCACCCAGAGGGTTCGGGGCAGACCTCAGAGAGGACGCCGGCTGCCCGCTCACACCACAGTGTCTGGGCCCCTCAGACTTCCAGCCCTGCCCTCTCTTCATGCTTCTGCCCCAAATCACCTCTCACATGTCCATGAAAAATCACATCCAGGCGTGTGATTTTTGTGAGAAGTTTGAGGAGCGAGCAGGACTGGTACCACGTCCCTGCTTCGGGCCTCGGCCACTCTCTGGGGCCAGAACCAGCCCCACCCAGAGGGACACCCCCAAGTGTCTCACACGCGGATCCCACAGGGACCCTGCAGAGGCCTACCTCGGAGCCCACAGGCCACCACTGCCATCAAGCAAGAAAATCAAACCCAACCGTGACCCCAAACCACAGTGATTTTCTGAACCTTGAAATGAACACAAACCTTCCTGATTTCCAGAACCTCAAACCCAGTCAGAGGTTGACACCTCCTGCAGGCACAGACAGCCAACAAACAAAAAACCTCCAGGCAGATCCAAGCCCAAACACATGCTCCCAAAATGGTGTCAGGCCAAACCCAACGCCCCCAAACTTCTGGTCACGGTTTTGAGCTTTTGAATATAAGAAGGAGGGTGCTGAGGAGTCAAACCAGATTGGGTTTGGGGGCAGGGCAGACAGAAGGAAGCCCTGATGTGTTAAGGTGCAAAGACCAGGCTTCTTGCAGCCTCGGGGGTCTGTGGTACAGATGAGGCGGGTCCTTCCCCTAGGAAGCTGCCAGTTACCCACAAAGCCTCTGTGAGGGAAGGAAGGGAGCAGAGAAGGCAGTGAGAAGGGCTGTGGCTGAGGAGACATCTTCCTGGCCAGGCATGCGGCCACCTCACCACTAAACCCGGGGTGTGGGGCTGGACCTGGGCTGCCATCTTGCAGCCCCCACCTCCTGTCCCTCCAGGCAGCAAAGGGAGTAGAGGTGGGGGTGCGGGGATGCTGGGGGACTTCATCCCAGGTGGCCTGGACGTCCTGCCCTTGAGGACTCCTGCCACATCTAGTCTAACTCAGACACCTGGAATAGTTGTCTGGGAGACAGAAGGGACATGAATTTGGGCAGTAGGGGAGCATGGGCCCATTAGAGGCTCCTGATGCTGAGGTTAAAGGGACAGCAGGCAGCCTGGTGCTGTGTGTGTTTCCTGAACACGTTCAGCTCTGCGGGGACAGCACAGAGTAGTGGAAGGGAGGTGGGAGCAGGGAGCCCTGGTGATTGAAGCTACTGAAGATGAGTCCTTGCATCTCAGAAGCTGGGAGGCTGGGAGGTACGGCCTGGCACACACAGATGTTGCCAGGTGCAGAAATCAGCAAGCCTTTCCCCAGGATGAGTTGTCTGACTCACGCAGCCAGCACCCTGGTTGAAAGCTGTGTACACCTTGGCCCTGAGTAAGAGGCTAATTCGGGGTTGCCCCTTCCCACAGGGAACCAAGCTGCTTCCTTGCTGGGACCTACATGGGGAAGCTGGAGCTAGGTGGAAGGGGCAGGCACTGGGGACTCAGAGGCCACTGAAGGATGAGCTCCAGTGCATGGAGGGGGCTAGGGGACAAGACCCACTTCCATGGAGGCAGGAGGCTAAAGGGGGCTTAAATTCACAAGGGTCCCAGAAGTGGGATGGGGCTGGCAGTCTCGACAACCAAATACCAACTTAGGTCACCTTGGTCAAGGCTCAGCCCTTTCCCGGGGACAACGAGCCATTCTCTTGGTGAGATAACCTTCCGGAAAGTTCTGGCATAAAGTAGGTGGTGTAGAGCAGGCCACCAGGAGCCAGAGAGGGCTGTGTCCAAGTCCTTATTTTATTCCTGTGTGGTTTTCGCAAGTTACATAACCTCTCAGTTCCTCAACGTCCCGGTCTGTAAAGTAGGGATAATGAGGCGTACTTTACAGCACTGGTGTGAGGACTAAACGAGGTCGTGTGTATAAGGTGCCAGGCACATAGTAGGTGCTATAAATATTTAGGCTCACTCCTGGAGTGGCTGGATGCCGCTCGGCATCCTGAAATGCTTAACCCCCAAAAGAGCGCAGGCTGCCTCCTCAGTGCACGCTCCAAGCCCCGATGTCTCCACTTTGCCCAGTGCCCAACGCCGGTTTGAAGAGGGTAATGGTCCAGTCACCAGTTTACCCTCGCTGAGTCCCTCCACGGAAAAAGTTGGATAGGTTGGAAAATCCCAACTACAGTTACATTTTCAAACATTCTCACAATCCAAATGTCAACACCAATCGAAACAATATGTTTATTTGCAGACCTCCTGCCAGACCGGATTAATTTCTACAGGCTCAAAGCCCATTTTGGAACTGTAATGTCTCAATTTTACAGATGAGAGGAGGGAGGGGAGGGAAAAAAAGCTGAACTTTCTTAGCCTTCTTGATTTGGGAAGATTTCAGGGAGGGAGAGCACCAGGGCAGGTTTTGTGGTCAGCCCTGTCACCCAGAAGGTCCCATCACCCAGAGACAGCATCTGGGGTCCCCATCACCCCTGCGGCTCCCGTCTGCAAACACATCTCTTCTCCTGGCCTGTACCTCACAGCTTCCTTCTCACTCTGCTCTTACGGGGTTCAGTAGGGTTCTGGAGGGGTGGCAGGTTGGGGAAGTGGCATTCAGCCAGGGTGGGGAAGATGGAAGCCAAACAGAGGGATGAAATTTCCCAGGAGCCCCAGGGTTCACATGGACCCCAGATGAGCTCGGACCTGGTGTGTGGCTTTATAATAAAGAGAAGGATGTCTTGAGTCCAGACACTGGGCCCTGCTGGCAGAGGGCCCAGCCCTGCCTCAGACGTCTGGGCATGTGCTAGGCATTAAGTGGGTGCTTTACCCCATCTGGAATCCTCACAGCAGCTTGGCAAGGTGGGCATTGCCATTATACCCATTTCACTGATGAGGAAACTGAGGCTTGCCTAAGATCTCCCACATGCATGCGGCATGTAGTGGAGTCAGGATCGGAGGCTGGCCTGTCCGAAGATCTTGTTCGTTACAGCCCTGTGAAGAGCAGCAATGGAAAAGTGGAAGAGAGGTTTCCTGGGGAAAGCACTCTTTGAGGTGACTTTAAACTCTCTCTACTCTACAAGTGAAGAGGCAACCAGTTCCCCCGGGATGAGAACAGAGGAGGCAGAAGACTGGACTCTTGAATATTGCTCAGTAGTGTCTGGCACAATTCCCTCTGCTTCCTGTCCAACTCAATCTAGCTGAAAAATAGGTTCAATTTAACCTTCCTTCAGCAGCAGCCGAATTCTAAGACTATTGTGAGAAATATGCAAAATCACATACATGGAATGGCTGTGAAAACCCCTAACCTTTCCTTTCCAGCTGCAAGCCTCACCTTGTCAGAGCTCCTATCCATCCTTCAAGAAGCCTGCCCTGCTTTCCCCAAGCTTTTACCATTGGAAAGCATTTCTTTTGTTCTACCTGGTGTCCCATGTAGAGGCTTATATGTCTGGAGCCTTCGTGAAGTCCAGTAAAGAACTTGGCACAAAGGAGCCCTCAGAAAAATCTGTATTAAAGGAATGACTTAAGCATGAATATATGTCAGCACCAGGAAGAAGGTAGCTTTACTGCCCCCATTTTAGAGATGAGGAAACTGAGGCTCAGAAAGTTGAACTGACCTGCCTCAGGTCCCAGGGCAATAGCACCTGGTTCAAGGCCCAGGTCTGTTTGACTCCTCCAGACTAGCATACAGAGTCAGGAGCAATCAGCTGTACCCACTCAGGTCCCCCAGGACACCTGCTTCACTGGTCACTCTGGGGATCAGACTGAGCTTCCAGTAAGGCAGATGGGAAAGTTGGAGAGCTGCACTGGCCCACATGCTTGTGTCTCAAAGGCACACCCAGAGCGGGCTGCCGACAGGTCCTAAGGACCCAGGCCATGAGATTCACGGGCTCAGGATGGACTTGTAGTAGATTCACTTGAAACGGGTCTCATCCTCATTCCTTAATAGGGAGGTCAGCCCCAACCAGGCAAGCCCCCCAGGCCCGGGCCACCAGAGGAAGGAGAGTCTCTTCCCCAAGACTGGTGGAGGGATATGGAAGCAACAAAGCGAACAGTGAAAGGTGGGATATGAATGTAGGTCGGCCCCAGAAACTTTATCCTGATTGGATCATCAGCCCAGGGGCCCCAGTGGAGTCTGGGAGCCACTGGGCAGAGCCAAACGCAGATCAGGGCTCAGTGTCAGCAACAGAGTGACCAGTCCCAGGGAACAAATGGGACGTTGTCCGGGAAAACCCCACGATGGGGGTCCTGGGGCCTCAGCAGGGATGCCCTCTTAGAATGCGTTTATATGAGAGGACCAGGGTCCATGTATATTCATCCATTCATGTATTTATTTATATGCACTCTTCTCTAATCAATTTTCAGAGTTATAGAAGGAGCAAACCAAAAAAGACAAAGAAAATCCACCCACGCTCCCACATTTTGGAGATAATCTCTGTTACTACTTTGATATCCCTGATTCCAGATAATTTTCTGTGCTGGTTTGTTTGTTTGTTTTAAAAGTGGGATCATACTCTTCAAAGCTACTTTGTAACCTACTCTTTTCACTCTACCACGTAAAATTACTGTGTGTGCCTGTGCACGTACATAAGCACACAAAATTTCTGGAAGAATATGTGAGAAATTATTAATTTGGTTGCTTCTGGAGAAGGAGACTACAGATCTAGAGTGGGAGAAAAAGTTCCTTCTAATTTCATATATTTTTATTTAATAAGCTCTTCTAGTGTGTTTATTACGTGCCAGGCACTGTATTTCTAAGCATTGTACAAATATTAATGCATTTCATTTACTTTAAAAAATACCTCTATAGAGTTTCTTACCAAGTATATGTGTTACTTTCATAAATAAAAATGAGTTTAATTCGTGCAGGTAGTGAACATCTCGCCACACCAAATCATATCCAATTACATGTCACCTCTACAGGCTGTCTGCAGTTTTCCATTGCACAGTGGCCTGATCTATCTAAACGACCAGCCCAGGGTGGAGAAGACCAGACTTATCAGTTTCCTTGAAAGGGAACAGAAGCCAAGAGAAATCAGACCAGCATTGGACAGCCACGTCTGCACATGCTTTATAAACAGAAACTTCTCTCGGTCCTTGAACCAAACCAGGTGGCAGACAAAAAGCCAGACAAGCCACGCTGACTTGTTGAACCTCAAACCAAAATGACCCAAATCCTAATTTTTTAGAAAACAAAAAAATGTCAGTGGAACTAGAGCTACTTCCCTAAAACCCGTGTGTAAGCCCGTGCAGCGTGGGAGCAGACCTCTGCATTTTCACGAGCAGTTCAGTGAGATCCTCCCGTCAAATCTTTGTCTGAGAAGCTCTGTTACAGGATCTCAGGGTCCTGCGTTTTGATCAGCATAGTGACAGTGCGGGGCATCTTTCACAAAGTTTGGGTTCCAGGTGCAGAAGCAGAAAGGCCTGGGTTTGGGGTGACCTTGAATGGGTTATAAACCGTTCTGAGCACGAGTCCTGCCTCTTAGGACTGTTGTAGGATGGAATAGTCCTAGGAAGAGGGGCTCCAAGAGGCCGTGGCCTTGGAGTGGACTCCAGACCCTTGGTGAAGCCCCTTGTCACTTTGAGACGAAGCCACAGACCCAGCTAGAGTAGCTGAAGGCCTTAAAAGACAGCACCTCTGAAGCTGTCCCGCAGGCCTCTTCACAGTCATTAGGAAGCCTGCCTCAGAGCCTGGATGCTGCTGCCTGGTTCCAGGCCCTGAAGGTCATGGGGTGGGAGGAAAAGCACTGCCAGCCCCAGCTGTCCTCCCTCCTGAGGTCACACTTGCCGTCCTCAAGCCACACATCTGAGATTCTAGGCTAGGCCTAGCTAATACAGCCAGGGCCTCTTCTCCCCAGGAAAGAGGGACCCATATGACAAAAACAGAGCCTAGGGCCTGGCCTTGGGAGGTAGGGGTTTCCCCGACTCCCCTTCACCCACACCCACACACTCCCCATCCCCACCCTTATGCAGAAGGACCACCTCCTGCCACTGAACCCTCCACTGGCCGCTGCCACCCGGCCCGGCCCTCAAAGCTGCTTCTGTTTGCACCATCTCTCCCCTCCAACCAGGAGAAGAAGGAAGAGGGGCTGTAAAAGTGCTCTGGGGCCCCCCTGAACTCCCCTGCGGGGAAGTGGCCCAGCCTTCCAGGCAGGTACAGAGGCTTCCAAGGAAGCAGAGTTAGTTCCCAAAACATGCCCAGGGGGCCTCATGAGAGAGCCGGGCACCCCAGCCCTGGGCCCCCAAAAAAGCTCGTGACTCTCGGCCTCTCCTGGAGCCTCCCTGATCACAGGCGAAGCGGGACCCTGGGCAGCATATTCTGAAAAGATGTTTATTTTTAACAGGCTTTACTAATATCATGAGTCCCAGAGTAGCCCAGGATGGCCTCCCAATAGAGACCTATTTCTGGGTACAAAATGCCCCCGCCTCACTTGGAGGGGCCACCAAGTCAAAATCCAGGCCCAGCTGTCTGCTTGCAGGGGAAAAAAATAGTGCCACAAAATAAGCCAGCGGCACAGCCTCTGTGTCCCCCATCTTGTCACTGCTCAGGACCAACCTCGTTCCATGTCCCTGCTCGTGCTGGGGCTGGCTGGCAATCAGACATCAAAACAGGAGCTGACCCCGAGTCAGATCCATCTCCCCAGCCTGGCTGGGAGAGAGGGGTCAGGCTGGGGCTCTCCCATCTCAGGCACCAGGCCCCATCTCCCGGAACTATCATGACAGCTCAGGAAAGGGTTTTTACCTGAAACACAGTCCCCGTCCTCAGGAAAGACTTTGATCGCCAGAAACTCCCCAAAAACCCGTCTTTATACGCCCAGGAGACTCCAGGTTCCCATCAACCGACAGGACCCAGGCCCTCCGAGGAAGGTTCCAGAACTGAAAATGCTCCTACAGAGCCCCAGCTGGCAAGTGAGTCCCGGCGAAGCACACTCCACAGTTCCCGAAGGCCTCCAGGGGTAACACCATCCCAGGACCCTACCCCCAGCCATCCGATCCGCCTGCAAATACCTCACATTCTTCCAAATTAGAAGGGCCAGTCCCTATATTTCCATCTCAAAATGCAGTTTAAGACTAATATCTCCCCAGTCAAAAGGAGGCACCAGGCCCCTTGACAGTCCAGGCGGTACACTCCTCTAGCTCCGTCTGGCCTCCCTCTCACCGGCTTCAGTTTGCTGGGGGTGACTGTGCCGGCCTGTATTACCTGGAAAGGCCAATGCTACCTGGACGTAGCTCACCAATCTGTCATTTAGGGTTGTTGATTTCTGGGGCTCAGCAAACACAAAGACTGTCACTTTGGCCTTGCTATTCATCTCCACAGCAAATGCGAGTTTTGCTGCCGATCATGAGTGAAAAAAAGCTCTTCCCTGACAAGCCGGGGCTCGAGTCTGCTCTAAAATGCATACACAATTCATAACGATGCATTTGATTAATGGTAAATGAGCATGGAATTCTGAGGGCGAACCCATGTGACAGCCACATTAGCACCAGATGAAACTGTCATGTGGGTGACGTGACAAAAGACCAAGAGCATGGGACTGAGATCGGGAGACCAGGGCCGTGGGGCAGACAGAGAACAAGTTTTCTGCGATTTCTTTTTTTTTTTTCCTGGTAAGGTGGGAGCAGAGCCCAAGAATTGGCCATAAACAAAGGTCAAGGAAAAATGAATCCAATTTACATTCAGAAGTTGCCATTTCAAATGAAAATGTGAGTGAAACTCACACATAAGAGGGTGAATTTCTTTTTCTCGCCTATCCATAAGGGTGAGCTCATAAATCCCCAAAGAGTGACCTGGGGAAAACGGTCTCTTGTGATTCTCTGGTAAGTTTGGCTATTCCTGATGATCAAGAAAGCCGTTAAAAAAAGGACAGAACTCTTAAAACTAGTCGGGCATTTAAAACAGTGCTGAAAATCAGAGTCGCGATGACTGGAGGGCAAGAGAAGTAGGCAGCTGCCTGGCCAGGGCAGGCGCGGCACCCGCGGCCAGCCGGTCGGCGATTCAAACGCCTGTGTTTGGCTGGGTGTGGAATGTCTCCAACTTCAGCCCCGGCCAGTCTTATTGAAAACATTATCTTTTCCATCAATAATACTTCTAGGTTCTTTATTAGCAAACTCCCTGGCAAAAGCTGACATATTTACAGCACGCAGTAAACTTTACGTATCTGCAACAATATTAGAGGAGAGAGGGAGAGAGCCCCCACTCAGTGACCACGACAAATCATTCCGTCTTAAAATGATCAAGTGGGAGGCTAATTGTCCCGAAGAGAAGGACTCCTGACAACTCCCATCCCATCCAGCGGCCAGAAAGAGCGTTCACAAAGATGAAAAAAGTATGTTTGAGGATTGGAAACATAAGAATACATATTTTTTTAAAAAAAGAAAGAAGGAAAGAAAGAAAGAAAAAGAAAAGGAAACCCAACTGATATCACCATCTAGGCTGGAGGAGAAATCTGATCTTGAGATGGAATGGTTAACATTTGGGGTTGTTTGGAGAGAATTGCTCCAAGCTGTTTTTGTTCAAAATGTATAGATTTAAGGTAAGAAGCTCTGTGTAGGTCATAACCACTCTGGAAACAAGTCCCTCATTACTTTGCATCTGACAAAGGTAGGGACGAATTTTGGTTTTTTTCCTTTCTTTAACTGGGTAGCTTTGTCGGTTTTAACTTGGAAACATGCTAGAAAAATATTTACATGTCTTGTTTTTTTTATCTGCCAGTGTTTTCTCCTTTGGGGTCGTGGCTCTCCCTCAGCTCTGTCACCCATTCCCCTCTTGCATTCAGGCCAATGAAGTGTCGACTCAGGGTCCCGACTATCCCCCGCTCCCTAGAGAAAGAACGTCAACTTTATGGAAATTCATGGAAAGGAAAATTATATATATATATATATATATATATGTATGGTGAAATTTCAAGGTTCCTAATGGAGAGTACTAGAGAAATGAGGGTCCCCAGTCTCCAAAACTTCTAGCCACAGAGAAAATTATTTTTTGATGAAAATAGGTATAGATGCATATTTATTGGGGAGGAACCCCATCAATGGTCTTATGGGAAGTATTCGATTTTGAGTTGTTATTTGGCAAATCCAAACAGGGATTTGGGGAGCAATTTGAAGCTTCTGTTTTCCATCCATTTTGTTAAATGAGTCTCTCTTCCCCCTCGAAATTTACATTAAACCATTTCCCTCAAGGAAAAAAGAAGAAGAAAAAAGAAGAGAATATTTCCAACTTTAAAAAAGCATAAATACTTCTTTCGAAGAAAATATCAAAGGTATCTTAGGAAGGCAATGAAAATAATTGTGTTATAGGAGGACAATTTTTAAAAAGATTTTTGGACTCTGCATTTGAACAGAAAGACTTTGGAAACTTGCCTTGATAACCGGCTTCCCTGGGGCTGTTCGTTTGCAGGAATCTGCTCCTACAGTCAGCATTTTTAAACCCCTTTTTAAAATGTATGCATTCTTCTCTAACTGCAAAAATGGATTGTCACACACCTTTACCATTTATTTAAAAAAAAATAATAAGGGAGTGGGATAAATTTAAGTTAGAAAGTTTATCTTCAGGTGAAAATTTTTGATAAAGAAATCTATATTAAGAGCTCTGTTTTTAAAGGCAGTGGTTGGTGCAGATTAAAACGCAAATTGGTGACAATAAAATGTCATCAGATTCTTATACTTTTGCTGTACAGAACATCATCAAAGTCGCCCCATATGTTAACATGGTTTTTATATATCTTTTGTATGCGGCATCAATTTAATTTTTATCAACAATGACAGTCCCAATCTCTAAATATTTGTGTCAGGGGCAGGAAAGGGATACGCACCCAAAAATGCCCTGAAAATTATATACTGATGTCAACACCATGCTTTAGAGCTGTTTTGCTTTTGTGGTTTTTCTTTTGCAAAAACATCTCTTACCCGGGCTTTCTGTCCATACCATATCTATATAAGACTTTTTTTCTTGCAGTAATGGGGACCACAGCTTTTGGCTGCTCCATCAGCAATATCTTTTAATTTGTTCTTTCAACCTCGGGAAAGCCGTTCTATTTCTTTTTCGGTTGGTCTGGGCTGGAAATGAGTTCCACAATGTGCAGAGTCCTCAGCATCCCTTATCCCATAACGATACAAGATGTGGAAAATGTGCTTAAGATTGAAAATCGCATTTTGAAAATCCAACCGTTTCTCTTTCTAGACTTTTGCTAAGCAGCTTATTGTATAAATCCAGGTACTGTTTGAATATCTCTAGGGGTTGGAAAAAAAAAAAGAGCATGATGTACTATTTATTATATTTCATTAGATAAACCTCAAAAAAGTAAACATTTTCTCCCCTCGATTCACCCACTGCCTGTTTCAGATTTTAATGCAATGATATGTTTTTTCAGGATCTCCACTATTTATATTTCAGAACTTAAATATCTTTATTTAAACCATGCAGTCTCAATCTCCAAAACCCTGGATTTTTAATATTTTGGCGACTGAAATCTGGCATGTTTGAAGGTTTGCCTCTCTGCAGAAGTCTCTTGTTATCCAAAGTACAAAAACAAACTAAGGGCAGATTATAAACTGCCCGACGCTGGCTGCTAGCGCAGCAAAAACACTTCAGCCGACCCCCTTCACACTCTGCCCCAGGGACAACTACTTTCTTAATAATAAATAGGGAAAATGTAAAATGTTTTCTTTAAATTAAAAATCGAAACGAATTGTTTTAATGAATATCTCTGGTTATGAGGGTAAGGCATGCCTTCGTGTGTACACTTTCTGAAGAAAAATTTCCTGTGTGGTTTTCCCTGTGAGATCAAAAGGAACTAATTAACTTTTCTATAAGGTAAACAAAACTTTAACTTGAAATATCCCCATGAAGTATGTGGGAAGTGAGCTTTTGTGTGAGTGAAAGCAGGAGGGGGGGAGGGGGGGAGGCAGGAGGGAGTTGGGTTTAATTTTATATTTGAAATCGTCTCAGGCTTAGAAGGTATTGGAAAGTCAGTGCTGTCCAAGAGTCAGCCTCCTTTTTTTTCCTCCCCCATTACCAAAATGATATTTAAATCAAAGGCTGAAATGTTGCCAAGTTCAAATCCCTCGTAAGATTAATAGGGCATTGTTCTGTTCATAGAAAATGCGTTCTTCTTAGAGCCCCTTTAAGAAGAACTGGGTGTGTGAAGGAGGCTGCAGGAAAGAGTGTGGGAAAGGGGGAAATCTGGAAAACCGGCCCGTGGCCTAAGTGGGAGGGTGGAAAGGGGAGAGAATCTTCAAGAGGACGGACAACCGCTCCCCCACCCCCAACCAGACGTAATTGGGGTCAAGGGGACCAGGCCCCCAGCCGGAGCCCCATTTCCCCAGGACTTGGCTCATTTTCTCAGGTTTCTGGGACAAACGAACAGGAGGAGGAGGAGGAAGCTCTGAGGGGACCAAGAGGGTCTTCGGGGTTGAGCCCCCTCTGGGGTGCTGACCCCTAGGCTGAGCGGGCTGTGTTGAGAGATGAGAGGAGCCCCTCCTGCCCCTCCCAGGAGGAGCAGCTGCAATTCAGGGCTGGTCTCCTCCCAGGACAGAGAGTCCTTGGCCTGCAGTGGGCCAGCCGCCTGGGGCCTGGGCCCCCTGGCCGGGCCTCCTCTTGGCCCTTGCCAGGGTGGCACAGGCGGCCAGCCCAGAGGACAGAGCTTGCAGGACACAGCCTGTGCGGGAGGGCTCAGCAAGGCAGGAGACTGTGTCTGTACCTCCAGAGTCTGCCCTAGGCTTCGGTGTCCCCAAAGCAGGGACGCCCTCCCACACTCACACACAGACACACACCTCTGCTCACCAGCCCCTCCATCACCCTCTGCGGCTGCTCCATGGATGAGGCTAACTGTTGTCACAGCAGCTAACATTTACTCAGAGCTTACCAGGTGCCTGGTTCTGCAATAAGTGCTTTATCTCAAACTTCACAGCAAGTCGGAGGCAGTAATATTATCCCCATTTAACAGATGAGGAAACTGAGGAAGAGAAAGTTGAAGTAACTTGCCCAGGGGCACCCAACAACTTAATGGGATGTCAATAAGCTACAAAGGGTAGTGAGATTTAGTTGCAAAGCCCCCCACACACACACACAATCCCAGTTTAGTAGCCAAGGATCTAGGGGAAAAGCCTGGTTTAGTTATTTTAAGAAGTGCCTTTGACCAGGTTTGTCTGCCTAGACTCTTAGCCACCAAGCTGGGATTGGGGGTGCGGATGCCACACGGCGGTGTCGCCCTGGGGACATTCACACCCAACCCCACTGGCACAGGCTTGGTCCACCTGTACAGGCCTACCTGGATCAGTCCCCAGGTGTGTGTTGAATATATTATTAGTGACGAGGGGCCCACTTTAAGTTCCTTCATTCATTTATCCAGCACCTAGGTTTGCAAAGGGTTTGCTTTTGTGCCAGCTGGCAGAGACTGAGGCCATCCTCCAAAACAGCCCTCTCACTCACGACAGCATCCAGGGAACTCTCCTGAAGGACGAGGCAGGGTAGGCTTATGGGAGAGGGTGTACGTTGCAGGAAGCCCATGTTGTCTTTGATGGAGCCCTTGGGAGAAGCCAGAACAAATACCCTTCCTAATGGTAAACCAGAGGGGAAAAAAATAATCACAAAAATTTGAATGCCCCAAATGCATCCTTTCTGCTCTGGAGAATAACTAAATCCTCACAGAAAAAAAAAAGACAAAAAGGGGAGGTCAAGCAGGCCATCCATAGCTATTACCTAGATTTAGTAGCAAAAGCAGTATGGGAGTTGAGTCAGACCATTTTTGCACATCCTGGCTGTGTGACCTTGAGCAAGTTGCTTTACCTCTCTGAACCTCAGTTTTCTCATCTGTTCAACAGAGTTCATTCCAGCTACCTACCTATAAAGGAATAAAGTATGTTCAGTCCCTAGTGGTCAGTCTTCACAGGAGCTTAAAGAAAGATTGTTCCCTTCTCTCCCCATCCCAGCCTCACCTAGAAATAATCTCCACCCCTGAAGTGTCTTCCTGTAGCTTAAATCATTTACCGTATTTAAGCTCTAGTCCTTTTAGAAACATTTAGTTATTATGGGAAGTGTCCTTGACTGGAGCCCCTTTGTCACAGGTAAATTTCACTCATTTTCAGTTAACCCAGCAGCCGACTCCTGCCCCTTGCTAACTGCCCACCCGTCCTCTCCCCCAAGCTGCCACATTGGCTTTAGGGTCTTAGGGGGAGAATTCCCTGTCCACTAGGGCAAAAATACTGTTCCTCTGTGCCCTCGCAGTACCCAGGCCCCTAAGCCATCATTCTCTCAGCACACACCTGCTGAGCGCCTACTGTGTGCAGGTCCGTGTGCTGGTTACTGGGAATTCAGGTGCGAACAAGCCAGACAAGGGCTGCCCCCCTCACCATCTTCCATTCCGGTGGACAGGGTCAGACAAGGCTGGCAGCACGTGGGTCCTGGTCCAAGGCCAGTGGTGAGCTGCAGTTTCTAAAGCAGTGAGTCTGCTCTGAGTTGGGGAAGGGGGCGCACAAGCCCCACTCCACCGTCTGGCTGCCTTGGACACACCCCTTCACCTATCTAAACCTCTGTGTTCCCAGCATTTTATCAAGGGCCTCCTAGGAGGCAGGCTCTGTGCTGGGCTCTGGAGGCAGAGCAACCAAGACCCAACAGCCCCTTTGGAGTCTTGCAGGGAAGGCAGGGGATGAATAAATCACCTCACTTACGAGAGGAAGGATGACAGCATAGGGGCACCCCCTCTTGGCCTGGCCCCATCGTGGGGAGAAATGCCATCAAGAAGGAGGTAGGACGTGTGGAGCACAGGGGAGGCCCCCAGAGTGGTGGCCGGTGCCAGGGAAGCATTCAGTGCACCTGTATCCAGGAGGAGATGCTCAGAGTGGGAGGAGGCAGGAACAGGTGTGCACCCCAGGTACTACTCTTTTCCTATGGTATTTTGTTCCAGG
Source organism: Camelus bactrianus (assembly GCF_048773025.1). Taxonomy (NCBI): domain Eukaryota; kingdom Metazoa; phylum Chordata; class Mammalia; order Artiodactyla; family Camelidae; genus Camelus; species Camelus bactrianus. The sequence continues at coordinate 16,715,547 of NC_133548.1, forward strand.
TCCCCACCAAGATGGAGACAGTAACAGCTTGGGGGCAACTGACTAGATGAGGCTGGTAGCCCCAAGCCTCAACCCCACTTATATTAGAGGAGACACAGGCTTTCCTCCCACACCCGCTGTCTGCCCATTGCTGCCTTCTTTCTTGTTTGGGTGCTGGCATTTACCTCCAGGCTTTGGCCCGTTCCCAACCAGGGTCGGAGTGTACTGTTTTCCAACAGCGATGCTCCCACACTGGCATCTAGAATTTGGTTGGCTTCTGGTGTAATCAGCTATGTGTATATATTATTTATGTACAAACACATACTCCTCTATATCTACACACACACTGCATAAGGTGAACAATGAGTAACTGGTTGGAACAGTTGAGGAGATATATATATGCGCATCTGTTATGAGTACATAAGTATCCAATATGCATAAGGAGATAGACACATATGGCTTTATACCCAAGGCTAGCGATCAGTTTCTAAGAGTGTGTATATACACATCACTTTATTTCCAGTTGGCACCAGGCAGTCAGCTGGCATCTGGTATAAACTAACCTCATTCAGTTGGTCCAAGCATGTAATCTGTGTGTGCACAGTGAAAAAAAACACAGCTGGGGTTTTTTTTCCCCTTTTTCTTCAAAACATTGAATACACAACTTGTGATCATTTTGATAAAGATTACATAGATGCGATCAACTTTTAACTTAATTGTTAACCTGGAAGCTCCAAAATTAACCATAAAAATTAATAAATAACATGGGGCTGTTTGGTCCCTCCAGAAGGATCTGGGGAGACCAGCTCTGAAGAATTGCAGTGTTTACACATACCAGAACCAAATTCCACTGCCAGTTACTGAACCCCTTCAGCCTTGTACATGTTATTTCATCTAATCCTGCGACACTCTATGAACTAGGCATTGCCATGCTCGCTATACGGATGCTTCACACGGCTTGGAGAGGCTAGTGAC